>NW_021620860.1:4676840-4746278 GCF_004785775.1 Grammomys surdaster
TCTCTCTCTCTCTCTCTCTCTCTCTCTCTCTCTCTCCCCCTTCCCTCTCTTGTCCCCTCCCGCCCTCTACCCCTCCTTCCCTCATTGGCTTGCTTTAATCAGGCATCTTGCCCCCTAGACCAATGGTCTATGAGCCCAAGTCACCCAGGTTAGACAGCTCTGAGCTACCCTTCTCCCCTCAGCCTTCCTAAATCCTGACTACTGAGCAGGTCATAAGGTGCACTGTGTTTTTCTCTCTACTTCTGAGGATGTCTGAGGGTTTCATTTTTATTATTATTATTTAGCTATGTGTACACGTTGGGGGTGGCATGTATACATTAGGATGCAGGTAGCCTCACAGTTCAGGAGAGGGTGTCGGATCCCCTAGAGGTGGAGTTACAGGCTGTTGTGAGTTGCCTGATGGTGGGTACTAGGAACTGAATTTGGGTCCTGTACAAGAGCATCACCTGCTGTAAACTGCCCACTCTACAGCCCAAGCTCTTAGGCTTTGTCAGCGAAATATTGTTTATGAGTGAGCATACACATGAATACACGTGCGCATACAGAGAGGAGGGGGAGGGAGGGAGGGACGGCGCTAGGTCTAGGTCTCTGCCATCTCCTGCCTCCTCTCCCCTTTCCCACTTAGCAGATTTTCAACACAGCAGCCAGAGTGATTCTGATTGGATGTGTCAACTCTGTCAATCCCCTGCTCAGAACCATCTCATGCAGAATCAGAGCCAGGGTTCCCCCAGTGGCCTTCTAGGTTCAGTCTGTGTCCCACTTACATCTCTGCGCGTCTGCGTCTGTCCCCTCTTCCCAGCCTTCCTCACAGGGATCCAGCCTGCACCTCAAAGTCTTTGCACACATGACACCCTCCATATACTCCAAAGGACCATTCCTGTTGTTTCCTATGTCATGTGTCACTCTCTGGCATCCTGAATGTCTTTGTCATTTATGCTTTTTGCTTCTTTCCATCCATTAAACTGTCAGGTTTTCTGTCTATGACTAGTGCATAACTGGTGCCTAGTAATACTCTTGTTTTTAAGAGAAGAAAGGGGGCCTGGTGATGGTGGTGCACGCCTTTAATCCCAGCACTCAGGAGGCAGAGGCAGTCAGATCCCTAAGTTTGAAGCCAGCCTGGTCTATGGAGTGAGTTCCAGGAAAGCCAGGCTACAGAGAAAAACCCTGTCTCAAAAACACAAAGAAACAAAACCCAACAACAAAAACACTGAAACCAAACAAACAGAATGAAAAAGAAAAAGGAAGAGTACATAATGAATTATCCTGAATGGACAAGGAAACGCTATCAACCAGGGCTCCGATCTGATAGCCAGGCTGAGGCCTGGATGGCCCACCATACTAAGCTTTGGTTGTAAACAGAGCCAAAAGGAGATTTTCTAAGGAGGGGGTATGGTACAGCTCTGGGCTTGAGATGCTAAGGAACAGCCTGGTTGAAGATGGAAGTAGGCTCAGAGGCCATGGCGACTGTCCAAGGGTGTGGTGAAGGCTGGGAAGAGACAGCTACTGTCAGGATTGCTCTTTTGGATCCAGATGCGACTCCCTGAATTCAGTTCTGATGAAGAACTTCCTAGTGCCCCTGGAAGCGGCCAGAAGCCAGTAATAGCTCACACTGCTCTAAGTGCCTTACAATTACCGGTCATTGAAACCTCCTACAATCTTGGAAGACAGGACTTAGGATCCCCAGGGCAGCCTTAATTTGCCCAAGAGCATAGAGCTGGCAAGAGCTAGCTAGGGCTAAAGACAGGCAGTCTGATTTGTTTGGAGGCAGCAGACAGATCAGCTGTGACCTTTCTGAACGGAGAAAGAGGCAACATTGAATCTAAGCCGTCATTTACCGGGTGGAGAAACTGAACTCAGACAAGAGAGGTTTGGTCAGCTGCGTGGAGAGAGTCAACGTGGTATCCAGGTCTCCTGGCCCCTGAGCCAGTGCTCTGAACACCTCTCCGCTCATGGCACCCAGCTAGTATTCAGCCGTGTGCACCAGGGTGATAGGTCCTTGCTTCACATGGCCAAATGGGTATCACCCACAGTGTGGAGAGCAAAGGGTATCCTGAGGGCTTGGGGGTACAAGGCAAGGTGGGGCCAGTCTCACCAGGGCACCTTAAACTCTTTTTCCATCTCTTCCCTTCCCTTCCCTGCCTCTGGCTCTGGGTTCTGGGCAGTGGGAGAGATGAATATTTAATGGTCTTCATATGAGGAAGCACTCCAGGCAGCGCCCAGCTACCTCAGCAGACAGGAGGAAAACAAGGAAGGATTGGTGAGGAGCCTGGGATAGGAGGTGGGGACAGAGGAGAAAGAAAATCCCTCTCCCACCAAGGGAAGCTCACCTCTATGGACCTGCCAAGGTTAGGCTGGACCCATGTAGAGCCAGCCTCAGAGATAAGGAAGTGTTGGGGGCTGGCGGGTAGAGGCCATTGTAGGGAGCAGTGTTCCCAAAGGGACTGAGGTAACAATACTGGCAGGGACTAGGACCAGTGGTGACAACAGGAGGGAAAAGAAGAGAGAAAGGCAGAGATGGGAGAAGGCAGGAGAAGCTGGAGCCCTGTGGCATCCCATGGGTAGGAGCCCCTTGGAGTTAGACCCAGGAATCACCCACTCAAATCAAGCTGGGGGACAGCTTTTCCACAACACTGACACAGCCCATAGCCTGCAGACAGCTCTGCCCTGGTAGGATGATCTCTCAAAATGGCAGTGTGTGCAGACACCAGAGGACGCTGAAGGCATGGAGGTCTCTCTCTCTCTCTCTCTCTCTCTCTCTCTCTGTGTGTGTGTGTGTCTCTCTGTGTGTGTGTGTGTGTGTGTGTGTAGGATAAGATCTCAGGTACTTTATACATGTGACCTGAAGAAAACGTATGGCGTCTGAACTGGAGTATACAGAAGTTTAGCGCGGTGTCGAAGGGCTGGGAGCCAGGCTCTCTAAGGTTCCCGACTCTGCCACTAATTTGCCATGTGCTTTATTTATTCATTCATATTTAACTATGCATAGATGAGCATGTATGCATAGAAGCCAGAGGTTGGTGTCCTCAATCCCTCTCCACCTGAGTTTTTGAGACGGGGTCTCTCACTGAACCTAGAGCTAACTGATTTGGCTAAACTGGCTGGCCATAAAGGGAATCCTTTCTTTCTCTCTCCAGCACTAGAGTTAGAGGTGTGCACTGCTCAGCCTTTTTGAGGGGGAAGGGACAGGATTATTCTATGTAGCCCTGGCTGTCTGGGAACTCTCTCTGTCGATCAGGCCGGCCTCAAACACACAGACATCCGCCTGCCTCTGCTTCTCAAGTACAGGAATTAAAGGCGTGTGCCACTATGCCCACCTTGTGCCCAGTTTTCAAGTGGGTGTTTGGGATTGAACTCAAGTCTTCACGCTTTCATGCTATTTTCTAAAAATTATTATTATAATTAGTGTGTGTGCCTGTGTGAGTGTGAGCATGAAGTGTGAATAAGAGTGTGCACATCAGAGCACACATGTGGAGGTCAGAGGGTAACTTTGTGGAGTGGAGTCTCTCCTTCCACCTTTATGTGAGTGGGAATCAAACTCAGGGCGCACAGCTAATGCCTTTAACGGCTGCACCACCTCACTTGCCTCCCTGTGATCTTTAAAGCAGGTCCCGTCAGCATCTGCACCTTACACCCCTTGTCTGTGCATCTAACATTATTTTGAGAATTAAATGATACACTGCATGTGTGATCACTTGTTCCCCACGTACTTGAAGAACCCTAAGCACCCTATCTGCCCTTCCCCCGCTCAATGCCTACTAGATTTGAAGGAAGGGGTCCATGGCTACGTCTAGTCTATCGCTAGACACCAAATCACACAGAACTTACCAAAAACTTCATCCACAGGTTCTCGGAGCTTTGAGGAAGCCATGACTCAAGAGAGCTGGGAAGGATGAGAGAATGGGGGGGGGGGGAGAGAGAGATTGATTATCCTGGATAAATGAAATGGCTCCAGTTGGCTGTGACAGTAAAGAGTCACTAGCTTTTAGCGTCCTGCCCACCCGCTTCCTTTCCTTAGCGCTCTTCCTCTGACCCTTGGAAGAGGAGCCTGTGGGGGCAGAGGCAGGAGACAGCATCAGGAAAGCCATAGCAAAGCCAATCCAGGCATAGCCAGCCTCTGTGAGCTGGGACCAGGGACATCAGTCCCTGCATTGCGTAAGGCCTTCAAGTCACTAGCACCCCCTAAAAGGCTCCAGCATCATCAAGTGTCCGGCATCAAATCTAGAAGTCACACAAAAGATTAAATCCAGATCTCTCGTTTTACACAGAAACAGAAGCAGGGGTGGCTGGCCCAAGATCTTGAGGCAATTAATGGCAACTCCAGATCTAAAACCCAAGTTCTTCCAGCCATTTAGCTACCTACCTTTTTATCTATCTGCTTGCCCTTCCTTCCCCTTCCCTTCCACTGCGTACCCTATCCATCCAACATCTATATGTCCATGCCTCTACCCATCTTTGCATCTATCAGTTCTTCCTCTGTCACCAGTCACCAGGGCCCTCACCACCTGCTGTTTTGAGCTACTCAGGAAGCCAGCACCACCAGCAGGGCCACTCACTGTTTCACACAGACCCACAGTCCCCACAGTCCTTGACTTGCAGATGGATGGAGACATTAAGTTTTCACAGAAGAACATCTCTAGAGCGTTCAGAATGTTCTGGGAAGGAGTGTGGATGGACAGAGTTGTACTGTTTAGGTTTTGGTATTTGGTTTGGTTTTGTGGTCGGAAGCAAGAAGAGAAAGCAGGTAAGGAAGGGAAGCAGGGGAAACGGATGTATCAGAAACACTGTGAACAGGCTTCCTAACAGGTATAGAAGACATGGGATAAGAATAGAGGGATGGCTCAGGCTAGGGAGACACTCAACAGCTGAGACATAATTTCCAGTTACTTCTAATACTCTGGTCCCTGGGAGAAGGGTAGGGCACTGGACCAGGCCACATGCCCTCTATTTCTCCTGTCATTGCATAGAGATTTCTCTGTGAGCTGCTAGTCTTGGCATCTCGGTAGCCCCACTTTACAGATATAACATTAATATGCAAGAGCTTAGAGGTGGATGTTGACCCATCTCCTGATCTCAGCTCTATCCTGAAGGCATGATCTGTAGTTCCGGGGCTGCTCATGAGGAAAGGATACTCTCAGGGGAGGGCTGGGGTAAAGGGAGCGGGAGCTGGTCTGCACTGGCTAGGATTAAGGCAAGCATTAAAACCACCTCCACTAGGCTAGAGGGATGCTTGGAGCTGAGCCAAACAATGCCATATGGGAGAGGTCAAGGATGTCTCAGCAAGGGACCCCTTTGCTGTTCTTGAACTCTGGGGTCTAATAGCCCCCTGAATATCTAGAATATTCTCTCCAGGCCTGAGAGGCCAGAGTAAGGTAGGTTGGTCCTCGACATAAACTGTATCTCTCATTGGATTGCAAAGCTTTCTCTGATTAGGATCCAGCCGTCCTTTCTCCAGATCTCTGTCCTAGGATGCAACCCCATTTGTTTAAAGCTACGACTCCGATCCCTGAGAAATGGAGGGCTTTTCATACTATCCTGCTTTCCTGTGTGCGTCTTATCTCGCCTTGACAGATGAGCCATGTGCTCTCCCTTCAGACTGGAGACTCAGGATAGTAGCTGCTCCTCCCACCAGAATGGCTGCTCTCTGCAGACAGTGGTGACACCTTCTCTCTTAAACAGAGCAGGCCAGCCCATGTTCTTTACTTGATGTCAATCCAGGGGTGAGGGCCTGTTATGCACTAAGGTCTATCACTAGCCCCCTTGGGTAGACTGGGGCCTCCAGCTCAGACTCTCAGCCCATCCTGATTCAGTATAAACTGCTTTCTTCAGCCCTGTCTCTAACAGCCTGCTCCCATAACTGTGGTGGCAGCCCGGGTGTGTGTGTGTGTGTGTGTTCCCACACTATCCCATGTAAAACTCCATGGATGTATAATATTCAGGTCACCTGCCCCTGTCACCCAACTCTCTCCTCCCTAAAACACAGCCTAGGAAAATTAGATACCCACCTTTACCCGTCTTCCCACTTCTGCTCACAATCTTTTACTCCTGGGTGTTCAACTACATGAGGATGCAAGTGAACCTGTTCCCTTGGACAACCTTTGGGCTCCCTTGTCACCAGACCACTCCCTTCCCCTAACAGCTACCAATTCCTGGAGGACCATTAGTCACCTCTGACATTTCTCGGGGAAAAGGAAAGGCAGGTGAGTTCCAAGCTACCTGGAGCCCAAGGGAAGGAGAAAGCAAAACAAAAGGCATACAACCTGGGGATGGAACAGAAGAGGAACTAGCAGATTCAGAGGTAGAAATCTGCAGTGTCCACAGGGAGCTGAGAAGAAAGATCAAGAAAGAATGGACCGGGAGGCTCAGGGAAAGGAGCTGGGTAGCCCTGATGCCCCACCATGGGGTGAGAGAGCAGAACAGAAAGCCTGCCGCTGCCCCACAAGCAAGAGGGGAGAAAGGGGCCCAAGTAGGAGAGAGGGAAGTAGGAGGGGGGAAGAGAGAGAGAGAGAGAGAGAGAGAGAGAGAGAGAGAGAGAGAGAGAGAGAGAGAGAGAGAGCTGACAAGTCCCAGAAGTGGTTGACATACAGGCTAGTGTGCAGGAGCAGTTGTTGAGCTAGGAGCAGAGCCCCTCCCATGCCCTCAGCCTTCAGCCAGCCCCAGGCTTGGAGCAGTCCGCAGGAGTTTGACAGCTGGTCCAAGCATCCTAGAAGATGGGGTTGGTGGACAGGGCACCTACTCTTATCATAGAGTCCCCTCTCTAATCTCAGAGGTAGAACAGTTCAACCCACAGGTCTAACTGTCGGATAGGAAGGGGTTAAGGCCTCTCCCCCTGCCCCCACACCAGTTGTTCTTCTTTCTTTTTTTTCTTCATATTCTCTCTCTCTCTCTCTCTCTCTCTCTCTCTCTCTCTCTCTCTCTCTCTCTCTCTCATTAATTCAAATTAATTTCTTCAGCCTGGAGAAAGGGGATTAGGGACACAAACCCTATTTCTGTCCCCACCCGACAGCCCAGCTCCCCAGTCCAGTGAGGTCTCCCTAGGGACAGAGGAAAAAGGGCCCTTGTGGCTTAGATCCATTTAGCCCTACTGAGGGTCCCACCTTGAGTTCAGTAGTCTCTGGCCACGTTTCCCCTTCCACCCTAGGGGACCCGGCCCCTCACCTCCAGCATCCGTCATTTTCAGCGTCCGGCGCCCCGGGAACCCCTCAGGCCCATGGTGTTCGGGGCAAGTGCCGGGCAGGAGAGGGGCGAAGGACTTTCACCCCGGTCGCGGGGGGCTCCGGGCTGGCTGGAGTCGCTCCATCCCAGGGTGTTGTGGGGGATCGGTGGGGAAAGTCCCGGAGCCGGAAAGAATGGAGAGGCGAGGTGTGTAGGGATGCAGGGAGAAGGTCTGCGGGAAGCAGGAGGTGCGGGCGGGGCTGGACCGGGAAACCTGACGGGAGGATGCTCCGTGTGTGCGTGCGTGTACGTGTGTGTGTGTGTGTGTGTGTGTGTGTGTGTGTGTGTGTGTGTGAGAGAGAGAGAGAGAGAGAGAGAGAGAGAGAGAGAGAGAGCGCCTGAGAGTCACCTCCTGCCCCGCCCCCGCCAAGCCCCGGAGGTCGCGGACCCTCGCGCCACCGGCTGATTTGTGCAGCGTCGCAGTGGCTAGGTCCGTGGGGGGTCGCGTCGCCCGGGATAAGGCGATGAGGGGGGGCGCTTGTGGGGAGGCCGGGCGCCCCGGAGACAAAGAGCGGTAGGAAAGGAGGGAAGAGGAGGGCGGGCGGGGCGGAGGCAGCAAGGACCGAGGGGAGGAGGCGGCGGGTGCCTGCGGCCGGGCCGGGGATCCCAATTGCCGCTACTTCTCGGACCGCGGGAGTCTCGACGCTAGGGAGTCTGCGCGCGAGTGGCAGGGAAGCAACCAGGGAGGCGGTCCTGCCTCAGGACGCACGGGGCTTTCCGCCTCCTCTGCAGGGTCTGTGAGGGCTTCTGATTCTCTTTTATTCAACAAGCATCTGCGTAGCGGCCAGCCTGGGGCGCTGAAGCAGAAAGGGACCGCGGTTGAACAGAACAGACGTGGTCCAGTGCAATCAGAATTCAGCCAAATGGGATGACCCAAGCCTGAGAGCTGTGGGTCCAGTAGCGGGAAAGATATTTTAAATTCTGGAGGGGGCGTGCACCCAGGCACTGGAGTAGGTCACAGGGAGGATTCCTAGAGAAGTGTGGCTACTCCTGTTGTCCAAGCTATTGGAGACTTACTCCTGGGCATTGCAGGGTGGATGGACCAGCATAGAAAATTGAGGTTGGAGAGTTGACACTTTATTATACTACTTCCTGGCCCCCCTCAAAAAAAAAAAAAGGTTAACGGAGGAGGGAGGTGTTCCATCATGATTTTAGGAAGACTCGTTGGGCACCCCAGTGAAGAACGGACTGCAAATAGCAGCCGGAAATCTGGGCGCTGGCCTCAAGGGATTGTTGAACGATGACAGCAGTGGGCATGAAGATTACAGATCAGGCTGAGAGCTATTCTGGCTATAGAATTGAAGACACAGACAGGATTTGGAGCCGGCTGGACAAAGAATTGAGAAGGAGGGGTCTAGGTTGGCTGTGGGTCTTGGAGGGCCTGGCAGTTCTGATGCTAGGGGTGGGACGTGGAGTGGATGAGCTCAGACTTGGACCTGGCAAGCCAGAGGTGGTGGCAGGTCAGTGGTGGTGGGTGTGGTCATCAGCTAGATACCATGCAGCAAGGCTCGTGGTGTGTCAGGTACCTCTCAGATTCTTTAACGTCACCTTCCCAATAAACCTCTAAGTTAGGGGTTTCTCTTGTCCTCTAAGGTGCACAGGCCACACACTCACAATAAGAAAATGACTTGTTTAGGAGTAAGTGGTGACCTTGGAGAAAGCCTAAGACTTAGTGTAGTAGAGTCTGGATCGTTAGAGTACTCCTGATGGCTTGTGGGAATGGGCCACTGCCAAAGGCCTGTGGGAAGCAGCATGTTGAGCCAAGAGTTCCCAAGAACTGTGAGTGGGAATAGCATCAATGGGGCTCAGAGCATCCCAGAGCTGGAGGACCTCTGGATAGACAGAGAACCAGCTGAAAGTCTGGTTAGACTGTAGGTTCACATGGAGGAGATGATGTCTCTGGCGACCACTCTTTAGGGCAGTGGTTCTCAATCTTCCT
Organism: Grammomys surdaster; assembly: GCF_004785775.1. Classification (NCBI taxonomy): domain Eukaryota; kingdom Metazoa; phylum Chordata; class Mammalia; order Rodentia; family Muridae; genus Grammomys; species Grammomys surdaster. The sequence goes on from NW_021620860.1 coordinate 4,685,992, forward strand.
GACGCTGCAACCTTTTAATACAGTTCCTCATGGTGTGGTAACCCCCAGCCATGAAATTACCTTTGTTGCTACTTCATAACTATAATTTTGCTACTGTTATGAATCATAATGTAAACATCTGTGTTTTTGGATAGTCTTAGGTGATCCCTGGGAAGGGGGTCGTGACCCACAGTTGAGAACTGCTGCTCTAGGGTTATTATAGGAGGGGTGTGTGTGTGTGTGTGTCTTCCAATGCAAGAATGGAACTCTTTTTCCTAGTCAGACCTAAGGTGCTGAGATATGGGGAAAAACCTACCTGATCTCTTCCCCTGCAGCAAATGCTTGGCTTATGGCAGATTTAACCAAGCTCCCAGAGCCCAGTAGATGATGGTAATGGGTTATCTACTTTGGTTGATGGAATTAATATGACCACAATCTCTCCAAACCACTTGACAGACCCCCGAATGGACATATTTCATGGGTAAGTCACAGCTCAGGCCTGAGAAACTCCCAGAAAAGACATACACAAGGTGCCCAGCCATACAACATGCTCAATATTTAAACACGAAGTACCATCCAACCATTCCTTGGACTATCTAGGAAGGTCCCTTAGATGAGGTAGGCACAGGTACTAAAAACCCCACATTTGTCCCCGCCACCCAGGAAGGGCCACCCACTTCATTTCCCAGCAAGGATTCCTGAACAGGGAGTTAGCGGTTCTGTGGTTCAGGGACTTCTCACCTAGCCATGCTGACCTGAGTCTTCATGTTTGGGGAAGCTGTTATCATGGGATTCAGCAACACCTGGATCTACCTATATTCCCTATACTCCCAATGTTCCAAGGATGATGCGAGGAAACGCACTGAGAGACCACCAGCATTGCTAGTTTTCTGACGACTCTAAAGTAGGTGTCAGAGCTGGACAGGTGCTCCATGGCCCTGAGGTGCAGAACCAGTTTTGAGGGTAGGTAACAGGAAGCCATTATTTGGCCTGGCAGGAGTGTTGAGTTCTGCAATGGAACTAGCCACTAGGGAATGGCTCCCCCGGGGCTGTTAGTGTCATTCTTATAGAGACCACTCCTCTCTAATGCCATCAGGGGCTAACCAGGCCAAAGAGCCTGGAGACTGGGACTTTTCTTATCAGAGAAGATGAGAATCATCCCCCAACCTCACCCCAAGCTACTGAACATAGTATTTGCCTCCCAGGATCCGTACAAGAAAAGGCTGTGCTATTTACTGCAGAAGTCTCATTACAATTCGCTTCCCAGATTCACCAAAACTTGTCCCTGGAACTGAAAGCTAGCTAAGGGAGCAGCTAGGACTATACGGGGCCTCTCAAGCAGCTCAGGAGGGACAAAGAACTTTCTTTTTGACCTTAAGGACAATGCTCTGGACAAGTTATCTTCTAGGAAATCTTTGGTCCTCCTGGTACTTCATAGGAGACCTCTGGGGTCTTGAAGATTGCTTGGTTCTCAGGAAAGGTGAGTTGCTTTCGCTGTATTCAGCTCATCCTCTGGTTTACTCTAAAGACCTCATGAAAAACAGACCTAAAGACACCATTTAGAGAGCTCAAGAAAACTGGGGAATGGTGGCAAGTGAGTTTGCTGGGGTTAGAGAACTGAACTAGCATTAAGATCCTCTCTAGATCCTGTGCAAAATGAGGAAAAGGAGAGGATCTTCTGGCATCCCTTCCCACCCCTACAACAGCGCATCAAGAAACCAGGCGGCGAGGCTCTGGGGGCTGCTTTTATGGGGACGACCTGACAGAGGGCATGGTCCGTACAAAACCAGGAACAATACATACATATATATATATTATATACAGAGACGGGGTCCTCCAAGGGCAGGGCAGGAGTGCTGCCGGCCAAAACCGGAAGTACATCGAGGGCCCGCCCACCCGGCTCCGCCCCCTCCATCTGCCTAGGTGAAGTGCAGGGGCCGGGCACTGTGACAGCCAGCTCTTTCTGGGGAGTCGGGGCACGTCTAGGGGAGGAAGAGAGGGGCAAGAAATACTGATTGATGGTGTGGTCTATTTACAGGGGACTGGGAGAAACCAAAAAGGATAGAACTGAGTTATTTTAAAAAGAAAAAAAAGCAACAGAAACTTAGGCTTAGGGCAGGGGGGGTGGTATGTGGAAATGGCAAGAGATGGATTCTGAAAGGGGAGGGTACCTGAGGGGGTCTCACCTCCCTTGGTCCAAGCCCCAATTTGGGGTTAAAGTGGGGAAACTGAGTCAATTTCACTTAGAAAGCAGGCTGACAGCAAGCAGCCCTGGTCTCCAAAAAGTAGTAAAATTTTCCCCTCCAGTGAAAACATTGGAAAACAGTGGGGGGGGTGGAGGAGGGGAGGCTGAGTCCCTTTGATGTTAATACAAGGCTTCCAGGTGTGGCCCAAAGCAGGGCCTAGCTCCCCAGGGAGAGCTCTGCAGGCACAACACCTAAGCTGACTTCCCTCCCTCCCTCCTGACATTCCTAGGCTAGACCAAGGAAACCCGCAGGCCCCTGGAGTGGCCTCAGGGCAGTTCCAGGAGGAGTCCTATGGCTGTTTGGCACCTGGGAGAGGGGAGGCACAAGGAGAAGTTGAGGAGGGCTGTTGCCTTTCCTAGGAAAGGGAGCTGGATTCCAGGTGTTCTGGACTTACCCTTTCCCCTAATCCCATTCACCTCCCCCTGAAGGATACAAGAGAAATCAGTGCAGGCCCAGGCCCAGCCTCTGGCTCAAGGGTGGGCTCTATCCCTCCTGGGACGGGGAGCAGGGGTGGGAGATGTTGAGGCAACCCCTCCAAGCAGGAGGCCAGAATGCAACAGACAGCACAATGATGGGGAAGAGGAAAGGGCCAAGAACGGAGAATCTCAAGTCAAGAGGCCCAGGGGCCATGCGGACCCTGTGGGCAGGGAGCAGCCTCCAAGTGGTGAGATGCTGGGAGAGCCCCAGCTCCACTCCGGTCCAGAGACACAGGCTGGAGGTTATAAAGTCTGGCAGTTTGGTCTGCAGGTCCTTGTGTCCATCCACCACCCAGGCCAGCTCTTAGCTTCTCTCGGCCTCTGCGCCTCAGCCTCACACAGGGCAAGGAGGCCACTCTTCCAGCCAGCATTGTCTGCCCTGGCCACCCAAAAGGGGCCTGTAATATGGGCCCTCTGGTCCCTGAAGCTGGGGGAGGTGGGGCGGAGGAGTAGGGAAAGTCGGGGCACCTGTCCCCAGGCTGGTAGGGGTGGGGCGGGGATTGAGGACAGGGGGTGAGGATAATGGGAGGGGATTATTATTGTCCGGTCAAGGAGTTATTCCTGTTAAGTAGAATTGGAATTCCTCAGTGTTTGCAGGTTTCCTTCCAGTTCTGAGATCTAAAGAACAAAGAGAGGAGGCATCAGGCCTGGCCACTGAGCAGAGTCTGAACCTTCGCCCCCAGCCTAGGCTATGACCTGAGCTCCCAGCCAGCACCACAATCCCTCCCAAACACCATTGACTGAGTACTGGATTCCGGTTTCCATGACACTCCCTCTGTAGGCTGCCCAGGCCTCTACCTTGTCCAGAAGTTTGTCCATTTCCTCCTTCCTGGCTAGCTCCGACTCTTCCAGTACCCGACGCTGGGCGGTCTCTTTTTTCAGGAACTCGATCTCCCTGAAGACAGGCAAGGAACAGATGGTGGATTAGGGTGTATGGTGTGGCTTTGGTCCAGGATGAAGGTGGTTTTCCCAAAGCCTCAAGGGCCTGTGTCTGGTACCCCATCATGGTGTCCTCTAACTCTGTTCACTGTCTCCCTCTTCAGCTGGAGGAAGGCTGGGTTGGGGACTACCACTAAAGGCTTCTCCACCTGTCTGGACCCAGACCCAAAGCTCTTGACACATACTTTTGCTGGTAGTCCTTGATGAGCCGCTTGGCCTTGCTGTACTTGCGCTCCAGGGCCTGATATTGGGCCTGAGTCTCCCGTAGGTGCTCATCCACAGCCTGGCACAGGCTCTGGGCCTCACCCCAGTAGCCCTCTAGCTTCTCCATCCGTTCCTTATTCTCCTCCACGCTCTGCTCCAGCTGGGCCTTCTCTACCCGCCAGCGCCCTTTCTCCTGCTCCAGACTCTGCAACTGTGAGGAAAGAGCAGCCCTGGGTTGGAGGGGACCAGAGTAAGCCCCTGGAGACAACAGCCTCTAAGGACTCTTCCACCTGTGGAGCCAACTGGCCCCCAACTACTAATTCTCTGAGGCTGACCTTAGAGTGCTGCTAGCAGGCCATGAGTCACCAACAACTAGAAACTTCTGCCAAGAGGATAGTAGTGACATGCCTCAGGGCTAGTAAGATGGTGGATATGAAAGACAGTCACCACCAGCTCTGCACCCTCTGCAGCCCTGGTGTGCTGACCAGTCCTTAACCCTAGAGACTCTTCAACAATCCAGCTTTTTTCCAGCTCCTAGGAGACTGTATTCCTCATAGCTCAGTCTGCATTCTTCTGTCTCCTCAAGACACAGCACCACCTCCCACAGCACCTCCATGCACAGAGCTCCAACTCCTGAGCTCCTGCCAGACCCTGCACCTAATTTAGTCCTACCTCACAGCCTTTCAGAGGCACCATGTCCCAAACAGCACTCTTCCCTGGTCTGAAGCCTCCTCTCTTCAACTGCCTGGTGGAAGGTGCTGCTGTCCCATTGCAGTCTCAACACTCAGTCTCCAGGTCCTGGTTGTCCTTGTGTCTTACTTGCTGCAAACACCTTGTGCTTTCTAAGCCTAGCTACCTCAGGCCTTCCTGCAGACCCTTACACTTGCCACAGGGCTGTTGCAAGGACTGTTCCTTCTGCTAGGAATGCCCCATCTACCATTCCTTGTACACTTGCGGTGTTGTCAATTTCCCAGAGGAGCCTGCTGGGACTACAGTAGGGCAGCATCCCCTGCCCTGCAAGCGGATGGGGTTCTTCCTACAGGATCAGTAACTCTTCAGGTAGTAACAACCGTTAACAATATGCAGACTCGTAAGACACACAAGGACAAGGATCAATTCTGCCTTTCCTCATAACTGTGCCTGATGTGGGGTTAGCTATCTAGAAGTTACCTTAGATGTCTGTCAGTTGAATGCCGCTCTGCTTTCTGAGCCTGAAACCACCTGTGACCCACTGTCTGCTTCATGCCCTGAGAAGACTCCCGAAATGCAGTCTCACTTGCCCTGCCTTCCCATCCCTGGCCTGTACTCTGACTCACCTTAACAGCCTCTGCCAGGGCCTCTAACCAGTTTGTCTATTCAAGTCTTTCTTACCCCCAAAATCCCCTTCCCACACCTGCCTCCATTTCCTAGGTGGTAAACTTCCAAAAATATCCTAGGGTCCACAGCTCCGTGCCTGTAGGATGGAGGCTACAGTTCTTGAAGGGCGACATCTATACGGTGTCATTTTCTAGCTTTCCCATCAGCCAGCTGCCTCTTCACCTCTCCCAGCAGGAACAGCTACCATGCTTGCCAGGCCTCTTCCCAAAGCCAGCCTGCAAGCTCCCACCCAGACACTCCTGCTCTGCCCCGGACGCCCTCCTCTACCTATGGAGAAGATACACGCATTCCTGTTGCGATGTATCTTCATGGCCCCTGGAGATTGGTTTCTCCTACTATCCCGGAAACCCCGTGGGAGTTGGGACTCCTTCAATATATAGAAAATCTGTGTGTCTACAATGCCTGGGAGCATGTGGGTACCCAATGTGCTTGTAAGCATCTGGTATGCATGTACAGTAGCCATGTGTGTTACCAGCTGGTGCTGTTAGAACCAGCCATGTGTGATGCTGGCCCAGGTGAAAATGTGCACGTCCTCGGACACTCTTCCTAGACTAGGTGGCCTGAATGGTGGTCATGTTTGTATGTTTCTGTGACCTCAAGGGCAGAGTAGGTCTACCTTCTCAGGCCAGTGCCTCTGACAGAATCAATCATGGGTGTCTGGAAATTGTATCTGTGCAGATGGAGTGTGTAGGTGTCTGAGTGAATGGGGCTGTGGTTCAGGCTGGTATGTGTCACTATGTGCACTGCTGTGTACTCGAGGGAGTCAAAAAGCCTCTATCTCATCTCAGGGCCCCGGGCAGAGTGGACGCATGCTGAGCACTAAACACAGACATCAAGAGTAAGACTTGGTTCATCAACATGGAATTGCTGATACTGACTTTTGACTGAGCACCGCCCCTGAAGCAGGATGCAGATTTCCTGTATCTGCTGTAGATTTCCATGTATCGTCTTGTTGGCTTCTCATCTACACAGCTCTATGCTGTTACACCACACCTTACACATGAGGGGAAAGAGACCCAGTGAATGAATAGGGGAACAGATGGGCCACAGCTCTTGGGCTCTTAATCCTGGTATCTCTGGTCTCACAGTAGCCCATGATGAACTGTCATACATAAGGGGGGGTGAGTGTGCCAGAGCTCCTTCCTCCAGCCCTCAGCCCAGCTCTTCTGCATGCACACATATGCACACACATGCACACGAGCACGCATGCACACCCTCACCTTCCGTTTCAGCTGCTGGATTTCCGCTTCAGTGACAGCATGCTTGATCTGGAGCTGCAGACAGAGGGTGGCACTCAGCTCCTAGGGCCAGCTACCCACCTGCCTTCACCCAACTGCCCCGGGGCCCCTCTTCCAACCTCCTTGAACTTGTGCACCAGCTTTTCGGGCTCCATCTCCACAGGGGACAGCGCATCCTCATTCTCTGCTAGTTCAAACACCTCGATGGCCATCTCACCCCCTGGGAACGTTGGGCTCAGTTCTTCATCTTCGTCGGTGGCATACTCTCCTGTCTGTGGAGGAACGCAGACAATGTGGGTCCGTCTACTCCACTTCCCTCAGCAACCCCGCTTTCAGGCCAGAGACTGGCAGCAGTATGCTCATGTTGGACCGGGAACAAACCAGGGAGTCTCCATGGCTAGACACTGACAGCCTGCAGAACCTTCCTGTACTGTTTTCTCCATAACTTGGCTTCCTTGAGAATCCATCCTTCTCCTAATCAGGTTCCCTAGATTAGGGGCTCTACCCTGCCCTCAGAGTAAGGACTCAGAGTAGATTGTGTTTTCCTTCTAGTTACAGTGAGACAGAAGAGTAGGACTCTTCCATTTGACTAGGAGTTCTCTGAGGGGAGGGTCTACTTCTCTCTCAGAACATAAACTCCCCCGGGGCTTGGGGAGTTTTTGTTGCTGTTTTGTTTTTGCTTTTTGTTTCATCAAGCCTGGAAAAAGTAGAGGCAAATGACTGTGCTGCTTCATCTAACCACCAGAGGGCAGTCATGGCTCTACCTCATCATCATCCTCTCCATACTGGGCGTATCTCTGCTCCATCATCTCCCGCTGCCATCTCTCCTGCTCCAAGGTCTGCTGAATTAGCTGGGCCACTTCACTCTGCTCTCCAGGCCGCTCCCGGCCAATCATGAACCTGCAGGGGCACCAGAGTCATCTGTCATTCTGGCGTCATCCCAGCCTGTCTACAGCTGGGAATGCCACTGCCCTCCTTGTGTGGGGCCCTCCCTCCAAACCTAGGCCTTCCCAGGGGAGGTGAACTGAGAGCCTGAGCCCAGAAGCTGTGGAGTTAATAATGAATAGGGGAGCTGGGCTCTCCCAGGGCTGCCTACCAGGAGAAGCAGGAAGACCTGCTAGCCTCCCTGGCCTGCTGTGGGAAGGGGGTGTCAACCACACTTTGGGCTGGGCTACAGGGAACACGGGCTCAGGGGCTCCCAGCATAGAAGCTGTTGCAACCCATGAGAAAACAACCACCACAAAACCAAACCAAACCAAAAGCACAGGAGTGGGCAAAATGACCCATCCTAGGGGATGGGGAATAGACCGTAGAGGTGTCTTGGGTGCCTTCCAAGCCCCTGGTCAGGAAGGGGCAGGGTGATGGCAACTGCGATTAGTATGGGGAGGAAACAGTGGGACTTCCAGGCACCAGCTCCTCCTCCCTAGGCCACCCACATCCTGTTTCTCTCCAACACCCTTTCCTGGGGGCAGCGCTCCTCTAGAAGTGGGGCAGGCAGCAGTCCCCAGGTGTCCTGCCGGAGGTGTGCACAGACTTCTGCTTCTTTAGTGGAACCACCTAACCAACAGGATATGGGTCGGGTCTGGGATGAAGCTCTCAGTGGGAGAAGCGAGTTTGGTTTTCAATAGGTGAGTCAGAGGCAGAAGCAGGGAAGGAGAAAAGCCAAGTGAACATGAAGGAACAGGAGTCCCCGTGGTGAACAGCAGCCAGTGATCCAGGGATGGGAAGGCAGGCCTGGCAGGGGCTGTGGGCACAAGTCCCCAGGCAGGGACCTGGTGCCGAGTAGACTAGCTTTCTGACTGTTCCCTGACTCTCACCGCACTCGGCCTTTGGTGTTCCTAAGCACAGAGGCTGCAAAGCTCTGGGTCACTCCCACCAGGCTTGTTCCGTCCACCTCCACCAGCAGATCGTTCACTTGGATCCTAGGGAAAGTGACATTTGTTATAGGGCCATGAGAAGAACAGGAGCTGGGTTAAAGGTGGACTCTTCCCACTGGAAACTCAAGGCTCAGTCCCCACAAGGTTGCTGGAAAAGGCATTCGAGCACAGAGAGCCAGGCAACACAGATGCAGGTATCCAGGACTTGGAAAGGTGGCAGGTACACTTCCTGCAACAACCATACTCTTGACTCCAGTCATACTCAACCGGGTGATTGTGACCTGCTTGGGGCTCATTTTTACACGACATATGTCATCACCCCAATGTCCACCCAAATGCCTTGGACCCAGGCGTGCTCCTCGCCTACTCACACACCAATCCACATCTGGAAAGTTGCACACTCCCAACACAATCTAACTGTGGGGGTGTCCTGCCCGGCCAGGAGCGTAAGATGGGGTGGCAGCCTAGCCTGTGAGGGATGGGGGAAGATGTGTTTAGCCTGTGATGGGATGCAGAAGATGGGGGAAGATTTGGATACCTTCTGCCTCAACTTGCACCTCCTAGGAGGTGTCGAGCCTCTCGGGGCTCCAAGTGGAAATGGAGAGAATGCCTGAGACAAGCAGTTTTCTCCCTTACAGGCCATGTTCTCACGTGGGCACTCGCCCGTAATGCTCACTCACCTGCTTTGCTAGCAAACAGGCAGCAGTGGCCCAGCTCTGGAAAGGCAGGGAAGTGCCAGGAAGGATGCCATCCTTTCTGTCCCTGCTGATCTCATGCCACCTACGCCACAGCAAGCAAAAGCCCTCTGAATTGGGCACCCATGCCTCTAACATGACCCTACAGTAACCCAGCCCTCACTACTCTTCCCTGTCACGTGGAGGGGGTGTGGGTGTCAACCCTTCACAGCTATCCTGAGGGAAAGCCTTATAGCCGTTCCCACTTCCTCCCCGGCTACACACGCAGGAGAAAATCTGGCAGAGAGCAGCCTTCTGACTTACAGAACCCTAGGCCTCTGGCCATAGACGTTCCGCACAGGCACACCACACCTATGCACATATAATGAGCAACCTCAGCTCCAAAACATGGCCACAACTAGCCCAATCCTATCCATCCCTGGATCCCTGGCTCTCTACACTCCTGCCCCATTGGTTTCCCCCTGGGAACCCCTTCCACTCAGGCTGGGGACATACAGCTGACAGAATGCTAGCGCTGCATGCATGAGGCTCTGTGTTCACAAGGAATCTTTCATCTCTATTTATCTATTTATTTTTGGTTGTTTTTATTTTATTTTCCAAGACAGAATCTCAGTATGCAGTCCTGGCTATCTGGGCACCCACTCTGTAGACCAGGCTGGCTTCAAACTCAGAGATCCGCCAGCCTCTCCCTCCTGAGTTCTAGAATTAAGGGCTTAGGCCACTACACCCACAAGGAACCTTTTATATACTCACCTGGCCTTGCTAGTTCCTACCTAGCCTCCCGGTCTTTTCAGTATCACTTCCTCCAAGAAGCCCACCTCATCAGAGTGGCCAGACCCTCCTACTTTTTTGTTTGTTTTGTTGAGACAGGGTTTCTCTGTGTAACAGCCCTGGCTGTCTTAGAACTCTCTTTGTAGACTAGGCTGGCCTCAAACTCACAGAAATTCAACTGCCTCTGCTTGCCTCTGCTTCCCAAGTGCTGGTATTAAAGGCATGTGCCACCACTCCCGGCTAGGCCCTCCTACTTTGGGCCTTCATATATTCCTCCCCATTCATCCGGTTTGTTTGTTCTGTCTGTTATCTGTCTACTTTACTACACTGCTTGTTTTCTGAGGGTAAGGCCCTCTACACTGACTGCCAGGGCCTGGCACCAACCCAGTGTGAGTTAGGCCCTCAGTATTTGTTAAGGGAAAGAAATTTGAAGCCTTATTCCAGACACGCAGCCCATGTTCTCCCTACTAGGGCCAACACACCCCCTAAGCCAGTACGCACCGTACTAGGTACAGCCGAGGTTCACACCCCTCCCCCACAGAATGTGTGAGGCCCTGGGGAGGGCTTCCATCTGTTCGCGGCTGTCACCCCAAAGCCTGGCACAGCACCTGCACAGCGGTGCTCCATGAACATCCGAAGAGACACACACAACACACACAGGCCTCCCAGAGGCTGCAGCCCCCCACCCCATGATGACTGCCAAAACAGACTTGAAGGAGGGGGAAGGGAGTTGAAGGAGGGTGGTACCTGCCATCCCGATGGGCTGCACCACCCTCAGTCACAGTCTTGACGAAGATGCCCAGCTTCTCCAGGCCCATGTCGGCTCCGGCACCCATGCCAATGATGCTGATGCCCAGGCCCTCTGAGTCTGTGAGGCAGAAGGAGGAAAGCCATAGCTGACAGGGAGCCTCTACCCTATACCCACTCCCTTTTCATAAGCATTCCCCAAGCTTAGGAGTCACCCCATGATGGGAAAGAACTATGGCTCCACCCACCTCCCTTTTGCCAGGCTAACTCCTATGGGTTACTTCCTGCCCTTTGCCCTATCCTGTGAGCTGACAGACAGCAGGGCGTGTGAGGGGTGGCTGGGGTGTGGCAGACTGCTGTGCATACAGATAAGGCTGTGTGGCAGGGATGGGGACTGAGCCAGGACTTAGCCCTTAGCCTTTGGTCTCTAATTATTCTCTTCCAAGCCCAGAGCTTCAGTGACTAAACATGGATACCCACTGCCTAGCTACACCTGCACTGCCCGACCCGAGGACCTCTAGCATCTAGTCATATGACCTTGCCCATGAACACTCCGTGAGGACAGGCACCTCTACCCATGAGATGCCAGGCCTGGGAAGCAGCCAGATTTCTCTCTTCCAGCTCCAGGCTCTGCTAAGTCAAGTGCCCACTAGGCACTGTTGATTGTTCCTGCCCAGTGAGTGCATCCACTTCCACTAAGCGATTGCTGACCCCACTGTGGGAGTCTGTCATCCACTGTGACCCCTCCCTGTACCTATGCCACAGTGATCTTTCTTTTCTTTTTTTTTCTTCCTTTTCTTTTTCTTTCCCCACCCCCAAGACAAGGCTTCTCTGTAGCCTTGGCTGTCCTGGAACTCGCTCTGTAGACCAGTCTGACCTAGAACTCAAGAGATCCGCCTGCCTCTGCCTTCCAAAGGCATGAGCCACCATTGCCCAGACACTATGGAACTTTTTTTTTTTTTTTTTTTTAAGATTTATTTATTATATATGAATACACTGTAGCTGTCTTCAGACACACCAGAAGAGGGCATCAGATCTCATTACAGATGGTTGTGAGCCACCATGTGGTTGCTGGGATTTGAACTCAGGACCTCTGGAAGTGCAGTCAGTGCTCTTAACCACTGAGCCATCTCTCCAGCCCACTGTGGAACTTTCTAGAATAGAAAGTTTTCCCTGACCCTACAATAGCTCCCACTCCGTCTCAGAAATGACTATGCTCTCACCATGCTCCATGCCACCCTGCCCAGGCACTCATTCTATGCCGAGCGTACCTCTCCATTTAACCCCACTTTCCAAATGGCTCCTCTTTAAAGCTCAGCTCTGAGGAGCTCACTTTCGAGCGTACTCCCTTGGTGAGCTTCTATCAAACACAGCCTCCCTTTCCTCCCAGCACATATGACGGCACATACGGCTGAAATTAGAGGAGCCATCTCCCTGGGAGCCTGCTTTTACCTATCTCTGTGCCTCCAATAGAGCCCAGGACCACCTACACTGTACTTAGGAGATATGTCGCCCGAGTATCATCCCTTGGCAATACACTGGAGACACCAGTGGCTATTGGTGCGGAAAAGGAATGCCAAGAAAGGCAAGTCTAGGTGCTGGAGTCAAGAAGTCTAGCATGTGGTTACCCACAGAGGTAGCAGGGCAGAGGCTAGCACCACGGAAGACCCCAGTGTGTGTCTAAGATTGGCCTGGTCTCTCACCCTTCTCCAGCTCCACAGGAAACAGTTCCAACCTCTCCACTCGCTTCTCTAGTTCATATTCCGCAGAGGCCGCCATGGGATCCACGTCCTCGTTGCGTCGGTCATAGTCCTCGTTGGAGTAGGTGCTAAATACCTGGGGAGGTGCAGCTCTTAGGTCCACAGGAGTGCAAGAGCACATTGGCAGGAGAAGGCCCTTGGGCCAGCTGAGTCACTTGAATCCCCATGTCTGTCCAGAGGCCTTTCCCTTACACTGATCTCACAAGGAATCCAGCTCCCAGCAAATGGCTTCCTAGTTCTAGAGTCCCAGGAGCGAGAGAGCAAAAGATCCTTTCTTCGTGGTACAGTCTCGGGAGGACCAGATGGACACTCCCAGGGAGACTGCAAGGTCTGGGAATCTCCAATACCAGGGCAGGGACAAAGGAAGAGACAAGACCTAAGAGCCAGACAGTTGAGGGTGGACACAGAGGAGGAACAGGCTGAACAGAAGACAGGAAGAGGAGGAGGGGAGGAAGGATGGAGAAGACACTGGAGGATGCCAGATGGGGAGGGGGATGGGTACAGGAGGGAAGGAGGAAAGAGGCAAAGGCACCAGGACCCTTCCCTGCTCAGACGCTGAAGTGGATGGCCAGAGAGGGGTGGGGAGGAAGCAGAGAAGCTCCTTCTACTCCTACTTCCATGGAGAAGGGAAGGCTGTTAAATTCCAGGTAGACCTCAGAGTCTCAGAGAGCAAGAGATGGGGAGAAAGTGGAGCCCCAATGGCCCTCCCACATTTCAGAACTGTGTCTCTGAAGAACAGTACCCCTGTCCACAGGTAATGGAAGAGCAAGGCACAGGCCCCAAGACTGGGGCTCTAAAGGGACCAAGGATCATGTTCAGTGGCAGTCTGCCTGGCCTTGCAGTGTTCCCTGTGCCCCTCTGCTGATTCTCTTCTTCTAGGGTCTAACTCCGACCTCTTCATAGGATCAACCAAAAGGAGTCAGGGAGTCAGGGCTTTGTGAGTACCTGATGCTCACTTGGAGGAACCATGGTGGGTTTGTTTGTTTGTTTGTCTTGGCTTTACTGCTAGCTAGGTTGGCATCTCTGAAGTCAAGTGAGGGCAGGAGAGGTAGAAGCAGCTCTTATCAGCTGGACGGGCCAGAAAGATTAGAGGAAGACACTGTCTCCAGCAAGATCTGTGCCAGCATCTCCTCTGCTCCAGGAGCATGCTTGTGGGCAACCTGTAGGCAGGTTACTCCTTTGTTGGGGCTTACTGAATCCAAACCTCCAGTCTCATCACAGAGGTACGCTGCCATGGTGGCAGGTAGAGAGGACCAGCTAGCAGCACAGCCGGGGTTTACGTGCTCACCTAGCTAATGCTCTAGACTCTACTGTATCGGGCACTTTCATGCTCATCCAGCTACTGTGCAATGGCCAACAGACTGTTCCCCAACATCTGGCTAGCAGTTCCAGCCCTGAAGCCACAGACTCTCAATTCCACATGGAATCTATTACCCAAGGTCATGGGGGCTGCTTATCCAGTAGCAGGGCAGCACCAGATTCTAGATGGGCTGTGGTAGGCGGGTCACTAGTGACTTATCCCTGATGCAAAGGTGTTCCAAGCTTTAGGACCAAAGAGTGGCATAAGCCTGGGTCAGCAAACTGGCCTTGTCCCATCTCTTCACCTAAGGCCTTTGGCCTTTACCCTGTGCCCAGAGACAGTGTCCCCCAGCCCTCTCCTAGTCAACCAACCCCTCCTCACTTCCAAACACACACTCCACTCTGACTCCCAAAACACTCTGGAGGCCTGACCTAGGCCTTGTCTTCTGTTCACAATCTGTTCACCTTTTGCGTCCTCCCTGCTGTGGGAATCCCAGGCAGGCCTCAGGCTCAGAGGCCCGCGACCACCAGTCATTCCTCTTATCAGAAGGCCCTGGGTTCAGCTATCTCTTTGGCTGACAGTTTGGAATCATATCCTCTGCCCTGAGCAGATACCCTAACCTCCATAATGGTGATAACTGGGTCAGGGAGGGGCAGAGAACCCTGGCTTCAGAAACAGTGTGGAGGTGGCAGAGGAGAAAAGCCTGGGGCCCTGGCCAGGCTGGGGAGGACGAAAGCCCCAGTGAGGCCAAAAGTCAGACACGTGGAGCCTCTGCACTGCCTTGGCTCTCACGCTAGTGGCCAGCTTGCTTCAGAGTCACCAGGGAGTCCAGAGCACTGCTCCAAATCATGTGCTATTTTTTACCAAAAAATCAGGGTAAGGCGTCAGATATAGACAGAGGCCCAGACCACATTCCCTCTCTATGAGGGCATGGGGCTGCTCAAAAACCCCATGGGGATGCAACAACTGCTTCTGACACCCTCCCAACAGCCTCTACTCCTTCCTGGATCCCACCGCCTTCACAGGGAAGTCTTCCAAACCCCCAGGGAGGGAGGGGTAAGGGGCTGGCCACCCTTAACCTTCTGGACCTCTGCTGGCCTGGGGGAAAGGAGGAGGTGGAGAGTGAGAGAAACTTGGGCAGCTCTGGTGTCCAGTAGTAGCTATGGAAACTGCAAGTAAACACATGGGTTTTGGCTTCAGAGGGCAAGGAGGAGCAGGGTCTAGGCCAAGAAAAAGTCCTTGGTGCTGTATACTCCCACTGGGGCAGGCCAGGTGCTAGGCTCAGGCTTGGGTAGGGAAGAACAGACCATTAAAGCTGGATGTGGCAGCTGGGCTCACAGGGCAGGGGGAAATGGGAGTGGTCTCCTGTTCTTAATTCTCCCCAGGGGACATCTTTTCTCTACCACCACTACTCAAAGGATCTCAAAGCGCTGACTGGTACAGTTCACAAACCAATCACCAATAGTGGTGTTAGAGAAAGGGGGTTCTACTACCGCCCCCCAGCAAGCCCCAAGCCTCTTTTAAAGTACATAGAAAAAATGGAAAGAGGAAGGATTCCCAGGGCTACAGGCATGAAAGTCTGCCAGGCACCTTAGGGGAACTTCTAGATTCACCGCCCTCTTCCTGTAGGGCCTGCTCCTTTAAGGACTACATAAGATGCCCCTTTCCTGTACAACCCTGGATACGGGAAGCTGGCCCAACACAGACCCTAAGGTGTAGGGTCTCTCCCCCAGCCCCAGTCACATGGCCATCCATGGACCAGCTCATCCTTGAAGTCTGCTTCCTTCTTTCACTTCTGCAAAGTTGAAGCTGGGGTACTGTCAGGGAAGAAGAGCAGCCTCCCTCTGCATCTTTGTTTGGGGAAGTTCCTAGCTCCCCTTTCTCTCACCCCATAGAGACAGCCTCACACATCCAGAAGCAGGAAGTGTCCCTAAGCTCCCCATCTTTCTCTTCCTGACAACAGGGCATGTGTAGGAACTGTATCCCCAGGACATGTCCCACACCCCTTCAGGCCAGCCAAGTCCCAGCCTCTGGCAGCTTCTGGAAGAAAGAATGTCTCAGGGAGGAAGGGAGAGCAGGTGTCCCAGAGTAGGCGTGGAGCAGGGAGGGATGCTGGGCGGGGTTAGGAACCTGAGGGCAGGTCGCAGCAGGCCAGCTTCACAATCACAGACCTGAAAACCTTCCCACTCTGACAAACAGCTGGAAGTTCCCCCACGCCTCCCTCATTGTGGAAACTTCTGGGAACCCGGCTGGGTGGCAGGGGCTGACTCAGCCTGCCAAACACGGATATCTGGGCGGGAGAGACCACATGCACGTGGCAGGGGCAGCTCGGGGGGCCCAAGGGGGATCACTCACTTGGATCGGTGCAGTGCTGAAATGGATCTTCCGGCTCGGGGCCGGGTCCTCCTCCTCTGAGAGCCCGGGAATCTCCACACACCCTGACTCCGGCTCGTAGGGGGGCTCCCCATCCTCCTCGTCTTCTTCATCGTCCTCCTCCAGGGCACTGCCCCCAGAGTCCTCCCCGAGTCCACTGTAGGCGCTCACGTCTACCAAGTCCGCTTCCGAGAAGTCCTCCTTCTTGGATTCATCCACCTCCTCAGGTGCCATGTCCGGGGCCCGGCCATTGTCCAACCCCCTCTCTAGCGTCGCCACTGACGCCGACGCTGTCTCCTCCTCGGGGACCGCTTCACCCTTAGGTTCCTCGGGTGCAGGGCTGGCTGTTGTGGCCGAGGTACTGCCATTCTCCAAGGCTGCATGGACGGTCACCTCGGCCTGGATCACTTCCCCGGGAGCCGACTCAGCCTCAGACTCCCCACTTTCCTCAACCTCCACCGGCTTGATCTTGCGCACCTCCCGCGGCTTAGGTGGAGGTCGGGCAGGGGCCACCCGGTGCTGTGGGGGCTGCTGCCCTCCGGGGCCACGCTCTTTCTCGGTCGCGGCATCTCCAGACGGGGCGGGAGGCGGCGGCGGTGGCTGGAACACCCGGGACCGCTTAGTGACCAGCTTCGAGTTGACCTGGGGCGCCCCCGCGGCCCGAGGGGGCCCGGGTGCACGGTGAAGGCCGGTCCTCGAGTCGGCTTTCTCGAAGACCGCACTGAGCTGGCTGACCGTCGGCGACACGGCGTCAGCATCCAGCTTGTCCAGAGCCTCGGTGCTGCCGTTAAAGCGAACCACGACGTCCAGCTTCCGGTCCTGCAGGCCGGCGCGCTCCTGCCTCAGCAGCCGCCGCGCCACGGCCTCCTTGTCGCCACCGGAGGCCGCGGGGACGCTCCGTTCGAACAGCTTCCGCGTCTCCTGCAGCCGGGACGGCGGGTGCGGCAGCGGAGCGGGCTGCGCCGAGGGCGCGGGCTTGGAGTCGAAGCGGCTCACGCGCTCCGACACACTGGTGCCCAGCTTGAGCAGGGCACTGTGGTCCACGTTCTCGTTCAGGCTGCTGGCCCGCGGCAGGGACAGGCGCACGCCGCGATCCGACGCCCGTGGGGCCTCGGCCATGCCTGCGCCGCCGCCTGCCTCACCCGCCGGCCCCGCGGTGGTGCCCATCTGCAGGAACATACTTTTGATGCGGTGGACGTTGGAGCCATATTTCTTATGGTGGGCCGCCTTGGGTGTCTCGTCGGGCCCCGGCGCATCGGGAGGCTTTAGTGCCTGGATGCCCGCTTCGTAGGCGCTGCGGTGCGGGGAGGCGCTCCGGAGGGGACCCCCGGGCCCCCGAGGCTCCGTCTTCATCATGGTTGGGGGAGCCGGGTTCGCATCCCCCCGCTCCCCGCTGACCCCCTCCAGCAGGCGGCTGGCCAAGTCGGGACCACCGCCCCCTCCCCCTAAAGAAAGAAATCCCGAAAGGCCTTCTATAGAGTCCCCCTGAAACCAAGCTGCCAAAAAACAGTTAACCCTGCTTTAAAAAAAAAAAAAAATCTCCGAGCGCCCTGTGTGGGTCGCCTCCCCCAACCAAGCTGCCAAAGACAGCCAGCCCCCTTCGAAAGCTCTAGCGGCCTGGTGCGGTCGCCCCCACCCAAATTGAAGAAGCGGAGGCTGGCTGGAGCCGCTGGGACCGCGAGCCCAGCCCGCGAAGCAGCGGCCGCGGCACCGGCTCACATCCTTCGAGGCGGTGTCAGCGGCGCTGGCGGCGCAGGCGCCCCCTACTCCGGCCGGGGGCCTTGGCTCTCGGGGTGCCCGGCATCCCCGCGCCCGTGACTGCTCCGCTGACCCGGGCCGCTCCGCCGCGCCTCCCTCCCTCCCTCCCTCCCCCCCGCGCCCCGAGCCTCGGTCTTTCTCTAGCTCTGCCCGAACCGCGGCTGCGGGAGACCGAGCGGCTGCCCTTCTCGCCGCCGCCGCTGGGGGACTGGTACCACTGGGTCCTAAAGGGATAGGATTTCCGGGGCCGGAGCCTGTGAGCCCTCCCCTTCCCTTCCACCCTGTCGCCTGGTCTCTCCTACTCATAGTTGGCGGACAGCCTTCCGCAGCTTCTCGGACCTTGGCTATTCTTCTTCAACCCTCCCATCCCAAACTCGGAGGCTTTTCACAAGCCACATAGGCGTCCCCTCATTTAACCCTGGGGGCGGGGAGCCATCTAGCCACAGCAGTCTTGGAGCTGGCCTTCTCCTCCCACAAAGTGAAGGGGTTCTGTGTGGAGGGCCCATAATCATTTCCTTAAAGATCCTTAGAGTGTTCAGGGCTATCAAGACTTTGGGGTTCTAGATCAAAGCACATATTTCTAGCTCCTTCCCAAAGTTGGTGAAGGGGAATCTTAGGGGCGGGACCTGGGATTCTTCATTTTAATAACTCACCATAGGGATTTTTTTTTTTTTTTAAATCTTCAGGATGTAAGACTATGGCCCAACCATCTTTGTGGTGCTCTGTGGGGAGGAGAAATGAAGAAAGGGACAGGGTTGGGGAGTACATCACCCATATGGCAGGAGATTACCAAAGCTGCTTTTTGCCTTTGGAAATCTTAAGATGACATTCTTCACCTACCCACTTGGGGAGAGGTATAGGATCCTGGCCTTCATGACCTGCCAGAAGAGAACCATCTCTGAGACAGGAAGATTTGGAAGATGTTGTGGGAGGTTTGAAGCAATGATTCTAGAGGCCTAGGGCCAAAGTTTCCCTATTGAAAGTTCTACGCTGGGTCTCGGACTTAAAGGATTCTGGTCACTTGTGTGCAAGTGTGTTTGCGTGTGTGTGTGTGTGTGTGTGTGTGTCCCCACAAATCCCATCTTGAAAACTCAGCTTCTTTAGAGCGCCTTCATTCCTCACATACACAGCAAGGGGCCTTGTTATGCCCTTTATTCTTCCCCAATAGTCTGAAACCTAGTAGTGAGGATCCATCCAGTGTTCAGGTTTAGATGTGTAGCCCCAGTCAGTCGGTTGATTCCCAGGAACTGAACGGGGTGGACACTAGGACCCAGAAAACAACTCAGGCACAAAGCCTCCCCCCCCTCCCCAGCTGCTTCCTGCATCTCAGGCCTTCCTGCGGCCTCTGCCTCCTCCCCCGCCCTCTTCCCCTCCATCCTCTTCCTCCTCTTCCCGTTTTCTCACTCCCTCTGGTTAGCCTGGCCTAGCTCATGGAGGACCCCACACACACCCTTCCGTTCTCAGTGTGTGTGTTTTGTGGGACACTAAACCCTTGGCACGTGCGAAAGAGCTCCGTGCGTGGGGGATGGGACGTGGGGAAACCGCCTGGGAACCCTGAAGATTGGGATGGGGAGGAGCCAAGAACCACTGGACTGGCTCCCTAGAGTAGTGTGCCAGGAGAGGGAACATTTTTGGCTCTCATCTGGAGCCGGAGATGAACCCAGATCTCAAGCTTTCAGATGCCCTCTACATTTTTGCACAGTGGACAGGAGACTTTTCTCTCCCCAGTTCTGCATTTGGGGATCTGTGTAGGGTAAAGAAGCCATCCAGGTTCCTGCTCCCCTCCTGACCCATCTTAGAAGCCCTCTTTCGTGAACAAGCGTTAGGACTTGTCTTCAAATTCAAGGCTGGAGCTTGAGCCCTCCACCCTAACCCACCCGACTATGGCAGTTGGTTGCTTGTTTTTTGAAGAAGGATCTGCAGTATCCTGTGCTGGCTTCGAACTAAACATTTAGCCAAAGATGACCTTGAACTTTTCTGATCCATCTGCGGCCACCTCCTGAGTGTTGGAATTACAGGCTTGAGCAGTTACTCTAACCCAGGGCTTCCTACCTGCTAAGCAAAGCATTTTAGCAACTGTGTTGCATCCCCCAGCTCCCACTGTGGAGGTTGGGCGATGCCCTTCTGCTCACCCCACTGCCAGTTGGGAATCTGAGCAGTGTTCTTAAGAGTTCCTTCGTGGACTGGGGGAGGGCCCAGGGCCCTGGGTGTTCTGCCCAGAATCTCCCACACCCTTTGTGGTGAGTCATTTTTAACTGGCCCCAGCCCAAGGGGTCTGTACCCACACTCCTGGCCAGGTGGGAGGAGGGATTGAGAACCAGCTGGTTAGCCCCTTTCCCAACACCCTTGGCAGAAATTTTGGATGAACTG
This sequence comes from Grammomys surdaster, assembly GCF_004785775.1. Classification (NCBI taxonomy): domain Eukaryota; kingdom Metazoa; phylum Chordata; class Mammalia; order Rodentia; family Muridae; genus Grammomys; species Grammomys surdaster. The sequence continues at coordinate 4,706,102 of NW_021620860.1, forward strand.
GATTTATGGGTACCCACAGGTCTCCCTTGTCCAGTGATTTTTCAGAGTAAAACTCCTTTAAAGGGCTTTGAGACATGAGAAAGTTGGGTGAGCATGGAGCTTGGGTAAGCCGCTAGTGAGTAGAGATGATTATTTCATGGGCTCCCAGATGGAATTTCTGAAAAAGCTTTAAGGTAGTGAGTAGTAACTGATTTACCATCCCTCTTTCCTTGGACTCAGACACAAACTGCCTAAGAGATGGGTGGGGCACAGGGTGTCACCTCCATCCTGTCCCTGCCTGTCCGAGGTAAACTTTTATTCCTTGGGCTGTAATGTTCACAGATTCTTGCCTGTTTAGCACCCCAGGATAATTTGAAACTTTTGGTATCCCCAGGGCCCTTGTAGAAGAAACTGTTGACACCATCATCAGTGTACCTGGTGGTGTTGGGATGGTCGTTTCTTCCATTCCTTTTTCCTGTATAGAGAAATACAAGAAACGTATTTCTGGGGAATGAAGTAGTTCCCAAAGTCGAGCCAGGATCCTGGATTTAGGTCTTGGCTATACCCCTTATTGTCTGGGTGACCTTGCGGAAGTCACCTATCTCCTCTGTGCTCCAAAGGGATGAACTGAGGCCTGGGAGAGGTGCCAGCAGCCCAGAAACTTATGATCCTGTGTAGGGGAAGGAGAAGCCTCCCCGGCAATGGCTAAATGATAGAAACTGCAACAGGCAATGATAATCCTCCCTCTCTCCTGGCTCGAACGCCCTTGTTTCTCACGAGGGCCCTCTCAGAAGGTGCTCTTTGATGATATGCCTGGAGGCTTGCTGGCTTTAAATGACAGGTATAACAGCAAAGATGGAGAAGAAGACGGGTGGGGAAAAGTCTGATGTACGATAAGTCCCAGTCTTCAGCTCCCTGGGCTCAGGCATGGGCTGGGTGCCAAGGCTGGCTGCTCTCGCCAGCCCAGGGCCTTTGAGACAACTTCTGAAAGCAATTTTTGTTTGTTTGTTTGTTTGTTTGTGGCCACTGTCATCATTGAGGAAGCTGATCTAGACCCTGCCCTTTGAATGTTCTATTGTTCGTCAATAAGGTTCACCCCAGTTCCTCTCCTTTGTTTGGCTAGAGCCTTGAGTTAGTTCTGGGATCCAAGGAGGATATGCTTGTGTACCCACATTCCAAATAGGAGAGCTCACCCAGCGTGGCAGTGCCTGTGTGGGGTGGTGGTGAGGAGTTAGAGTCCTAGGGGGTTCCGAGTCCCTGGGAGCAGGAAGGAGTGAGTTATGATTCACACAGTTAAGAGTCCCAGCTAGGGTTCTGCAGGTCTGAGCTGAGTACTAGCTCCTCCCATTTGCTTGATGACCTTGGGCTAGTTATTTTGGATTCCTCAGTTCCTAACATGCTCAGCCTGAATGTCTAAAATCTTCTGATCATGGATGACCCTGGGTATCTCCTACTTCCTGGGAGGCACAGGCTGGAACAGGGCTTTGAAATCAGGCCATTTTTGTTAGAACACACCCCCACCAAGCTGCCACTTCAAGGACTTTGCCAGATCTCTTCATTTGTAAGCCGGAGACAATATCCCAACCTCAAGGAGTTGCTGAGGGCACTAAAGAGACCCTGAATGCAGAAAGCACAGAGGCTGGCGCTCAGAGTGTGGGCTGCCACTGCCACAGGAGGCACGTGTATTGGAGCATGTATCAGGGGGTGTGCATACAAGAGTGTGGGCAGGTACGTGGCTGAGGGTGAGCTCCAGTGTCTACAGCTCTTGCGTCTATTTTCATGAGGCACTGGGCCTCTGCTTCTTTTCAAGGTCCATTTTGTGAAAGTGCTATATAAGCATTCCTGCCTGTGGCTCCTCCAAATCCTGAATCATTTCCTGTTGCCCTGGTAGAGACTGAACCCAGGGCCTCAAGCATGCTAGGAAAGTTACATCTCTTAACTACACCCCTGCCCTGAGAGAAGTTTTGAAGGTGACCTTTCTTCTAAACTTCCCAAAGGGTCTTTTATTCCTAAAGTCTATCACTGCACCTGCAGAGAGAGGAACTGTGGATCCCTTCTTCCCACAGCTGGGAGATAGCCACTGCCTGTTTTGTTTTTTTCCTTTTCTGGCTACTGGCTTTCTTCCCATAAGTCTCATACTCTACTCTAGCACCCTGTATAACCTTGTAAAGACCACATGCTTCTTGGAGACTAGGGAGGCATCTCTCTCTCTCTCTCTCTCTCTCTCTCTCTCTCTCTCTCTCTCTCTCTCTCTCTGTATGTGTGTATTGTGGGGATGGGGGGATGGGGTGGGACACAGCAAAGATATCTCCAAATCCTCAAGTGCTTTAAAGGAAAGCCTATATTTAGCTGGCTTAACCTGCAAATATGTATTCTGCCACGTCGAAGTTGTAGCCATGGGAGCTCTACAGACATGCAGAAAGGTCAAAGGAGAAGAAAGAAGGAACAGGAAAGATTAGGCAATGCGTTTTGTCATCAGCAAATCCAAGGAGCTCCAACTGCTAAGAACTCACATTTCTGTATTTTCTGATGGCCAACTGTTTTTTTTTTTTTTTTTTTTCATTTGCTTTCTGGACCGTGTGCAAGGAAGAGACAACTTTCAGAATCACTTTCTCCCATAGGCCTTTGCCTGCCATCTCCCGCCTGACTGGCTCCAGCAGGCTCTGCTGGGTCCTCTGGGACCTGGCACTGGTTCAGTCCCCAGCATGCTGCCCCTGCTCTCTACCTTAGCCCCTTGCTCTTCAAGTAGCCTTGGGAAGGGGGGAAGGCAGACAGTGGGAACATAATCAATCTTGTTATTTGGGGGCGATTCTCCTTGCCCAAACTCTTATTTCTTTTAATCTTTTTTCTTTTACTTTTAGTTTGAAAATTTTCATAGAAAATAAGGAAAGTTCAGAGAATTGCATCACAGCAGATTTTACAGATGCCAGTATTGGGCCATTTTGTTTGCTTCTGGTTTGTCCATATAAATGATATTAATATAGGAGGCTGGAGAAATGACTTGGTCAGTTAAGTACTTGCTGTACTAGTGCGAGAGCCTGAATCCCATCCCCAGAATCCAAGAGAAAATCATGCCAAGAGTGGTGGCTCATGCTTGTGATCCCAGGACTGGGGAGGCAGGGATAGAGGCTTGGGGCTTAGAGGCCAGCTGGCTTAGCCTACTTGCCTAACTCCAGTTAGAGGAGAGAGAGAGAGAGAGAGAGAGAGAGAGAGAGAGAGAGAGAGAGAGAATCAAAATCAAACTGCAAAGATGTTTTCTATCTTCTCCAGTGAAAACTATCTCCCAGCACAGCACTCTCCTGGCCCCTCCCACTGCTGCCCCTGGCAACCACTTGTATCTGTGTGAACTTGACTCCTCTAGGTACCTTATGTAAGCATCATACAGAATTTGTCCTTTTGTGGCTGGCTTGGTTTGCTTGGGTTTACATAAACTGTGGCAAGTATCAGCCCACAATTTTACCTCTTTCCCATGCATTTACACATCCATGAAACAGTAGTGCTTTCTGAGTCTTTACAGCCTATGTAGCAATATCGATACTATATACGCCATTTGTACCTTCCCTACTCAGGATTTTGACAGTGGGTCCCTGTCTTAGTCAAGGTTTTACTGCTTTGAACAGACACCACAACCAAGGCAATGTTATAAGAACAAAATTTAATTGGGACTGGCTTACAGGTTCAGAGGTTCTGTCCATTATCATCAAGGCGGGAACATGGCAGCATCCAGGCAGGCATGGTGCAGAGGGAGCTGAGAGGTCTACATCTTCATCTGAAGGCTGCTAGTGGAAGAATGACTTTCAGGCAGCTAGAATAAGAGTCTTATAACCCACATCCACAATGACACACCTACTCCAACAGGGCCACACCTAATCCTGCCAGTCCCTGGGCTAAGCATGTACAAACAATCCTGGTCCCTTTGTGGTTTGCTCATTTTATTTTCTGTTTATCTGAATAAACCACAATGTAGTTCTTGCCAGTTCACCTACTGGCAGTGTTTGGGTTGCGCCTGGTCCTTTTGTTTGTTTGTTTTTGTTTTTGCTGTTCTAGCCAGGGGTGCAGAGAACACCCTGGGGGTTTTATCTGAACCCATTCAGGATGTCTACCTAGAAGCAGAAATTCAGGTATTGAATGACTGAACTTTGAACTTGGCTGTAACTGCCAAGATGTTCTCTAAAGCTGCTGAGTCTCCATCCTTCTTCCTACCAGCAGTAACTGTACAAGGATACATCTGGCCAACATTTGCTATCCTCCCCCCCCCTTTTTTTTTTTTTTGAGGCAAGGTCTCACAGAGTAGCCCTGGCTCACCTGGAACTCACTATCTAGACTAGGTTGGCCAAAAACTCAGAGCTCTGCCTACACTTTCCTCTTAGGTTAGGATTAAAGGGTGGATCACTGTGTCCAGCTGCTATCCTTTCTTTTATTTGTGTGTCTGTGTGTGTGCTTGATGGGGGCATGTACTCATGTAGAGCCCAGAGGACAACTCAGTGTTATCCCCACCAAGGCCATCCACTTCTTTTGTGATAGGACCTCTCACTGGCCTGAAGGTCATCGGTTGGGCTAGACTGGTCAGTGAACCCTCAGGAAGTCTCCACTTCGCCAGTTTGGATTACAAGCATGGGCCACCCCCCACTTAAATGTGAGTTCTGGGGTTTGAACTCAAGTCTTCACACTTGCAAGGGAAGCACTTTATTGACTGAACCAGCCTCTCCTGTTGGGAGCTTTTTTTCTTGTCTTTTACAATGTTGGACATCAAACCCAGGATCTGATGAATGCTAGGTAGGTGCTTTACCACAGAGCGATATCCCTACCTGGGATTTCTTATTTTTGCTGATCCATTGGATATGAAGCAGTATGCACTTTAATGGGATGTCCTGACTGAGGTAAGGCATGTTTATTGGGCTCATTGTCCACTTGGTTTCCTCTGGATAAATTGCTTTGATTGGTATCCTTAGGTATCCTATAGTTGCTTTTGATGAATGCTATAAAAAGCCCATGTAAGGGCACCCGTATCAAAAGCTGGAGTGGTGCCACATGCTTTTAACCCTAGTGCTACAGAGGTAGAGAGACAGGTAGACCCCCAGGGATTCGCCAGCGGCCTGGCCTAATCAATAAAGCCCAGGTGGCAGTGAGAGAGACACCTTCTTAAGAAAAGAGATGGCTCAGGGGTTAACAGCATTTGCTGCTCTTCCAGAGGACCTGGGTTCAATTCCCAGCAACCACATGGTAGCTCACAACCATCCATAACTCCGGTTTCAAAGCCCTATTCTGACCTCTGAGGGCATGAGGCACACACATAGTGGATATACTTGCAAATAAAACATTTATCCACATGAAATTAAGTAAATAATTCTAAGAAAGAGAGAAGAAGTGACTCTTGAGGAGGGACAGAAAGCAGTTTGAGCAAAAGGGCTTATCTTTCATATCAAGAAATCCTGGAGTTGAAACCTGGCAGTGGTGGTGCATGCCTTTAATCCTAACACTCAGGAGGCAGAGGTAGGCAGATCTCCATGAGTTTGAGGCCAGCCTGGTCTACACATAGAGCTACATAGTGAGACCCTGTCCCCCAAAAAACAAAACTGAGAGAGAGAGAGAGAGAGAGAGAGAGAGAGAGAGAGAGAGAGAGAGAGACAGGAAGGAGGGAAAGAAGAAACCCTAGAGTTGGTTAATCCAGAGACTCAGCCGGGGCACTGGGATGCAGGTTCCGCCATCTTTTTTTTTTCCATGTTCCTTTCCGGAGGGTAAATGTCACTCATTTGCTGACACCCTACCCCATTCCCATCACTCACAGTTCCAAGATTGCTGCCTCAACTCCAGGTGTTTCACACAGGCACCAATGTGGGGCTATCCAGAGAAGAAACAGAAGAAACTAGTAGATGCTTTTCATCCTTGAGTCCCTCCCAGGTCCACTGCCTTCTACCTCCATCCCTCCCTCCCCCAATCAGATAATCTTCCTTTCTTGCTTGGTGACAAAATTCTATACATGTCCATGCCTAAACCAATCATCGGATAGAGGAACAAAATCATTGGTATGCTTCGACCAATCATAGCTAGGATGGAGCTAGGGAAGGGTCATCTTTCCCCAAAGCCTGACAGTCTGACCCAGTCCAGGGTTCTCTGATGGAGGCAGAGAAATAATGCCATTTAGAATGCACTCGTGTTGTCTGCCCTTTTATTTTTTTTTAAAGATAGGATTTTACTGTGTGTGTATCTCTAGCTGGCCTCAAACTCACCATGTAGAGCAGGCTGGCCTCAAACTCAGAGATCAACTATTGCTGCCTTCTGAGCTCTGAGATGAAAGGTGTGGACCACCGTGCCCAACCCTGGGTCTGTTCTTTAAAAATTGTTTTTAGTGGCGGGGATGACTTGGCACATGCTAGGCAAGTATTCTATCACTGAGTTACATACATCCCTTTTGAGATGGGGCCTCACTGCACAGCCAAGGCTGGCTTAGAATTCCTGATCCTGCTTCAGCATCCAGAGGGCTGATTTCCGGGAGGTCTTTCCATATTCTGAATACTAACCTTTATCTGTTTTATGTGTCTCCAACATTGCCACCCAGGCTGTTACTTGTCTCTTCATTTCGTTCAGAATGCCATTTTTATAATAGAGGGCTTGGAGGGGGGTCAGTAATATAATAAAAATCAATCTTTTCTGAATTGTGTTCCTTACGTCAGAACTGTTTGCCTACTCTCGGCTTGCCTGCATCTCTTCCTAATTATTTTAAAGTTCTGTTTTTCACTTTTAGATCTCTAATCCATCTGGAATTAATATTCATGGATGGTGTATAGAGGTTGCATATTTGAAAAGCCAATTGTCCCAACTGTTTTTATTGAATAGACTGTTCTCTCTCGCTGAGTGCTGTGCCCCCCCCCATCATAAATCAAATCCCCACATACGCTTGGCTCCGTTTCTGGCCACTCTGTTCTATTGATCTCTTTGTCCAGCCCGGCACCAAGACCACATTGTTTTAATTATTATCACTTTCAAAGAAAGTCTTGGTATCTCTTTGGGGCAGGCCCACTTTCCTCTTCAGAACGGTCTACCGCTTTCTTGGCCCTGTGCTGTTCTGTATGAGGCTTAGAATCAGTCTCACTCTGAAGCTTCCATTGAGATCTTTACAGGGTATGCTTGGAATCAATTGATAAAAATGTGGGGTGAATTGTCATTGAGAATGAGGGGGAGAATTAATTCTCAAGCTTAACTCATCCCATGTCCACATCTCTCCGTTTAGTCCTTTTAGAATATAGTATAGTGCTTCATTCAGAAATATCTTGTAAGCTGGGCATAGTGGGCCGTGCCTTTAGTCCCAGCACTCAGGAGGTAGAAAGTTAGACCTATCTCTGGCTAGCCTGGTCTAGGTAGTGAGTTCTGGGACATCCAGGGCTATCTTGTCTCAAAACAACAACAACAGCAGCAGCAGCAGCAGCAGCAGCAACAACAGCAACAAAAATGTAACATTTTTAATGTAATGTTAAAAGATTGTAACATTTATATATCTTTTGTCTTGATTTTTAAAAAAGAATGTTTTTTTTGTGTGTGTATGAATGTTTTGTCTGTGGGTGTCCTCAGAGGCCAGAAGAGACCATCAGATCCCTAGGGACTGGAGCTGTAGATGACTGATCTGCCATATGAATCTGGCAAACCCAGATCCTCTGTAACAGTAGTGAGTGCTCTTAGCCTCTGGGCCATCCCTTAGTCAGTCAGTCAGTCAGTCAGTCAGTCAGTCAGTCAGTCAGTCAGTCAGTCTGTGTGCTTGCCTACTTATCTGTCCCTCCCTCTTCCTCTCTTGCTCCCCCACACCTCTGTGTATGTGTTTCTTAAATTTTCATTTTATTTTAAGACAGGGTCTTGATATGTAGAACAGGCTGACCTTCACTTCTTAATGTAGCTCAGGCTGCCCTTGAATTTGTGATTCTTTTGCCTCAGCTTCCTGAGTGCTGGGGTTATGCTCAAGTGGATTTTGTTGTTGTTGTTGTTGTTTTGTTTTTTGAGACTGGGTTTCTCTGTGTCGCCCTTGCTGTCCTGGAACTCGCTTTGTAGACTGGGCTGGCCTCGAACTCAAGAGATCTACCTGCTTCTGCATCCTGGGTGCCACAACCAGGCTAAAAGAGCAAAAATTTCTAATGAGTGATTGTTAATGTGTAGAAACAGTGACATTTTCTATTTCATTTGTATTTAGATGCTGATTTTTATCCAGTTACCTAGCCAACGTCTCTTATAATAATTCCAGGAATTTGGAGGCTAGACAAGTGGCTTAGTGGGTAACATACGTGTGGTGAGAACTTAAGGACTTGTCTGAGACTGGATCCCCAGTGCAAGCTGGGTGTGGCAGCGTGCTCCCAGGTGGTGACAGGCAGCTTCCAGAGGCTTTGCTGGCCAGCCATGTAATTGCAGCAGCAAAGTTCTCTCTATAGCAAGTGATCCTGTTTCAAAACACAAGGTGGTGATAAACAGTGGGTGATACCTGAACTACACCTTTATCCTCGGCAGGAGTATGCAGAAGCAAGCACACTTGCATACACACACACACACACACACACACACACACACACACACACACACAGAGCTGCTGGACAAATCTAGGCTCTCTTAGATTTTTCTTTATGGATAATTCATCTATAAAGATGCCAGCGATTCTGTTTATCTTCCTTAGCCTTTTAAAAGTATCTTATTTAAAAAAAAATCTTACATACATATGTGTGTGTGCAGGGATGGAGGGATATGTTGTGATAGCCTCATACTACGCATCCCTGGCTGACTTGCAACTTGCTCTTAACCACTGAGCCATCTCTCCAGCCAGACATGCAACTTGCTGTGTAGACCAGGCTGGCCTCAAACTTACACGGATCCTCTTGCCTCTGCCTCACCCATGCTAAGATTAAAGATTGAAGGCACGTGCCATCATAACTAGCTGAAGTAATATTTTGAGTTTATTTATTGTGAGTGTTCACACTTGGAGGTCAAAGGACATCTTGCTGGAGTTGGTGTTCTTGTCGCAGCCCTTCCCCCGTTTTATCATTCAGTGGTAGCTTTTAAGGCTGACCTTCCTATAGGTCTCAGATCCTGCTGGTGGGCTGCTCTGGCCCTGCCTATTGCTATGCACTGTCGGTTATAAAGAAGTAAAAGACACCATAGACTCTCCTGAACTTTACAGTTTACAAGAAACTGTGCCCTCCATTCTCCGCTCATTGGTTTTTCTTGCCTCCACTTTAGAGAGGGAATATCTCAGTGGCAATGGCTGTGGCACCCAGAACAGCCCCTTCCCTTCTCTGCTTCTCCACGACTAGAAGTTTGGCCAAGAACACTCTGGCACTCTGGTTTTGATGCTCTTGGGTGGTCAGCCCTTAGGAGAACTGAGGCTCAACCTATGGAAAGGGGATGTAACTCAGCCATCGGAGTGCTTGTCTAGCATGCCCGATGTCCTGAGTGTGAGGTGCAGGCCTGGAATCACAGCACATTGCTCCACCACCGCAGGCAGGAGGAGCAGGACTTTAAGATCAGCCTTAGCTATATAACCAGCCTGGGCTCTATGACACCCATTTTCAAAAATAAGACAGAACAAAAACCGAGCAAGGGGTTCAGGAAGACGTACTAGGTCTCCAGGCTGGTGTCCTCAAAATATCTGTGAGGTTGATTGGGAGAACAGGAGATGCCCTTGGATACCGGAGTGCTGACAGATGACAGGTGGGTGACGAAAGTAATTATTTTCAACCACCTACTCCTTATAGGGAGTCCTTTTCCTTGTTTTTTTTTTTTTTTTTTTTTTTTAAAGTACATTTTCTGGTTAGGGAAATGTATGACATGCTTGATAGGCTTGTGGCCCTTGAGTGTCCTGTGTCGCTCGGCTAACAGCGGGGTTTAGCACGCATGCCCCTTGGTCGTACTTTCCCAGCCTGGAAGTGGGCGCTGCGCAGGCCTCGCTCCTCCCAGCTCGTCACTCGCCCTCATCCCCAAGGTTGCGCAAGCGCAGGGACGGCTAGAGCCTGTGAAGGCGCCCCCTTGTGGTGGACTGACCCAGTTGCATTCTTTGTTGTTGCTCTGGGGGCGGGGAAGAGGAGGGAGAAAGATGTGGGTGGAGTTTGGGAGGCAGAAGCCAGAATCAGATCACAAGGATGAGAATGCCGTTCCTTTGTCCCTATGCGTTTCGGATGTAGATGAAGAAATATGCTCCTTAGAGATCAAAAGGGAGACTAGCATAGAATGAGACTGTAGAGACGATGTTTTCATTCATGCATGATGCGTTCATTCACTCATTCAACAAACATTCTCTGGGGTGCACAGATGGGATAGGAAGCTGGCTGATGAGGAGGGCGATGAGGAAAAAGACCCTGCTAGCAAAGAGCGGTGGGGGCAGGGGGAAGGGAGCGGAGGGGAAGCTCCAACTGAGCTTACTAGGATAAAGCTGAGAGACACAGAGACCTGACCCATCCCCGACCACATGCTCTGATGAGGACTAAATAAATAAAGAATTTAAAATGGGACACCCTGAACACCAGGAGGGATGCTATTTGTGATGGATCGAAGCAATCAAATATGTTTAAACCGTAATGATTATATTACTAACAAAAGCAAAGATGCTAATTGCTCACAGTTTAGACGATGCTGAGAAATCAACCCATTATTTTGAAACCAGTATATTTAGATACGGAAAGAATTGAACATTTACACCCTTTTCCTATATGAACTGTGCCACCTGGAAAGCAAATTATGAGGGCAATTTTTCTGTCTGGCTGTATTCCAACTGCTGAGAGAGAGTGGCAGGATTTGAGTCTCACCATTTTGCAAGGCAGAAGCTGTAAAGACTGATTGTACACACTGCGCCTCCAGAGAAAGAGCCTATCTCCATCTATAAAGTGGGCTTGCAGAAGAAAGAACCTAAATACGACCCAACCTCTAGATCCAACTGTACTCTACAGAAGATAACAGTGTCCAGAGAATTCCATTCTCGGAGAGTGCTCAGGTGACAAGGATATGGTAGAACACTGCAGAGAGGCTGTCAGCAAATCCAGAGTGTGGACGATCGCAGAACTGATCTGGCTCCTTCACAGGAGACAAGGGAAGAGGAAGGAAGGGAGGGAGGAGAAAATGGAGGGATGCTTGGGTGGAAAAGAGGCGGAAAACCTAAAAACAAATGTAGATCTTTATGTCTACCAACCAGTTACAGTGTCTCCACTATTTGGATTCTGATTCAAACAAATACATTGCTAAAAAAACAAACCAAAACCAAACACACACACATAAAAACAAACCTGTGAAATATGTGTGGGGTGTTGTGATACACCACCTGTAGTAATCCCATTACTAAAGAGACTGAGGTAGGAGGTTTCTGAATATCAGATCAGCCCAAGCTACATAGTTAGACCCTGTCTCAAAGAGAAAAAAAAGAAAACAAAAGCAAAACACTGAAATTAGGTAAGGACCAAGGCATGAGCCCACAGTCCCAGGTATTTGGGAAAGTGAGGCAGAAGAATCCCTTAAACCCAAGAGTTTGAGGTTAATGTGGGTGGGATGAGGCCCAGTGTCTCACAGAATGAATAAAGACTAAATTTACAAAAGACTGGAAATTCAAACACTGGAAGCTTGGTAATTGATAATCCCTTGAGATTCTGTTTAAAGACAAAGAGTCATTATCTTTAAAAGAGATGCACTGAGATACTGAAGATGAAATTAAATGGGAGATGGGACCTGGAAAGGATAGAGAGGAAGGGATTGGATGGACGGGAGTTGGTAATTGTTGAAGCTGGGATATATGCGCCCATTTTATTATTCTGTGCATGTTAAAACTTTTTTTTCATTTAATGTATATATAGGCCGGGTGGTGGTGGTGCACACCTTTAATCCCAGCACTTGGGAGGCAGAGGTAGGCGGATTTCTGAGTTCGAGGCCAGCCTGGTCTACAGAGTGAGTTCCAGGACAGCCAGGGCTACATAGAGAAACCCTGTCTTAAAAAAAAAATGTATATATAGATGTGAGTGTATCCCACACTTAGCAGGACTCCCCAGAGCTGGAGTTACAGGTGACTGTGAGCTGTCTGTGTGCATGCTGGGAACTGAACTCAGATCCTCCTGAAGGACAGCAAGTGCTCTTAGCTTCTGAGGCATCTCTCCACCTTCCCTTTTGAAACAGGGTCAGCGTGTTGCTCTGGCTAGCCTTGAACTTGCAGAGATCTGCCTGCCTTTGGCTTCTTTGTGTTGGGACTAAAGGAGTGTGCCTCCACACCCAGCCCCACTTTTCTCAAAACAAAACAGAATAAAATAAAAAAAAATATTCCTGAACAAGGAGCTTAAGGACTCTGAGACACCTTTCTGGTCCCTATGCTCCAAAACCCTCAAGTTTTCTGGTGACCTGGGAGCCCGGGGGGCCTCCAGTGGATTCCTGGGACAGTCTCTGGCTCTCCTGGATGGGGATGCTCTTGGGGGAAGATCAGAAGAGAAATGGCTGTATCTTCTCCATTGAGGGAGGCCGGCCTTTGTGGACCTTGTGTTTTTGTGAGTAGGTAACACTGGGGCACACTCTGCCTTAACACAGCCAAGGGTGTGATCTAAGGGCACCAAAAATAGCTGTAAGGCAAGAGGGAAGGGTATCACATGGGAGGTTCAGGGACAGGGCAGGGATATCTGCTAATTCTGCACCCTGCCCTTTCTCAGTGTTGGCTACTCTTGCTCTGCCTCTAAACCCCTTTCCTCGCTCCTGTATCTCAGAGAAGGCAGGAAATATCAAGGTGATCCTGGCACAAATGCCTGTCCATGAGCTGGAGTAGATGCTGACTCTGGAGATTTTGTGACTCTCCAGGGACATGCAGGGTGGTCAGGTGGGAAGAATGAAGGGAAAGGGACAAGGACAAAGTAACTTGCCCACTAGTCACCTGAATGCAAGCCTGAACTGAGACATCCTTGCTTGGACATCCAGGGTGTGGGAAGGTAAGGATCTCTAGATGTGAGGCCATGCCTGCAAAGACTGTGGAATGCTGGCAATGGTGAGGCATTGTTTCTTTCTCAGGGTTCAAGAGGAGAGCGTTCTGCTGCCTGTTCTCAGTGGAAGTCCCTGCAAGAGAAGTGTAGATGCAGGAATGACGGGCCAAAAGTGTCGACCATCAAATGCATCATGGAGGAGCTGGGCACGGGGCCGTACACTTTCTGAACATTCAGTCAGCAGCAGCGTGGCTTTGGAGGGAGTTAGAAACTGCCATGCCTCAGCCTTATCAGCTGTAAAACATGGGCTGTGGTAATGTCTGTCTCATGGCACTGCTGTGGGTATGGAATTGGTCAGTGCACATAAGTGCATGTGAACCTTTTGGCACAGAGGCAGACAGGTCATTGGTTCTTCTCTCCATCCCACAAGCTCCAGTCAGGCAGGATTTTCTCATCTCTGTATGATATAGGTGATGAACATGTGCTGCTATCAGTGTTTTTTGTGGGTTCTCTACAGAGGCCAGCACAAATCATGCAGCTTATAGTTGTGAAAGCAGAGGCCTAGTAACTTAAGACCATGTCTGCAGCAACTGTCAAGCTGGGACTCCAAGCTTATGGAATTAGCTCCAACTACTCCAGCTGGAGAGAGCCTCTCTGCTTACCTGTCCCCATTTAGCCGATATCATCTGGGTTCTCTCCAGCCAGGCCTTCACATGGGAGATGCTGGTCTGGGGCTCAGGCTGGGGAACAGATACTTCTGCTTGCTGTTAAGGAAGTTGTCAACCAGCCGGGCAGTGGTGGCACATGCCTTTAATCCCAGCACTTGGGAGGCAGAGGCAGGCAGATTTCTGAGTTCGAGAGTTCGAGGCTAGCCTGGTCTACAGAGTGAGTTCCAGGACAGCCAGGGCTACACAGAGAAACCCTGTCTCGAAAAACCAAAAAGAAAAAAAAAAAAGAAAGAAAAAAAAAGGAAGTTGTTAACCAGCCCCTATACTTACTAGTTGCTAGACCCCAGGTCAGGTGAGTGGCCCAGAACACATGTTTCATACCACAGATGTTCTGAGGCTGGGTTGGCACACTGTGGGAGGGGTGAGTTAGCAATACCCAGCCAGCTGAGGAAGAGGAGGTACAGGGGAAAAGACTTCAGAGAGGAGGGGACACATGTGACCTGTGCAAAGTCTGCCCAAGGGACAAGGCAGGAAGAGAACACCAGGCAGAGAGAACAGCTTGGATTGAGGCCAGGAAATTAAGAGGACACATTAAGCTAGTCCAGAGTCTAGGGATGTTGGGGGAGGGGGAGGCGTGGTTCCAGTCAAAATGGCCACAAAAATAGAGAAAGGGCCAGAAAGCCATCTACTGGGAATCAGCTCGGAACTCAAGAACAATTTGAGTTGTTGAGATTTTAAAGGGGATGGGGTGGGGTGGGGGTGCTGGAGAGATGGCTCAGTGGCTAAGAGTACCGGCTGCTTTTCCTAAAGTCCTGGGTTCTGTCCCCAGCACCACATGGAGGCTAAAACAGTCTATAACTGCAGACTCATGTGATCTAATACCTTCCTCTTGTGTGCAGACACAAATGCAGACAAAACACCCAAACGCACAAACACATTTTGGGTAACCATGGTGATGCACGCCTTTCATCCCAGTGCTAGAGAGAGTGCTGAGGCAGGTGAATTTCTGAGTTCAAGGCCAACCTGGTCTACAGAGAGAGTTCCAGGACAGCCAGGGCTACACAGAGAAACTGTCTTGAGAAACCAAGAAGAAAAAAGAAAAAGAAAATATATGGACTGGAGTGGAGGCTGGTGGTACTGGGAGCTCTTAGGGCAGAGGTGTCCTAGGGCCCTGGGAGGGCATGATGGGACAAACCAAGAGGGTCGTGGGCTCTTTAATGAGTTGGTTGGGATAATTCTCCTGTATCCAGGGCACATCAGATACCTAATAAGACCCTATTTCAAAAAAAAAAACAAAACAAAACAAACAAACAAATCAAACCAACCAACCAAACAAACAAATAAAGCAAAAGCCAAACCCAAACAATCACCAAAAACCAAAAAACAAAGCCAACAAAAAACCCAAGGCTGTGAATGGGGCCCAGTTGATGGAGTATTTGACTAATATATACAGAGTCCTGGGTTCAGTCCCCAGCATTGCATAAAAACAAGCCTGGGGCCATACGCCTGTAATCGCAGCACTCAAGAGATGAAGCTGAGGGATCAGGAGTTCAAGGTCATCTTCCCAACATAGCACATTTGAGGCCAGCCTGGGCTACATAGGACTGTCTGGTAAAACAAAATAGAGGTGAAGCAATGGCTCAGTGGTTTAAGAGCTCTGGCTGCTCCTCCAGAGGACCAGAGTTCACATTCCAGCCTCAACACGGCAGCTCACAACCACCTGTCTGTAACTCCAATTCCAGAGGCTCTGATGTCTGGGTCTCTCTTCTAGCCTTCTGGGGGCACTGCATTCAGATGATGCACAGACATCCACGCAGGCAAAGCACACAAACACACAAACTAATAAAACCAAAGGAACAAGTGAAGTCCAGAATAATATGTCAGATATATAAAATTTTTAAAAGCATAGACACCAGATAAAACTCACTGCGGTCCCCAGGGACAGCTAGGGGACACCATGTGTGAGGACAATGCTCACTCTGGGACTGGAAAGAGGCAGCACTCTGGGCAAGGCTGGCCCCAGCTGTTCTGCCACACCTCCTCCCCTTCTGTCCCCCTCCCTCTGCTCCTCCAACCTCTGTCCCTGTCACTCACTGGCTGGCTGGAGCAGCTATGGCAGCAACAGTATCTTGGATCCCTCTCCTTGCAGGCAAGTTGGGGATCTTCTTTGGGGGAGGGACAGAATTAGAGGTAGAATTTAGGGGTTATGAGGTAGAAGAGTAGGGGGGTCCTCAGAAGGAGGTTTTGGGGTAGGTGAAGAACTAGAGGATTTGGGGAGCTAATGATAAGAACTCAGGGACCCAGGACTGGGAGCTTGGTTTTAGAGAAAGGGTACTGGGAGCTTGGAGGGCAGAGGTGTCCAACGGCCCTGGGAGGCCATGATGGCACAAGCCAAGAGGGTCGTGGGCCCTTTAATGAGCTGGCTGGGACTCTAATTCTGGCAGAGCAGGCTAAATTTGGCCTTAAGAGGGAAGGCAGAGGAAGCCTGGGCAAGTCCACTTTGCTGGACTCTTATTGGCCTAAAGCTCAGACTCTGTTCTGTGTCCGTCTCTGAGAATTAGGAGCCTCAGAATGGCTACCCATTTTCTGGGGGTCCTCTCTTCCTCCAGCCTCCCAGACATTTGGCATGGGGGCTCTCTACCAAGTCACCTGAGCATACATAGTACACCCCTTTTGTCAACCAAACACCAGTCTCCTCCCACGTGGGCCTAAAATATGGAGTGAAAAGTTGGTGGGGGGGTCCCTTCCATGAATTCAAAGACAACAAAAGCCTGGGTCTTGTCACCCTCTAAACTATGGAGCAGAGTAGACTCTGTACCCCACCACATGCAGCAGGCCAGGAGCCCTCAGCTCTCAGAGACAAGGAACACTGTGGGGGAGGGGGTTCACCCCTGCCCATGACTGAAGCTGTCTGTGTGTTTGGGGCCTTTGGGGGTC
The DNA here is from genome assembly GCF_004785775.1 of Grammomys surdaster. Classification (NCBI taxonomy): domain Eukaryota; kingdom Metazoa; phylum Chordata; class Mammalia; order Rodentia; family Muridae; genus Grammomys; species Grammomys surdaster. Next base: position 4,722,597 of record NW_021620860.1, read on the forward strand.
CCCATAGGTCTCCTGGCAGGGCTGAGGGACATCAAGGCCCAGCAGACAACTTTATATCCACTCGTGGGTCGTGTGTTTGTGCATCCTTTGGAACACGCCACCTTCCTGCGTCTTCCAGAACACATTGGTAAGAGAGGGACCAGATGGGCCAGAATGTGCCAGTTCAGTTCTCTTGTCCTGTCTCCATTTTCCAATTCCCTCTTGTTTCTCCCATCAGAGGTGCCACCCACTGTCCGACTCACCTACCACGCTCACCTCCAGGGACATCCAGACCTGCCCAGGTGGCTGCACTACACACAGCGCAGTCCCTATAACCCTGGCTTCCTCTATGGCACCCCCACTCCAGAAGATCGTGGGCACCAAGTCATTGAGGTGCCAGCACAGAGGCATCCAGACTCTGGGGGTGGCCACTGGGGCCTAGGGGTAATCCCACCAGTGGGATTGGTGTTTATGCATGCTTATTTGCATATAATTTGCACACACCCCATGTGTACCTTGTCAGCTTCCGCTAGAGCTACACCTCAGACTTTTCATTCCTCCAGGTTACGGCCTACAATCGGGACAGCTTTGACACCACTAGACAGAGGCTGCTGCTGATAATTGGGGATCCCGAAGGTACCTCCAATTCCATTCCTCTACTGGCGACAATCTTTTTGTTTTCCAAGACAGGGTTTCTCCGTGTAGCCCTGGCTATCATGGAACTCATGCTGTAGACGAGGGTGGCCTTAAACTCAGAGATTTGCCAGCCTTTGCCTCCTGAGTGCTGGAATCAAAGGCGTGATTACCTGGCTACTGGTGCCAATCTTGAAGACCCTCCTCTGGGAAAGAGAGTGTTGGGAAGTAATGGGGAGCCAAGCATCCTGGAGAGGGGACATCAGGACAGAGATGGTGTTGGTAGCTTTAGTGAAGGAGCTCTGGAATGAGGTCTATTCTCAGGCTGTATAACTAACTGAACTGCCCACAGGCTGGAGAGTACTCAGCAGTCATGGGGTACAGTATTGGGGAAGGGAACTTGGGGCCTGGGTTGTCTAGAGGCTGTTGGGACAGAGGTGGTGTGGAGACTACAGGGAAGCTTAGAGGAGGTGAGAGAGCACCTGGAGAACCAAGCACAGTGTGTGTGTGTGTGTGTTCGCGCGCGCGCGCCCGTGCACGCGCAGCTGAGTGCCCACGTGGCCTCCTCAGGTCCCCGGTTGCCTTACCAAGCTGAGTTCCTGGTGCGCAGCCATGATGTGGAGGAGGTGCTGCCCTCTACACCTGCCAACCGCTTCCTCACCACCTTGGGGGGACTCTGGGAGCCAGGGGAGCTCCAGTTGCTCAACATCACGTCTGCCTTGGACCGAGGAGGCCGAGTCCCTCTTCCTATTGAGGGCCGGAAGGAAGGGTAAGGGGGCAACCCAGGAAGGGTTTCCTGGTTGAGCGGCAAGCCACCTCCCTGATTTCCTCAGTGCTGCCATGACATACCTTCATCACGCCCATCTCTTCGTTGCACACGACTGCACATTCCCCTCCGTCTCCTTGTCCTCCCCGAGCCCAAGCCCTTGTTTGGCCTGAACTCTGAACTTACTGATACCGCATGAAAACATGTTAAAAGATTTCTAGGGTGCATAAAGAGTGGGATGCTCTGCCTTGGTCTCAGGTTTTGAGGACTCTGATGTCTCCCATCAGGCCATGGTCACACCCCACCCCGTCTCAGGTCCTTGCCTACTGCCAGGACACCTCCACCCCTGCTCTACAGGGTAGTAACCCACTCCCACTTCTATGCTGACAGTGGCTCCTTTCTGCTCCAGGGTATACATTAAGGTGGGCTCTGCCACACCTTTCTCCACCTGCCTGAAGATGGTGGCATCGCCTGACAGCTATGCCCGTTGTGGCCAAGGACAGCCTCCACTACTGTCCTGCTATGACACCTTGGCACCCCACTTCCGTGTTGACTGGTGCAATGTGTCTCTGGTGAGGAGGGATCCTGGCTCTAGCATCTGGGTTTAGGGTGCACTCTTCATCAAATCTCCAGCTATGATTTCTCTGGCTCAACCTTTTTTCTCTGACAGTGTCAGTTTGGGTCTCAGCATCAGTCTGTTGTCTCTGTCATGGAGACACACACACACACACACACACACACACACTTCTATCTTCTGCCACAAGAGGGCAACAAAGCCCACATCTGGACTCTCCAGCTTGGAGTTCCAGATAAACTCAGCTAAAACTACCAGGAATTCCCAAGAAACAGCATGGAATCAAAGCCATGAGCCACCACCACCTGGCTACTGGTGCCAGTCTTGAAGACCTTCCCCTGGGAAAGAGAGTGTTGGGAAGTAATGGGGAGTCAAGCATCCTAGAGAGAGCATCAGGACAGAGATGGCATTGGTAGCTTTAGGGAGGTCTGTGGAGGTCTGTGTGACACCTCTGTCTGCTTCCTGCTGAAGTGTCACCAAACAAGCCAACCTTTAGTAAGAAACCCATTGTGGCTCTTGGTGATGTTTCAAGGGACTCTTAGAGATTCTAAGTCCAGGCTGGGAACTGCTGGTGTGTCCTCCTCCTGGGACCCAGCAAAAGGAAACTCCATCAGTGTTTCGGTAAATCTCCAACCCAGATATGACAGGTCAATGAAAACACAACTCAGTAATTATGAATATATTCTGCAAGCCTAGATTGGGCAGATTCACCACTCTATTCCCCAGCTATGAGACACTTATAACTTGAGGGTTTTCCAGTCCCTGTGTTTGTCCTTCTACCTCCTGCTTCTCTGTCATCCTCCTCCGTGGTCCTCTGTACTCTTCTCTCTCCTCTCCCTCCTCTCTGTTCTCTTACCACCAGCCTTTATTTCTCTACCTCCCCTTCTTCTGCCCAATCACTGGCTCCAGCCTTCATTTTACAAATTAAGATGGGCAGAAGGTTCACTAGAAGTCATCTGTATACTGATTCTCTCCTCCTCTGCAGCCCTTCACTGGAAAGGGGAATTAGCATCAAAATACTATCCACATCAGGGTCATTGGCAACCTACTGAAAACTGTGTGCTGGGCACCATATCCCCAGCATGTTTCATCACTATGATTCACTTAGAAAACAGGCACGCTATATCACCCTGAATCCACAGCCAAGGAAACCACGTTGAGGCAAGTCACCCCAATTCTAGCCTAAGTCAGAGTCCAGACTCAGGCAGCCCAAACCTAGCACCGGTGCTAACCATTGTACATGCCTGCCTCTCCTGGAACTGGCTTCTCCTGGCCTCTCATCCAATGTTTGTTCTGTAGCCACATGGGCTAGGGGAGACAGGTAGGAAGGAGGTCTGTGGTTATATGGAGTGTATAGGTTGGTAGTTGCAGACCCTCTGCCATGTTTCCTGTGGGGCAGTGTCTCTGTGTCCATTGAGTTACTCCCGGGTCAGCTCTGGACTCTATTCAGGTAGACAAGTCAGTGCCAGAGCCCCTGGATGAGGTGCCTACTCCAGGGGATGGGATCTTGGAGCACGATCCATTCTTCAGTCCACCCACTGAAGCCACAGGCCGAGACTTCCTAACAGATGCCCTGGTGACCCTCTTGGTGCCCTTGCTGGTGGCTCTGCTGCTCACCCTGTTGCTGGCTTACATCATGTGTTGTCGGCGTGAAGGACGGTGAGTGTGCTGGCCTGAGAGGGCAGCAGTTGACACTTTGAGACTGGGGAAGCCATACTTCTCAGGGAGTGGGATTCTTAACTGCAGGAGGAAGGTAGGGCTCCCTTTCTGGGTAGCTGGGGTTCCACTCTTGTCTGTCTTGGAACTAGGAGGGGGTTCTGACTATAATCACATGGAATTCCTACCTGGGAGCTCTTGGGACATCATGAAGCAAAGCCAAATTGATACTGACCCCTCCCCCCAACCTCTATTTTCTCCCACAGTCTGAAGAGAGACATGGCCACCTCTGAGTGAGTAAAGGAAAGTTTGGGGGGAGGGGGACTGGAGAGGGGAGCTCCCCTGGATTGTTGAACATTTTAGTCTCTATGAGCAGCAAAGACCTCTGAGCCCTGGTCCCAGGTTAGCTGGGGGCTCAGCCCATGTGCTGACCTTGTCTTTGTGTGTTCTGGTCATAGACGAGGCTATGACCAGAGAAAGGCATAGAGAAAGGGGACCAGCCTCTGTCTAAAGGAAAGGGCCCAAGAGGCAAAAGGGGTTCCCGGTGTAAATTCTTTTCCTTTTCTCCTCTTCTGCCCTCTTTCTCTTCCATTTCTTCCCTCCCTCTTCTCTCCCTCTTCCTTCTCTCCTTCTCTTCTTCACCTTCCCCCCTTCTCGCCCGCCCTCCCTCCCTCTCGCCCTCCCTCCCATGACACCCGGCTTACCTCTCCACGAGGAGAGGATGTGCCTGGACAAGCTGATGGCAACGGATGTTTTGAATCCTACCATATTTTTCAAGTCCATTTTATTCTGCCTTGGATTCCTTCTACCCTCGACTTCTCCCCCAAGCCCCGTGCCCCATGGCCTTCAGCCACTGGCCTAAGTTGCCACCCCTAGAACCCCAAAGATTCCAGAAGGCATTTGTGAAATAAGTTGGGTTTTATTCCCACTTTGTGGCAAGCCTAGCACCCCGCCTGACCTTATTATTGGTGGCGGCCTTTAGCCACCCTACGAACTCCTTTGAAAAGCTGGTTATTGCTCTTTCTGGAGCCTAGTAGTGATCGACCTGGTCCAGACAGGTGCTGCGCAGGCTTCTGCCTCTGTTGCCTCCGCTGGCGTCTCTTGGCTCTGCGCTTGGACTTGAAGGCCTTCTTCTTGCCCAGGCGGAAAGAGCCTGAAGCACCTTTGCCAGTCACCTGCTTGAGCATACCTTTCTTCACTAGATTCTGGAGCACACGCTTGAAGCGCCAGGTGTTCTGGGCCATATTGTACCCTGTGATGGACACAGCTTTCTTCAAGGCAGCAAGGGACACACGGCTATGTACTCCCTTGTCAGCTACAGCCCTCAGGATCACCTTAGACATGGTGGGCTTCCGCAGGATATGGGTGCCGACGTTGGGCCCAGTCTTACTCTCGCCCTGGCTTGGGACCTGTGATGTACTGGCATCTTGGTCTCTAGCCACCACAGCATTTGAGGCTGGAGATGGTGACACCAATGGCATGTTTCTCTGATACTCTTCCGGAGATGACCGTAGAGCACTAGGTGCCAGGATCTCCAGGGTGGTGGCTGGAAAAGTCCACCTGGTTCCTCCTCTTGGTAGAGGGTGGGCTTTGTTCTGTCTTCTATTTCCCTCAGAGGCACCTCTGTAGGAAGTGGGGGGGAGGTCTGGGCCACACCTCGGCCAGAGAGAGGACCGAGAATGATCACCCACGATTGGCCTCAACCAACTTGTGCTGTGGGCTCAGGGGCTGGTGAAGTTATCTCTGCAATGACCTCAAGAGGGCCACTGTGAGGTAGGTGGAATCCTGTGGGGGTCATAGTAGCCCTACTGTTCCTTCTTAGGGAGGTCTGAGGCAACAGACAGTGGAAACATCCGATATGTCAGATGCCTTTCAGAGGAAGCTGGTTGAGCCTGCACAGGGAATGCCCACACATATATGGTATATATGTGTATTTCTTAACCAATTCTAGAACATTTGGGAGCCTCAGGTTTTCTTAGTTCGTGGTGCTGCGTGTATGGAATCCAGGGTTTCACACACACTAGACAAGTGTCTCACCACTGAACTATATCCCTAACCCAATCCCTCAGTTTTAGACCCACCGTTTTGATTGCCAACAGTATCTGCCCATTGCATCTTTGTGTTTCTTAGTGGAAAAATGCTAACTTTTAGTGTTTATTATTTTGAGATGAGATCAACTTTTTTTTTTTTTTTTTAAGAGTGAGTTGAGAGGGTTTCATCTGTGTAGCCTTGGCTATCCTGGAACGAGCTCTATGTAGATCAGGCTGGCTTCAAACTCAGTGATTCAAACTACTGAGTGCTGGGGTTAAAGGTATATGCTACCACTGCCTTGGCAGAGACAGGGTCAAACTATATAGCCCTGGCTGGCCAGAAATTCACTATATAAACATGCTAGCCTCAAATACAGATCTGTCTTTGCCTTCCATGTGGTGGTATTAAAGGCATGTGCCACCATGTCTGGCTACATTTACTTGTTTTTTGAGTAGGGTGCTAGCCTTAATATGCAGCTGAAAATAACTTCTGGTTCTATCTTCTCCTTCCTGGAGTGCTAGAAGTGACAGTGTCCCTCCACACCTTCCGAGGTGCTGGGGGTTGAACTCAGGGCTTCCTGCCTGCTAGGCATGCACCTTACCAGCTGAATTCTTCTAATACACTTTAAACACAAGAATTACAATTTTTAACAGAAAATATACTTTCCTTAGTAAAATGCAATTTTTGGTTTGTGTAAATTGATCAGTCTTCCACACAAAACTGTTAAAAATGCTATATTAAACTGGGTATGGTGGTCCATGCCTATAATCCCAGCACTGCAGAGCTGGAGACAGGAGGATCTCCACCTAGCCTCCATTGGAGGTTATCCTGGCTTCCGTGAGAGCCTGTCTCAAAACCAAAAAGAGAAACATAAAAGGTTTTGCGTTTATTTAGGTTTTTTTTTTTAATGTTTTGAAACAGGGCTTTTCCATGTTGCTTTGGCAGTCCTGGAACTCACTCTGTAGAGCAGGCTGGCCTCGAATCCACAGAGATCTACAGTTGCATCACTGATACTGTGATTTTTCTCTTGTGATCAGTGTATTTACCACCTCTAGCTTTCCTGCTTCAGTTTGCAGTTCAGATGTCAGGAAGATCTGCTTCCCTTCCTCTGCTTGGAACAGGATAATTTTGCCCTGTATCCCATCAGCCTTTGCTGGCCTGAATTTCGTGTTGATTTAGTTCTACCAGATGTGGTTATTTTTAACGTAGGTCAATGTCTGTCACTTTTCAAATTGACCACAGAAGTAATTTTTCTGCCTGGCTATCACCTGTATCAGATGAGACTGGTCACAAAGCTCTCCAGTCCCAGTGCCATTGCCCTGCGGGTCTGTGTGCTGGGGGCAGATTGTTGGTAGTGTAGATGTAGGAAAGACCGGTGACCACGAGTGTGTGCACGTGTGTCGGTGAGTCTGTGTTTGTATGTAACAGTGGCTGCCTGTCCTTCCATCTGCCTCAGTATTTACACAAAGCCCCTGGAAGGCTCCGCAGGGTTTGATGTGCACTGCCCTGCTTTTCTTGGGAGATTTTTTTTTCCCGGGTTGGGGATGGGAGGGGCTTGTTGGTGAAGGCCTTCCCTGGGATGCAGGATGCACCTGCCTCACTGGCTCCTCTTAGCATCCACATACTTCTTCCTCTTATCCCTCCACAGGCTTTACTCACCCAGCATGGAAAACCATGTTCTGGACAATTCAGTTGGTCGAATTCCACATTTGGGAGCTTGTTTAGTTCCCCTGGCCTTAGAAAGTGACCTCATTTCTTTTCCTGGTCAGCGGGTACTCAGTCCTGCTTCTAAGGGGAGTGCAGCCAGTTCTGTATGAGATCTGCCTGTCTTTCAGTGGTCTAATCTTTCAGGCTCTTAGCTGCAGCTGGAGTTCGCTGACTGGGACATGCACTTCTGGTAGGGATCCTTCTCCTACCTCATTAGTAAATGAATAACAAACTGGAGGTGTTCTTCAGCCTGCCTGGAGCTTCCATTTCCATAAGAAAGCTCAATTCTATTTAAAAAAGAAAGAAAGAAAGAAAGAAAGAAAGAAACTGTTTTTAAGATGGCTTCATTGTACAGCCCAAGCTGGCCTCAAACTCAAGCTTTTCCTGCCTCAGCCTCCCATGCCCTGTGCCACCATGCCTAGCAGAAAACTTACTGTTTTCAAAGAAAAGTCTCTGAATGAAGATCAGGACTTTGGGAAAATGTTACCAGACAAAGCCCAAAGTAAGATGGGTTTGTGTGAACGAGAAAGTTGAAAACAACTTCCCCTGGAGGTCAAATTCACTGCTGGGCTTGCTATAGTAAAATATAGCTTCCTATAATAATAGCACAGAGAGGTTAAATAATTTATCAAATGTCACAGGGCAGTAAGCAACAGAAGCCCAGTGATTAAAAAAAACAAAAACAAAAACAAGGCACGTCCCAATTCTCCGCTCCTGGGCTCACTGGGCTTCATTGTACTGCCCAGGCTGGCCTCAAACTCAAACTCAGACAGGTGGCAGCTTGCTCTGGGGCAACAGAAAGCAAGGACCCAGGACTGTGACATAGGATTAAAGCTGGACCTAAAGATGGAGTTCAGGAAGGGCCTTCCGATGGGTGTGGCCACTCCCTGCAGCAGAAGTTTCCAAGTTGCTGAGGGTGGAGCTGAAGATGACTCGAGAAACTCTGGTCTGAAACAGAGACTGGGAAGAAGAGAGGGGTGGGGGCAGCTGTGTCAGGTACCAAGAAGCAGAGATCAGGTTCAAGAAGCCCAAATCATGAGATGCAGAGCTTGGTGGGCTACGGATATGGTATTCCAGAAAGGTCAAAAGCTAGGTCAAAGGAGGAGGCGAAGGAATGGGTAAGATGGCAGACAAACGTAAGAATGGGAGGGAGGGAGAGAGTTAGTCTTGATGCTTGGAGCTGGTACTGAGGGAGGTTGTGAAGAGCTAGAAGGGACTGAGAAGACCATGGGAATATAAAAACATTACATGGCTGGGGATGCAGCCGGTTGGGAGGGTACTCGTATGTGAGAGACTCTGGATTTGACCCTCAGTATCACGTAAACCAAGCATGAGGCACACACCTGTGATGCCAGCAGTTGGGAGACAGAAGCAGGAGGATCAGGAGTTCAAGGTCATCCCCAGTCAATATGGAGTTTGAAGCGTGGGCCCTCTAAGTTTTAAACAAACCAAACCAGAACACTAGACTACAAAGCCCAGCTAACACTAGCTTCTGCAAAATATAAACTCCATGTGGGTATCTGCTCCTGCCTTGACATCTTGTGATTTACCTATGCTGGCCACTATTCCAAACAGTCAGCTATATTTTCTTTACTCTACATAGCAATGGTAGGATATGGGTATTATTATCCCCACTTTACAGATAGAAGAGATGGAGGCAGAGAGGGGTTAAACCAAGAACATACAGCTTTAAATCAAGGCTGTCCATGTGCATGGAGCCTTGTCTCAAACACTGGGTGCAGCAAGTCCCTGTGTTTGAATGTCCCAGCAACCAGACCTGGTAGGCAGACAGCAGGGTGGCTCTGAGGCAGTGCCAGGCTATCTCCTAGAGGCCAATTCCAAGAGCTGATCTTCTGTTTGTGTCTCCAGCATCCAGATGTTTCACCACTGTTCCATCCATGGGAATACAGAAGAGCTTCGGCAGATGGCAGCCAGCCGTGAGGTGCCCCGGCCCCTTTCCACCTTGCCTATGTTCAATGTGCGTACAGGAGAGCGGTTACCTCCCCGAGTAGACAGCGCACAGATGCCCCTCATCCTGGACCAGCACTGAGAGGCCTGCCAGGTGGGTCTGTCTGGGCAGTGCCACCCTCCAGCCAAAAAATACGGGAGCCTTTATCTCAAGGCTGGGGCACATGGTAGGATAGAGGAGATCACACTCACCTGCCTACCTCCATGCTCGGATGCTCAACAGTGCGGGAACTGTGCCTTACAATGGGTAAACAGTCAGGGCCAGAGGGTCAGGATAAATGAGTCTGGTCCCCTCAACCCTCTCCTCTATCCTCTATGTCCCCCTTTAGCTCCAGCTCCAGCTGCACCACTCAGAGCTGCTGACCTGTGAATACATCTATGACTGATTCCAGCTCCTAGCCTACTTGGACCTCTGACTCCAAATAGGCAGACGGATGGTGTAGGGACAGGTGAGGGTGTTGGGAGTCCACACCCAAGAATAAAAAATACCTGCTACTCTGCTTATCACTTCTAGTGCTTCTGTCTCCACCTGTTTCCCTTCTTCTGAGAATCTCCAGGGGATGCCAATTTGCCCTTTGGACTCTTCCAATTTTGCTGTTCTCAAATTCACTGGATCTGGTCATGATGCTTGACTGGTTCATTAGCCACACTTTCTAGACCAGGAAACTAAAGTCTATGGAGAGAGAAAGTGACTGGCCAATGTCACAGAGCAAGCCCTGTCTGCTTGCACACTGCCTTCTGTGGAGTTGAGGACTTTTGAGAAGTAGAGGATCCAGGTCCTTATCTAGAGATCTGGTTGACAGCTGACACAGTTCCTTGCAGGAACTTCCATTGCATGCTGTGTTTGGGGAGAGGCTGATCTTAGTAAAGAGCTGTTGGGAGGTGGCACTAGTCAGCTATCCTAGATGCCCGAGGTCTGCCATTCTAGAATGTTCCCTGAGCTGAGTGTTGCCAGTGTGGCTTCTTCTCCACAAGCTCTGGGATGTTTGGCTGGCTATGCAGGGGCCTGGTTTTGTTTGCCTAGGTTGCTGCATCTGGGGCAGGCCAGCTCTGTTTCACCATCTGCCGTCTTCTCTGTGATAAGTCTCACCCTATATCACTTTCGTGGGAGGACAGGCTGAGACTGTAGGAGGAGCTAAGGTGGGAGGAGTAAGGAGAGGAAGAGCAAAAGGAAGAGGAGGAGCTAGAGAGGGCAGAGATGTAAGAGGATGAAGAGCCATGCAGGTATGGAGAGCAGTCTTGGGTAACAACTTATATTTAGGTTAGCTAATTGGGAAACAACTCTAATTGTATGGACATATTGTTATTGAGCATTACCAAACATATAAAGCCTTTGATTAATCTTTAAGCATTAGAATCTCATTTTCCTACTGGGCCTGCGTGGATGGCAGGATGGTCTGGGCAATGCCCAACTTTGTGGAGACAACATGGAAGATTGGCAGAGCCATCTCCCATGCTGGCGTCTTGTGGGTGACAGGGCTGGTGTTTCTGGCTGGCTGTTTCTAGGTGCGTTGCACTCATGGCCTCTGGCTGAGAAACATGGTGGCTGAGCTAGGCAGAGCAGCCACAGCTTAGTGGGCTTGACTAGTGGCCATTTTAAATAATTCAACAAAGACTAAGCTTGAAAGGGGACTGTCTTAGTCAGGGTTTCTATTCCCGCACAATACATCATGTCTAAGAAGCAAGTTGAGGAAGAAAGGGTTTATTCAGCTTACACTTCTACATTGCTGTTCATCACCAAAGGAAGTCAGGACTGGAACTCACACAGGGCAGAAACTTGGAGGCAGGAGCTGATGCAGAAGCTATGGAGGGATGTTACTTACTGACTTGCTTCCCCTGGCTTGCTCAGCTTGCTTTCTTATAAAACCCAAGACTATGAGCCCAGGGATGGCACCACCCACAATGGGCCCTTCCCTCTTGATCACTAATTGAGAAAATGCTTTACAGCTGGATCTCATGGAGGCATTTCCTCAAGAGAAGCTCTTTTCTTTGTGATAACTCCAGTTTGTGTCAAGTACAACTGACCTCTTGGCAACTTGACACACAAATACATCACCATTACTTTCTTATTCATCCCATGATCCAAATAACTTAAGTCCCACAGGCTTTACAAATTCTTACATATTAAAATTTCAATTCCTTTAAAATATCCAATCTCTTTTGAAATTCAGTCTTTTTACAATTCAAAGTCTCTTAATTGTGGACTCCACCACTTTCTTACTTCGATAGGGAAAAATATCTGGGCACAGTCACAATCAAAATCAAACTCTAACCATCCAATGTCTGGGATCCACTCACGATCTTCTGGGCTCCTCCTTGGGTCACTTCTCCAGCTCTGCCCTTTGTAGCACACACCCTGTCATCTAGGCTCCAGCTGCCTGTACTCCACTGCTGCTGCTGTTCTCGGTGGTCATCTCATGGTACTGGCATCTCCAAAACACTGCTGTCTTCTGCTGCAACTGGACTGCATTTTCACAAATAGCCTCTCATAGGCTCTTTTCATGGTGCTAAGCCTCAACTTCTCTGCATGACCCCTTCAGTCCTGGGCCTTCACCTGCCACTGAGGCTGCACCTTCACCAATGGCCTTCCCTGGCCTCTCACAGTGCCAAGCATCAGCTGCTACCCTCTCATGTTTCAAAACCGGTACCACCTGGGTGACTCTTATACATTACCAAGACTGGCTGCCAATATGAGGTACAACTGTGAGTGTCTCTGGAACACAGCTTCTCTGTACTCTCAGGAAACAGTTCCCAGGTTTCACCTTGGTGATGCTGGTGTCTCTTCTTAAACACTGCTAATGTCTTAGCTCCAGCTAACCAGCATCAATCATCCCTGTAATGCAAAGGTTTCGCTTTAGTAGTTCTGGTATCTTGTTAATCACAGCTGATTCTTCAGCCCCAGCTAACCAAAACCACAGAGTCTTCACAATCAAAATAGCAATGGCCCTCATAAGAGTCTTTAAACTTGCCTCTGAAATTTTACAAGCCAGGCCTCCATCTTCTGCACTGTTCCCAACATTATCTTCCAAGCTCCTACAGAACATCCCACAGATCTCTTAACACCCAATGGTTTTTCAGTCCAAAGTTCCAAAGCCCTTCCATAGTCCTCCCCAAAACATGGTCAGGCCGTCACAGGAATACCCCACTCTGCTGGTACCAATTTGTCTTAGTCAGAGTTTGTATTCCTGTACAAAACATCATGACCAAGAAGCAAGTTGGGGAGGAGAGGATTTATTCACCTTACACTTCCACCATTGCTGTTCATCACCAAAGGAAGTCAGGACAGGAACTCACACAGGGCAGGAACTTGGAGGCAGGAACTGATGCGGAGGCCATGGAGAGATGCTGCTTACTGGCTTGCTTCTCCTGCCTTTCTCAGCTTGCTTTCTTATAGAACCCAGGACTACTAGCCCAGAGATGGCACCACCTACAATGGGCCCTCCCACCTTTGATCACTAAATGAAAAACACCTTACATCATGGAGGCATTTCCTCAAGGGAGGCTCCTTTTTCTGTTATAACTCTAGCTTGTGTCAAGTTGATACACAAAACCAGCCAGTACAGGGCCCTGATAGTAACAACAAAGGTGCAAGGACACATGACCCAACCCATCTCTTCTAAGAGAATGCATAGGAGTGTGTCACCCCACAGTGTGGCCCCTCTTTAAGGCTTCTTTCCAAGGAGCTTTTGGCTCCTCAGCTTCCCATTTTCCTTTCCTTTCCTTTCCATTTCATTTCTTTCATTTCCTTTCCTTCCCTTCCCTTTTCTTTCCTTTCCATTTCTTTTCTTTCTTTTTTTTTTTTTTTTTTTTTGGACAGGGTCCCCCTACTTAGCCTTAGTTGTCCTGGAACTCATTATGTAGATCAGGCTGGCCTCAAACTCCCCTAGATTTTCACAACTTCTTTCACTTGTGGTCTCTGCTCTAAAACATATTCCCAAATTGACCCTCCCTGTCCCCTCTGCTCCCGTGCCCTCCCAGAGTCCCTTCAAAGCCCTCTTGGCTCTCTGGTAGGACATGCTGTCTGGGCTCATGGGCTATAGGTCTTCAGGGCTGTTGAGATGGCTCAGCTATTAAAGGCATCACAACCAAAACATCAAGTCTTCTGTCAGCACAAGATTCAGGATTCTGCCCACTCTCCCTCTAATAACCTACCTCACCACTATCCTTTAAGGTCCAGCACATCTCCTGCACATAGAAGATGCCAGGCAAGGCTGTTTAGAGGGAATACCTGAGGGACGGCTGTCTGTGTGTCTGCTCAGAGTTCTCTTTTTTGTTTAAATTTATTTGTTTTTATTTTATGGGCACTGGTGCTTTGCCTACATGTAAGTCAGTGTGAAGGTGTCAGGTCCCCTGGAACTGGAGTTACTGACAGTTATGATCTGCCATGTGGGTGCTGGGAATTGAACCCAGGTCCTCTGGAAGAGCAGTGCTCTTAACTGCTAAGCCATCTCTCTAGATCTGAGTTTTTGTTTGTTTGTTTGTTTGTTTTTGTTTGTTTTTATGTGTATGGGCATTTTGTCTGCATGTGTGTCCTGCAGAGGCCAAAAGAAGTGTCAGATCCCCCAGGATTGGAGTTACAGACTGCTGTGAACTGCCACGAGGGTGCCTGGAATCGAACCCTGGATCTCTAGAAGAGCAGCTTGTGCTCTTTACTGCTGAGTCATGTTAATGGCTAGTTAAGTGCAGTAACGGGAAGGGAGGGGTGTGTGGCGTGCAGAACAGGAGTGCAATCTGAAGCTGACTTTGAACATTGAGTTGAGATAACTCACTACCATCAGACCAACCTGCTCAGAGCTCTTAAAGAGACTGCACTTCTTCTCTGGGCAAAAGGATAGATCTCTTGCACTATCATCTGTACCCCGGTCTGCCTATTCTGGGCACCCGAAGCCCATTAGCTGTGTTATTATGGAACAGGGCGGGATGGGAGGTGGGGTGCCAGGACAGTACTGTACTCCGTGACCATGGCTGGAGGGATGATCTCTGATCAAACGGTTCTTTGAAGAACAAACATGCCTCTGACTTCTCATTGGCTATTTCCTCCTTCCCCTGGTGACCTTCAGCTGATGGGCAGGCACAGATCCAGCTCAGGGTCACAGTCCTGGGGTTTTAGGCTAGCTTCAACTGGATCCCTGTGCCCTCAAGGTGGGGGCTACTGGCTCCTCGTCTCACCTCAGTCTGGTCTTCAGCACGTCCTTCCTGGGCTGGTCAAGGACGGAAGAATAAGAAGTCAGCTCCTCCCTCTCTCTGCTTCCTGGCTTTGCCTTGGGCTCTTGGCAGCCTCGCCCTCCCAGCTCAGTTCCAAAGAGCACACAGGAGCCGGCCTGGCTGCCTTCCTGAAAGGAAGTGGCCCAGACAAGTAGCCGGGAGGATGGCGTGACTACAGAAGACACTGAGCCCTGCCTGGGCATCCACACGTGAAAGCCCAGATGACCAGCAGCACACACAGAGGACACAAACACACTCAGTGCCCACTGGAATGGAGTCTGTCTGGGACAAGTAGTCAGGCCGACTTCCTACAATCCCTGAAAAAGTGTAGTAGCTGTCTCTAGCCCCCACCTTCTGTGACTTCACCCCGCACTCATTCCACCCTACTTCCAGTTTTTCTGATGGCCCTGTTTATGTGGCCTGTTTATGTGGCCTCCACCTTCGTTCTAAATACAGACTACGCATGCGTGGCCGGACTCTGCAGCCATTTCCGCACCACCTCCTATTGTGCAGATCCTGGAATACAGGGGCCCGCCTACAGCAGGCCTCAACCAGTAAGGCCACACCTCTCCAGACAGAGTTTAAACTTGGCTCTGGCATACCGTGTCGGCCTCAACAGTTTGCTCCTAAAAAGAGTCATTCCTACTTAAGGGCTGAAGTGAGAACCCATGAGGCTAGGCATGCCAATACTTCCTAGAAACAGCGTACCACACAGCTCCCCCACGTCCAGAGGTGTGTGTGGCTCTCTGATTGGTCAGATCCAGACTGAGGCTCTGCTTTCCCTAATGCCTCAAGGAATTTTTGTTTTCCTTTTTGAATGGAGATGAATGATAAAGTTCATCCTCCTTAAATGCAAGGGTGCTGCTGGTCACTTGTGGACACCACGTCGAACTGAGATGTGTATGGTTTTAATGGTTATTTGAGATTACATTAAGTTAAATAAGATACGAAACTAGTTTTATTTGACTTTTTTTTTTTAAAGACATAGGGTCTCATGTAACCCAGACTTTGAACTAGATGTGATGCTAAGACCTTAAGGTTTTGACCCTGTCCCCACCTCTCATTTGGTTTAGAGATTGAATGTAGAACGGTGTGCATGCTAGGAATCACTGTACCAGCTGAGCTACACCTTAGCTCATTTTCCTTTTTAAACGTGGATGCTAGAAAATGAAAAATACGGGGCTGGAGAGATGGCTTGGTACTTAAGAGAACTGACTGCTCTTCTAGGGGTCCTAGGTTCAATTCCCCAGTGCCTACATGGCAGCTCACAACTGTCTGTCACTCCAGTTCGAGGGGACCCTGCACCTTCACAAAGACATACATGCAGGCAAAACACCAATACACATAAAGTAAATAAATAATAAGAAAATGACAAATGCATGAGTTTCCTACAATCTACTTTTTAACATTGCACACACATACACACACACACACACACACATATGCACGCAACACACACACTGACATACACTTACACACAGGCACATTCACACACACAGGACATACTCATACACAAAAGTACAGGCACACACGTGCACACACCCCATTGTGTGAGCATGAGCATATGCGTGTGTGTGTGTGTGTGTGTGTGCAGGTTCCACAGCATTTACGTGGAGGTTGGCAGAAAACTCAAGCTTGGCACCAAGTACTATTACTTGCTGCACCCCACACTCTATTGTTATGATGGTAATGATTTCATGGCTTTTCCAAATCCCAACCAAAACCCAGAACTCAGTCCTTTGTGCTTGCTGTTCACTGTTGGCTGGTGTCCCACTGCCCTCCAGGTGGAAGCTTGCCCCATAGCAACTGGATGTCTTCCAGCTTCAGAGTACAGCCTCTGTGCTCTGAAATGGCTTCCGCCCCTGTGGTGCTTCTCACCTCCCTCCTCTCTTAAGTTGTCCTTTTTCAGTTGCCTTGCTTTTCATTTCCTCCCATGATATCTCTCTCTCTCTCTCTCTCTCTCTCTCTCTCTCTCTCTCTCTCTCTCTCTCTCTCTCTCCCTCTCCCTGTCTCCTCTGTCTCTTTGTTTCTCTCTGTCTCCCTGTCTCTCTGTCTCTGTCTTCTTTGTTTTCCTTTTTGGTTTTTCAAGACAGGGTTTCTCTGTGTGTAGCCCTGGCTGTTCTGGGAACTCGATTTGTAAACCAGGCTGCCCTGGAACTCACAGAGATCCTCCTGCCTCTATCTTTCGAGCACTGGGATTAAAGGTGTGCCACCATGGCCCTGTTCCTCCCACCATTTTAGGCAGGGAGAATCATGAGTGGTCCAGCACATTTGGGTACCAACTCGCCTCCCTCTCTGCCTGGCTTTCTACGTTCTCTGCGAATGAAGAGTTGAAATCTCTGTGCGCACAAGGATCAGCCACTTTCCCAGAAAGACTGTCTTCTTCCCAGTCCTGCTTCCTCCGTGCAAATGCCACCTCTCAGTTTGTGGCACACATTCAGGAGGGACACACTAACAGCCTTTTGCCAGCTCTGAGAATTCCCACTGGGGTGGGGACTTTGAGATGGTTGTCTCCTGCCACACTAGCCCTTCCTGATTTCCCCAAATGCCTCTCTGCTCAGTTCTAACCCATCATCTGGCACTGATAAACTTGTATGACTTGTATGTCCAGGGACTGTGATCTCCCACCTACACTACAACAAACAGGAAGGGGCCTATGGACATAGATGCCTTTGGTTACAGGTAAGTGGGTACAGAAAGAGACACATTCTTGCCCACTCAGGTCCCCAGTGTGACACCCACACAGGGCCACTCACAGCTCCCATTCACTCCCTCACACCATCACCCAAGCCTTCCTGTGGCTTTATGAGTGCCTCCCCTCATGGGTGAGTACTCATCCCATGCACTCCCCTCATCCTGCCTCATGCCACCGCCACCGAGGTCCCCAAGCTCCAGCTTTAAGCCTTTCCCCTCCGGTCACATGCAGCTGTCTATGGAAGTCTTGGAAACAGCTAGAAACAGAAATAAAAAGCCAAAGGAAGGAGAAAAACCCACCATTTGTTTACAGCAAATCCATCCAGGAGATGACCAGGCTCCAGGTCCTACCCCAAAGGGACTCAGATTCCATAGGACAGCAAGAGTAAAACAAAAACAAAAACAAAAACAAAAAAAAAACCAAAAAACCAAAAACAACAAAAAAAACCAAAATGAAGTCTTCTTTCCCTGTAGATTTTCCACTTGGATTTGACTCAAGTATCGGCTCCAGGAGACTTGTCTTCCCCACAAAAAACAAAGGTGAGTGTTGTACAGTAGAACTGTGAGTAGGTGCTGTGTTAGCACACAGGGGACAGTGAGGGTCTTGGGAAAAGGGCCTGGCATCTGTATTTAAGGCAGCAATGATGTCAGCGGAAAGGAGGGCTTGGGTTCAGAGTGTGATACAATGACCTCTTTGTTGTCCCCCTCCCCTCCTGTTCTGTACACACATTTAGAGCACATACCAGCCCACGCCATGTGACAGCCGCTGCGGGGCGCTGCACACAAGGCCTACCACAAGGTGCCAGTGTATATATCCACATGTGTACATGTATGTGTACGTGTAGAGTTACATATGCACAGTGAGAGGCTAAGTTATTCATTCCTTTGTCTGGAGCTCTGCTGCCTTCAGCTTGTCTGTAGTTATTAAAAGTGACTGCCGTAGTAAAAGTGAGGATTGCTGTCCTTTATCACAGACACAGTTTAGCTCCACTGCCTGTCACGCCAGGGAGCTGCCACCACTGCCGCTTGCTCCCTTTCCTGGCTAGTTTGTTCTTCCTCTCACCTTTCCATAGCTCTGTACTCACATCCTCTGGAGGATCTCTATCACCATCTTGTCTCTCTCTGGTATCTATGGAGACTGTGCCCAGCCCTGCATAGAATCCCCAGGCCTGGAAAGAACATGGTGGACCATGACCACAGAGGCCTGGTAATAACATGTGGGTAAAGGGCTGACAGTGTGTTGGGACCTCAGAGGGCTGAGGCCAGCCTGGGCTTGGTAGGGAAGAGGGGAAGAAAAGTATCTGAACTTGGTCTTGGGGGATGAGGGATTAAGTCAGTAGAGAGGGGGACATGATGCCAGGAATAACGAGGGAAATAAAGGGGATGTGTGTGTGTGTGTGTGTGTGTGTGTGTGTGTGTGTGTGTAAAATTACAGTCACACCTTTTGGCTGATATGACAGATGGGGGCCATGGAGGAGACTATAAGCTCAGACAAGTAAGTAGTGGCCAGGTTCAGGTCAGATGCTAAGTTCAGAAGGATGGACCCTGTGAGGATGGGAGGAGATAGAGTCTAGCCAGGAAGAGTCCCAAGATTGGTGATACCTGGGCAGAAAGGTATCATCCAATCAATGCATCAATCAGTGGGTCTATGAGTACCATGCAATTTTGGATAATTTGTGTCTGAATAAATCTTTATTCATATTCCTTAACTTCTTTTCCTCTCTAGACAAATTTTCTTTTTCCATTGTTCTCACGTAAAGTGCTAATAATAAATTATTAAAGGCCATAATCAGTAATAGTCTAGAATACTCGGTGACAATATGAGCGTGTCCAGTGGATGCCCCAGTAGACTGGTCCATCTCTCTGGTAGCACAAGAGAGGGAAGCTATAAATGGGTTGCTCCTTCTTTTCATATTTGGGAGCCAACTTCCTGAGTAAAAGGGGTCATCTGTGTCTTTAAGTTTAGTGTCTGGTTTACCCCAGACTTCTGCCTGTTGGATTCTCAGGCCTTCCACTCTGCTACTGTCCCCATTCTCTGAGATGTGGGGGACAGCCAGTTACCATCCCTCTGTGGCCTCAGGTTCTCAGATCAGCAGAGAGAGGGAGGGAGGGAGAGAGGAGAGGAGGGAAGGAGGGAGGAAAAAGGAGGGAGAAGAAACAAGAAATTGTAGAGATCAAGGAAAAGGAAAGAAGGGGGCAGGGGAAAAGGACAGAATGATTCCACAGGCCCCCTGCACTGAGCCGGCAAGCTCTCTGGGCATGCTGAAGACCAGGAGGGACCCGTGCACCTCTGTGGTGTGGGGTCCTGTCCTTTCTGATGACACACTAGAAGTTGATTCACCACAGCTCTGTAAGAGCCCCCAGGAGATTCCCTTGAGGTCTGGACACCTCCCTCTGGTGAAAGCAAGGGTGACCCTAGAACATTCTTATGCTCTGGGTGACAGGCCTCCTCAGAAGGCCTCTTTTATATACCAGTTTACCTGTTTCTTTGGGCAAGAGGTGAGCAGAGGCCAGCTACCCCTCCATGTTTGACCAGAGAGAAACCTGGTCCGCCATGACTCAGTCCCTGTTCCCTCTGCTTGGATCCCTTTGAGAGCCCAGGAACCTCCCAGGACCATGGGTAACACCTCTCCAGGCCTCAGGTCTGGAGTATGGAGAAGTGATACACTGTGATACAGGCTGGAGGGCCTGAGGTATGGGTGATCTGGGATTTGAGGTGCGGATGAGTATGCCCGTGATGCTGTGAGCCTGGCACGGAACTGTGGTGAGGATGAGGATGTGGGGGTGTGCAGAGAGGACTGGAAAGATAAAAAGGTAAAAGAGGCAAGGAAAAGGTTTAAGGCATAAGAAAGGCAAGAGGAAGGCGGCAGCATCTGGATGAGAAGTGGGGGGGAGAGAAAGGCCGGAGATAGAAGGCAAGCCCCCCCCCCAGCACTCTCCCTGGATCCCCACCTCCCCCATTCCCAGGAAGGAAATTCAGAGGCCACTGCACATGCGTTGGGTCATTTCCACATGCTTTATTCCAGCAATCAAAATAATTAAAAACATCTCAAATTATTATACACATACAAAATAGGTACAGAGTCTCTTGTTTCCTCCCACCCCAGGGGTAAAACTGCTTTGTGCTTTGGAAAGTGATGCTCTGAAACCCTGATGCAGGACAGATTGAGGGGGGGGGGGAGAGAGAGAGAGAGAGAGAGAGAGAGAGAGAGAGAGAGAGAGAGAGAGAGAGGCGGAGGGGAGGGAGCAGCAGCAAGAGGGGAGGGTTTCAGAAGAGAGAGCAGGTAGGCCCAGGAACTAGAAGAGTGGAGAGAGGGTAGAGAGAGAGCAGGCTGGAGTCCTCTCTCCTCCCTGTTAAATAGCACCGTCAGGAAAAAAAAAAAAATTCACACAAGTCCCTATCCATTAAAAAAAAAAAAGAATAAAAAAATACTTTGAACAAAAGGAACATTTGCTGGCCTAGGGAACATCTCAGCTTCTATATAGCACCAGAAAGTCCTTCCCACCCCACCCCTTCACAGAGATGTAGCACCTTTGATACCAAACTGGGCGCGCTGCCACCCTGCCCCCATCCCCGCCCCCACACAGTTGCCCCGGTGACACACAAAGACAAGAACGAGGTAGTCTTTCAGCAACACAATTGCACAAGGAACAGAACAGTCTCTCCCACCCAGCCTGCACATGCATGTCCGATGTTTCCAGTCTGCTGTGACCCTGCCTCGCTCCAAACCCCTGCGAGGGGCAGGTGGCTCCCCCAGCACAGGCCCTCAAAAACAAAGAGAGGGGTTTGTTGCCATGGCGATGCCAGATGGTTAGGCTCCTTCAACAGTTCAAGAACCCCATGTCCGGGCAGGATTTGAGGGTGCTGGGTAGGGAAGTAGGCTGGGGGTTGGGGGCCTGGTGGGGTGTTTCAGCATTGCCTTTGCTTGCTGGGTAGACAATGCATTATTTCCTGTGTCTTTGGGGAGACTTAAATTTGGGGAGCAATGGAGGAGAGGCCCCAAGAAGGGGTGGAGAAGGAACAGAAAAGGCAGCATTTGGGGGTATCATAAGCCCAGTGGGCAGAAAGGGACTTAAACCCACATAGGTCTTCAAGCAAGAGGACCAAGCTTCCTTTTTTAAAAAGTTATTTATTTATTCTTTTTTTTTTTTTCTTTTTGGTAAGGTTGAATGCACTTTTGGTTTTTGGTCACGTTCAGTTGGTCAAAGATAAAAACTAAGTTTGAGAGATGAATGCAAAGGAAAAAAAAAGTTTTCCAAAGTCCATGTGGAATTGTCTCCCATTTTTTGGCTTTCAGGGGGGAAAATTGAGTTTGGGTTGTTCGTCTGTTTCCAGAGTTGGGGAAAAGTGGGCTGGGTGGGAGGGAACCAGATTAGGGTGAAGGGAGTTTACACGAAGCAGGCAGGGCCAATGTCTATTCCGAATTCCTGGTCTGGGGCGCCAATGTCCAACGGAGCCACGTCAATGATGGGCAGGCGGGAGGTCTTGGTGGTTTTGTATTCGATGACTGTCTTGCCCCAAGTTCCGGTGTGACTCTGGAGTGAATGAGGACAGCGGGAGGGGGTCATTACCAAGGGCAGGGATGGAGTGACGCTCATCCTGCCCTGCCAGAAGGCTGAAGCAGATGCCCAAAGAGATGGGCTGGACCCAGTCTGGGAGACTCACCGTGCAGCCGTCCTCAAGGGTGCTGTAGGTGAAGCGACTGTTGCCTTCGCCCCTGAGCTCAATCTCGTTGGAGCCCTGGAGGAGCAGGGACTTCTTAAGGTTGCCAGTCTGTTGGTCCATGTAGGCTACGCTGTTCTTGCAGTGATAGGTGATGTTCTGGGAGGCCTCGGTGGACATCAGGCGCAGGAAGGTCAGCTGGATAGCGACATCGGCGGGGTCGGAGCCCTCACTTCCGTACTCGAACTGCACGGGTCAGAGAGAGAGAGAGAGGGGAGGGAGACTGAGCAGTCACATGGACCTTCTAGTCCCTGGCTTTCCTACCCAGGACTCCTGTATCCTAGACCTGTATGTATCTGCCCTTCCATTAAGCAGATATTAAATCCACCCAGGACTTCCTATGCTTTCTGGGCACAAGGCTAACTCATCTCCTGTAGAGTGGCTCTGGGGTTCAGCTCACGTACCTGGGATCCACCGTCCATGCTCTCTCCAAACCAGACATGCTTCTTTTCCTTGGGGTTCGGGCTGATGTACCAGTTCTTCTGAGGCACAGAGGGCTGAGTGGGGAACACACAGGTCTGACCTGTCTCCATGTTGCAGTAGACCTTGATGGCGTCCAGGTTGCAGCCTTGGTTAGGGTCGATCCAGTACTCTCCTGAAGTGGGTAGGGCAATGCGGGAGTCAGGAGACGTAGGCAGCCAGCACCATATGGAAAGTGGGATGCATAAAAACATGGCGGAAGCAGCACGGTGTGCAGAAGAGGATGGGGGAGGGGAGGCAGCTAGAGTTAGTCCTTACCGCTCTTCCAGTCAGAGTGGCACATCTTGAGGTCACGGCATGTGCGGGCAGGGTTCTTGCGGCTGCCTTCGGGGCTGCGGATGTTCTCAATCTGCTGGCTCAGGCTCTTGAGGGTGGTGTCCACCTCAAGGTCACGGTCACGGACCACGTTGGCATCATCAGCCCGGTAGTAGCGGCCACCATCATGAGCCTTCTCTTGAGGTGGCTGAGGCAGGAAGCTGAAGTCATAACCGCCGCTGGGAGGACCAGGAGGGCCAGGGGGTCCAGGAGGGCCGGGGGGACCCTGTGTAGAGAAAGGAGATCAAGGTTTATTGGTATTCAAGGCTTCTTGGGGGAGGGTCATGAGGCAGAGGATGTAGATGTACTTACAGCAGGACCACTA
This sequence comes from Grammomys surdaster, assembly GCF_004785775.1. Taxonomy (NCBI): domain Eukaryota; kingdom Metazoa; phylum Chordata; class Mammalia; order Rodentia; family Muridae; genus Grammomys; species Grammomys surdaster. The sequence goes on from NW_021620860.1 coordinate 4,745,653, forward strand.
TCACCAGTGCGACCTCGAGGACCAGGGGGACCAATGGGGCCAGGGAGACCGTTGAGTCCATCTTTGCCAGGAGAGCCAGCAGAGCCAGGGGGACCCTGGGGATAAAGAGATGGTTAGAAAAAGTGGCTAGAAACCCAAGGCAGCCCCCAACTCTGGCTCAGAAGCATTCCCCCACCTCCCCAGACTGCTGGCTCTGCCCAATCTCTGCTTCTGTCTCAAAGGGTATCCTCAACTAGTTCCTATGGCTAGGCTTGCAAGGGGCAGAGATTGGAAGTCCAAAGGCTCTGTAAGACCAAGATTCTGTTTCTCCCCACCCACTGTCTAGTCTCTGAATTCTTCACTGGAGAACAGAGGGATACCTGAAAGTAACCAAGACAGGGAGGGACCCAGGAAGAAGTAATGGAAGGTGTAACTTACCCGGGGACCTGCAGGACCAGAAGCTCCAGAGGGACCTTGTTCACCAGGAGAACCCTGAGGAACAGAGAAAAACAGTTCATGGCAGGGGCAGTGGGGGTAACATGTTCTCTGATTCTAGAAATCCAGACCACTCCCACAATCCTTCCTTGAGCTTGCATGCTCTCTCTCTCTCTCTCTCTCTCTCTCTCTCTCTCTCTCTCTCTCTCTCT
>NW_021620860.1:4746288-4774770 GCF_004785775.1 Grammomys surdaster
TCTCTCTCTCTCTCTCTCTCTCTCTCTCTCTCTCTCTCTCTCTCTCTATCTCCCCTGCCCCTCACCCTCACTAGGAAGGAACCGGAATGTCTATCTAGAGTAGACACTGAGGCAAGTGTTCCCCTCCCACTATGTAGTCTGTCCCAGGATATGGTGAAAGGCCTGATGGTAACCAGAGCCTGGGAAGTTGAGTATACTCACAGGAGAGCCAGGAGGACCCTGGAGACCAGAGAAACCACGATGACCCTTTATGCCTCTGTCACCTTGTTCACCTGTCTCACCCTTGTCACCACGGGGGCCTTGGGGTCCCTAAAAGAGAGGAGGAGACAGGCTGTCAGGTGCAAGTTCATGTCGAGTGTTGAGTGGGACACTGTTCACATCTGAGCCAGTGTTCAGAGGGCATGAGGTTGGCATGGGACACTTACAGCAGGACCACGGGCACCAGCAGGGCCAATGGGACCAGCAGGACCAGCAGGACCCTGGAGAGAAAATAGTGTGTTAGATCCTGACTTGGAGACGCCAAGGCTGAGGGCTGCAGGGTGAGCCTTCTCCTTGACTAGACTCCTCCTAACCCACATCTCTTCCGCTGTGGCCACCTTTCCTGATTCCCAATTAAACCTGCTCAGAGCCCAGCTTCATGTGATAAGCTAGGGCAAGCCCCATGCCTTGGGGAAGATGGAGTCATGCCTAGATGACTCCAAGCTGAAGTCCAAGTTATGACTGTTTTCCCAGGGAGGCCAAGGGCCCAGACACATCCCAAGACCCTCTTCTTCCCCAGCCTGAGTGAGGTAATTCATCCATTTACAGGCCTTTGAGCATGCCTGAAGAAGAGGTCTGATCTGAGCTCAGCAACTTACAGTCTCACCACGATCGCCACTCTTGCCAGCGGGGCCAACAGGGCCGGGAGCACCAGGAGCACCAGGGGCACCAGGAGGGCCAGCAGGGCCAGTCTCACCACGATCACCCTAGGAACAGAGGATAGAGGTCATGGGGTCAGCCTCAGATGAAGTGCCCAGTCTGGGGTGGGGCCGGGGCAAACCAGAGTCCAGCCTGATGTGTGGCATGATCCCTTACCTTGGCACCAGGAGCACCATCTCTTCCAGGGGAGCCTTCAGCACCAGGGGATCCCTGTAGAGGGAGGGGGGAGAAATGAGAGTCCACTCCAGGGAAGAGGTCAGGCCCAGGACTAGCGGTCCTGCATGGGCACTGGCTAGGGAGTAGAGGCTGCTTACCTCACGTCCAGATTCACCAGGGGGACCAGCCAATCCAGGGGGGCCCATGGGGCCAGGGGGACCGCGTTCACCACTTGATCCAGAAGGACCTTGTTTGCCAGGTTCGCCCTAAAGAATAAAGGAAGGCTGGAGGTCAGATATGGTGGCTCGAGCCATGAGACCTTTTTTTGTGTGTTTGTTTAGTTTGGTTTTCAAGACAGGGTTTCTCTGTGTAGCCTTGGCTGCCCTGGCACTTGCTCTGTAGACCAGGCTGGTCTTGAACTCAGGGATTCACCTGCCTCTGCCTCCTTACTGCTAGGATTAAAGGTGTTTGCCACCACCACCATCACCACCACCTGGGTACCACGAGAGCATTTCTATCACATTTGCTCTCCTTGTCTTCCCCGCTGTTACCCTGCCCCTTCTAGTAACCAAGTCCTAGGATGATTCTTTTCTTGGAGACCCCAAGATGAAGGAACACTCACAGAGGGGCCAGGAAGACCAGGGAAGCCTCTTTCTCCTCTCTGACCAGGAAGACCAACCACACCACGCTGTCCAGCAATACCCTGAGGTCCAGGAGTACCAGGAGAGCCCTGTGGGAGGCAGACAGGTGTGAGAAGGGCTCACAGTGGCACAGGAAACATACACAACTCTGGAGCTCTCCAGAAATATAGAGATCTGAGCTAGCACTTACAGCAGGTCCATCAGCACCAGGAGATCCTTTCTCACCAGCAGGGCCAGGGGGACCTGGGGGACCAACTTCACCAGGACGTCCAGCAGGACCAGTCTCACCACGGGGACCTTTGCCTCCTTCTTTGCCAACGGGACCGGGAGGGCCAGGTGGTCCAGCATTTCCCTAGATGGGCACAAGAGGGACTGTCAGAGTTCAAGCTTCCAAAGCATCACAGTGGCGTGCCCCAGTCAGGCCTGCCGTACTGACAGTGCATGCCTCACCCCATCCCCACTCCAAAACCACAGATACTCACAGAGGGACCAGGGGGACCAACACGACCAGCAGCACCAGGGAAACCAGTAGCACCCTGGCAGGAGAGAACATTGGGTGATCAGAAATGAACAGTCACTTGTTACCTGGCCTCATCTCCTCCAGTCTTTGCCTCTGGGGAGTCTCGACAGAGATGCGGACGGTACTCACAGGGGGGCCAGCAGCACCACGAGAACCTTTGGGTCCAGGAGCACCAACATTACCCTGTAAGAGAGCGTCAAGGTATGAGATCCAGGCTAGCCCCAAGTCCAAGGCTACCAAAAGCTTATGGTGTAGAAGATGAGATACTTACAATGGGGCCAGGGGGTCCAGCAGGACCAGCAGGGCCAGGAGGACCAGCGTCACCTTTAACACCAGTATCACCAGGTTCACCTTTCGCACCAGGTTGGCCGTCAGCACCCTAGGCAGGGGGGAGAATGAAGAGTGGAGGAGTGGATGAGGCAGCCTGGGAGCAGAGGGCCTCTGGGCTAGAGGAGGGGCCACAGATAGGGAGTTGGAGATGTAGAGACACTTGGAGACAACCAGTACCTCCCCACCCTTCTCCTTTGACTCAGGGTAACACTTCTGTCCTCATTCAGTCACCTAAGTTCCCATGCCTCATGTCTCAGCTGGGGACAGAAAATGAAGAGGGTCTTGATACTCACAGGGGGCCCAGCGAAGCCAGCAGGACCAGGGGGACCAGCCTCACCACGATCTCCCTAGAATTAGAAGAATACTTTGGAGAGATGTCTCAACATTAGAGAAGGAGAGGGACAGATGGAGTGAAGGGATGGAGTTTGGGGTGGGGGCAGAAAGCAGGTAGGAGAGAAGGACTGAACAGAGATCTTATCAGGGTCTTCTGTACTTACGGGAGCACCACGGGCTCCGGTGGGGCCGGGAGGACCACTGGGACCAGTTTCACCCTATGAGGGAAGAGACAGAAACTCAGAACTCTCCTGGGAGGTGAACCAATGACACCGTCCCTCCCTCCTGGTCCCTTGAACTTCCTGGGTCACCAGCTTCATATGGCAAGACCTGCCTTCTCTGCAGAGCCCCGAGCTTGCAGAGGAAGCATTGTGTTAAGAAATAAGGTGGAGAGACAGCCACTAACCTTGTCACCAGGGGAGCCAGCAGGGCCAGGAGGACCAATGGGACCAGTCAGACCACGGACGCCATCTTTGCCAGGAGAACCGTCAGCACCTTTGGGACCAGCATCACCCTAAACACAGGGGAAAAAATCTGAGACTTCCAGACTGGGGCCAGGTGTTGAGCGACAGCGTTCTGCGGATGTATCTAAGAAGGAACCCTGCCAAGGATACAATGTTCTTTCAAGGGTTAAAGGTCCCTACCTGGGGATTCAGGTGGAACCTGGGTTAAGAGGGCCCTGAATTCTATAGAGTGATAAATAAAGGAACCTCCATCAGGTAGATCCCCCAACTTTCACCCCCATGGTAACACATCAGAAGGGCCTGAATCACAGGTATTAAATTAATCAGCAAAGCAAGGAGATAAATGAGAAACACCAAGGCCTCATGGGAAGGGAAGGTTCACTTACTCTGTCACCCTTAGGACCTGGAAGACCAGCTGCACCACGTTCACCAGGCATTCCCTGAAGACCAGGAGCACCCTGGCTACCGGGAGCTCCGGGGGCACCAGTATCACCCTGTTTGGTAAACAAGATCAGTGAGTCCCAGAAATGTCTCAGAGCCATGAGCTCACTTAGGATTCCTTATGTGTGGATCCCAGATCACAGGTTCCAACCAGAAGGACGAACTCATAGACCCGACCTTGGGACCTCTGGGCCCCTATCTCTGGTCTGGGTCACAACCACCATGCCCTTTCCACGATGCTCTCACCTTGGCACCATCATTGCCGGGGGCACCATTGTTTCCTCGAGGACCAGCAGGACCTGGGGGACCTTGTACACCACGCTCGCCAGGGAAACCTCTCTCGCCCTAGAAAGGAAGGAAAGGGCACATGATGCTCTGACAGGACCAAGCTTGGGATATTGTCATGGAAGCGGCACGAGAGGGCTCACTTACTCTTGCACCAGAGGGTCCAGGGGCACCAAGGTCTCCAGGAACACCCTGAGGGTAGAAAGAGGAACAGCAGTGAACTCAACCTCCCCTTGAAAAAGAGCCTCTGCTCCTCTTCCTAGGAGCTGGTCCTCAGAGACCAGAGGAACACATTCTCAACTTAGAACTGAAATTCCTCTTTACAATGGGAAGGCTTGAAGTAAATTCCAGGAGTGTGTATAACGAAGTCACCTTGCCTAGAAGCCACACAGCCACTGCCAGACCATATGCAGTGAGTGCCCTCACACTCTGATGTATCCAAAGTCCTCCCCTGGTGTTTAATCCCTATCCCTCTAGCTGGTGGCTTCCTGATCAGCTACAGGCAGTGGGTGGTCTTATTCTTTGTATTTCTTGCATGCTCCCACCTTCTGGCCACTTGCTACTTCTTACCTGTTCACCAGGCTTGCCTGCTTCACCAGGAGGACCAGCAGGACCAGGAAGACCCTGTAAGGTGGAAGGTGAAGGGGAGAAGCTTTAGAATCTTTAACAGTTAACAAAGGAGCGTTCTGCACGCTTCCCTACAATCCTAAGTCATGAAGCCTTACCTGGAATCCAGGGGAACCAGCGGGACCTTGTTCACCTCTCTCACCAGCAGGACCCTGTCATAGAGAAGAGACAGTAGTCATGAACAGTCCAAGGAGAACGGAGGCAAGGTCCCACCTTTTCTGCTCCCAAGGGCTTGCAGACAGGGATACTTACAGCAGGGCCAGGGGCTCCCTGAGCTCCAGCTTCTCCATCTTTGCCAGCAGGACCCTGTGGGGAGAAGGTGACAAATTTAGTGTGGCAGATGGCAGCAGTGGGTAGGGACTGGACCTCTGAGACACAGCAGAACCCACTAGTGACTTCTGATGTTCTCACAGTGGCTGCAGACTCCTGCCATGTGAGGATGGTGTATGTCACAGGCAGGGGCAGAAAGGTGACAGAGACTCAAAAGAAATACTTACAACAGCACCAGGGGGTCCGGGGACACCTCGCTCTCCAGCCTTTCCAGGTTCTCCCTGTGTAGAAAGGAAGGCAAGATTGACAGGTCACGGTCGAGACTCGTTACAGTCAAGGACCTCTCGTTATAGTGAGCATCCTCAGGGGGCTTTCTGTTCAAGAAGACTCATGCATGAGGTTGGCAAGCTTCAGGGTTGAGGGAAGGTCTCGGTGGCATTTAATGCTTGGCCTCTCTCTTCCTGCACCCAAAGCAGATTCCCAAGGCTCCTTTCTGGTCACTCTTTCCCTTTCCTTCCCCTTGACACACACCTCCAGTGACCTGAACTGCTAATGGCAGTCATCTCAAGGCTCTCTTCTCTTTAGGAAACTTGGGTGTGACTATCACACATCAGGACCATCTTATCTGTGTGTTCAGGGAAGCCTGCCTAGCAATACTTATTTATCAAGGACAGAATGATGATCATGGAGCCAACGGTCTCTTATTTCACTAATGGGTCCAGAAAGGGTCAGTAAAGGGTCTAAGGTCACACAGCAAGTCCATAGAGTTAGTACACCTGTTCCCGTTTCTGCAGTGTTCCTCACTGAATACTCACAGCGGTACCCTTAGGTCCAGGGAATCCCATCACACCAGCCTGGCCACGGGCTCCAGGAGGACCTGCGGGTCCAGGGCGACCATCTTGACCAGCGGGACCCTGAGGATGGGAGGCACAAGAGTTGTGGTAAGGACTAAGTTAGGCACATAGGAAGTTAGGGGTGAGGCATGAGAGAACAGGCATACTTACAGGGGGGCCGGTTTTACCATCAGGACCAGGGCTGCCAGGGCTGCCAGTGAGACCCTAGGAAGAGGCAGAAGAACATGAATGAGGGCAGGAGGAAGGGGGTGATGAGGGGAGAAGGGGGATGGGAGGGGGAATCTGGAGCACCAGCTGCAGGCTGCTCCAAGTTCCACGCAGAGTCTTCTCACCTTGGCACCAGGGAGACCAGCTTCACCAGGGCGACCGGCTTCACCAGGAGAACCTTTGGGACCAGCAGGGCCGGGAGAACCACGTTCACCAGCGGGACCCTATGTGGCAAGAAGTCACAGAGACATCAGGGTCACAGTCTTGGCCTCATTATCGTGGGTTAGCATCCTCTTCACGGTGGGAGAAGGTCTGGGACTTTGAGGGGGATTCGTGGGGATGCCAGAGAGAGGTCAAACACGAGGAGGAGGGAGACACAGCCACGGGCGCAGGGGGCAGGGAGCACGGTTGCGGACATGGGTGCAAGTAGATGTAAAAAGTACTGTTAGTGAGGGGATGTCAGGCAGCTGGAGAGCCAGCTTCTCTGCCAGGAAGAGAGATTACCTTGGGGCCAGCAACACCATCAGCACCAGGGAAACCACGGCTACCAGGTCCACCCTGCGGGGAGAAGAAAAAAGGCCAGTGAGCTCAGTCACCACCACAGCACCGGGAAAGCTCTAAGAGCAAAGGAGGAGAGACACGGGACACTTACACGCTCGCCAGGAGGTCCGGGCAGGCCAGTAGGTCCAGGTTCACCACGGGCTCCTCGTTTTCCTTCTTCTCCAGCAGGGCCAGGGGGACCTTGAACTCCAGCAGGGCCCTGGAGTGGGCAGAGAGGGAGTGGTCTTGGTGAGGGGGCACAAGCCCAGGAGCCTATGATGCTGGCGTCTTAACAACAGGGCTTCTGGGTATGAGGCAGGGGCTCCCTTCCTTCCTGGAGCCCCCTGTGAGGCTTCCAGGTCCTGGGGGCTGAGGAAGAAAAGGGGTATGTGCGACTTACTGGTTCTCCTTTGGCACCAGTGTCTCCTTTGTTGCCAGGAGCACCAGGTTCACCCTGTGTAAGGAGAGAAAAGGGATAAGAATTGGAGTTACTCTGTCGGTTCACAAGTGTATGTTTCTCCAGAAGGGGGCGTACTGGAGCTAGTGATACTTACGCTGTTACCCTTGGGACCTGGAGCGCCGCTGGGGCCCTGGGGTCCAGAGGGGCCTCGGGCACCAGGGAAGCCAGGAGCACCAGCAATACCGGGAGCACCCTGCAGGAGTCAGGACAGACATTTTAGCCCAAGGGTGGAGGGCATGGGGCAGGTAGCAGGTGGGCATGGGGAGGAGGGGGGCTGCTAGAGACTTACATTGGCACCTTTAGCACCAGGTTGTCCATCAGCACCAGGGTTTCCCTGTCACATAGAGAAAGGAGGATGAGTGACAGCCTGGAACTGTGAAGCTGGTGGGTAGCACAGGGGTCAGCAGCGGGGAGGACACTTACAGCTGGACCAGCAGCACCAGCAGGGCCAGGGGGTCCGGGCTCACCACGCACACCCTGGGGACCTTCAGAGCCTCGGGCTCCTTGGGGACCAGCTTCACCCTGGATTGGAGGAAAGGACAAATCAGAACGGGGCAGCCAGCATTTCTTCTGGATGTCAGGCGTTGGAGGGCGGGGGAGCAAGGATGAGGACTTTGAGAGCTAGGGAGAGGATGCCAGGATAAGGATGCTGTGGAATATGCCACTCTGGGCTTCTCTGATCTGAGGTAACACTTAGCCCTTGACCTATAACAATCATGTTTAAAGAAAGACTGCGGCTCACCTTAGCACCAACTGCGCCAGGGAAGCCAGGAGGCCCAGTGGGGCCGGTGGGACCCTGTGAAGGAAAGGAAAGTTTAGTCACACGGTAGAGACTAAGAGTTCCTAAGCTGCAGGATGTCAGCCCCAAGAGCTGACCCTGAGGCCTCACTCCACTCCCAAACTCAAAGTCAAGGCCATACTTACGGGGGGCCCAGCTGCACCAACAGCACCATCGTTACCACGAGCACCCTGCAAGAGAGAGCGAGGGGAAGCCCAATTATGTCCCCTGAGCACTGGCCAGTTCCCTTAGTCCCTGGGGAACCCCCAACCAGAGCCCAGGGGCATCCAAGGGGCCAGGAGTACTTACAGCAGTTCCAGGGGGTCCAGGGCGACCTCTCTCACCGGGCAGACCTCGGGGACCCTAATAATAACGAAACCAAGGGAGGTCGAGTGAGATGGAGGCACCTTTTTCCATAGCCTCCATCCATCCTCTACCCTACCCCTTCCTGTTGGAGCGCCCCCTACTGGCATACTCACCATCTGGCCAGGAGCTCCATTTTCACCAGGACTGCCGGGCTCTCCCTAGGAACAGACAAGAGAGTGCCGTATTCATGTATAGCAGGACTGTTGGGCGCGGGTAGCTCAGATCCCAACAGTATCTTACCTTAGGACCAGCAGGACCAGCATCTCCTTTGGCACCATCCAAACCACTGAAACCCTTAATGAGGAAAAAGATGAAGTAAGACCCCGTTGGGGTGGGGGGAGTATAGAACCCACACAGATTTGACAACACTTTTGGAAGATCTCCAGTCATTTCCCTATCTCTGAGCTAAACTAGACCCCAATTCACCTATCATCCCAGCCAGTCTCTTTATTGGGACTTCTTCCCCCCACAAAAGGAAGTTCTTCCAGATGTCTAACCTATGACCTTTGGAGACATCTGTAGCTACCATCTAACATGATTCACAACAGGATCTCTTAAGGAAGGGGATAGAATGGTGACTTGGGACTTGGGGAGCTTCAGTGACTCCAAAGAGACTTACTCGGTGTCCCTTCATTCCAGGGAGGCCAGCTGTTCCAGGCAATCCACGAGCACCCTGGAGAGAAAGGCACGTGAGGACTTGGGAAGGTGTCAGAGGGTAGGGCTCTGTGAATATTGCTCCTAAACACATCCCCAGTGCAGTAAGCCCTGGGCCACCCTCATATCCTGCTCACCTGAGGCCCAGGAGGTCCACGCTCACCAGGACGGCCAGGCTTGCCAGCTTCCCCCTGCAGAGAGAAAAGGCCATTATGGCAATGCCCTTCTATCCCCCATATTGGGAAAGGGTGGAAGGGCTCAGCTTTATTGGTAGTTATTGAAGGGTGGATTTGATTTAGGGGACCAAATCTAACTTCTAAAACTCAGTTTAGATCTACAGTGAAAACTTTGGTGACATTTGAATACCCGCAGAGAAATTCCTCTCAGTGGCATATTCATTTCCATGTCTGCTCACCCAGAGCTCCTAAACCTGGATTACTCCAAGGGATAGAGATGGGGGTGAGGATGGGGGTGAGGATGGGGGTGAGGATGGGGCTGCCTCACTAAAACATTCTATTCAGTGGAAAGATCACTGCCAAGGGCCATCTGGGCACCAGGGAGAACCTGAGTTCTCTTCCCCTGGTTATTGGTGGTGAGACCCTGCTGGGAGGATTTCAGGACCTACACAGAGATGCCATAGTATCTTCCACCGGGGGTACTTACATCATCTCCGTTCTTGCCAGGAGGGCCAGGGGGACCTCGGGGACCCATTGGACCCTAGAGAAGACAGGAGAAGCAGTTAGAGCTCCAAGATGAGAGACAACAGGGAAGAAGATTGGAATGAGGGGGTGACAAGCCACTCCTCACTCAGTATGGGTGACTTTTCACAGGAGAATTTGTGGAGACCTGGGTGTGTTGGCACGGAGGACTAACTTACGGAAGCGCCAGGCTCGCCAGGTTCACCAGGGGGGCCTTGGAAACCTTGAGGACCCTGAAGAGTACAAGAGAAGGGTAGTCTCAGAAAGGCAGGTTCTTTCCAGGCTGTCTCCTTCTTACAAGAGATGTCTACCAGCCTTCTGCCCTCATCCCCATCTTCTCCCCCACACAGTCCATGCCCAAAGTGATACATGAAGACCCTTAGATACGTACAGGTGCACCAGGGGGGCCAGGGAGACCACGAGGACCAGAAGGACCCTACAGAAGGAAAAAGAGGGGCTTGTGACTTGAGTTAAAGCAGTGTGTCAGGGATCTTTTATCTACTGCTTCTTGTGAGGCTCACAGTTGTCTGTCCTGAATCTTCTCCAGATCTTAAGTCCCAAAGGTGGCCTTTACCTCCGGAACTATCTGTACCACCCCCTTGCAGGATATCATTGACCTCTCTCTTCTCCCTATCCTCTATGTGGTCACTGCTCCCCCTGGTGGCTCACCATGGGGCCAGGCATGGAAACTCCAGCTGATTTCTCATCATAGCCATAGGACATCTGGGAAGCAAAGTTCTAGAAAAACAAGAGAGAATGCATAAGAAATTGGACTCTGGACGATAAACTGGAAGCCAGGAGGCATTGGCGGTAATGGGACAGTCAGACATAGGCTTCCGGAAGTAATTAAGAGAGAGAGAGCAATATAGCCTGTAAGCTATTCCTGTACCAGACACCTCAACTGAACCTAATCTAACCAGACAATCCCAAACTGCAGAAGAACCTATAAAGTAACCGCCTCTGCCCAACAGTCAGACTCTTCAAAGACAACAAAGAGTCTCAAAAACAGTCTACATTCATGGGAACCAAAGGAATGAGAGAACGGAATGCCACTGGTGGTCTTAGACGGGAAGGGGCAAATGCTATGAGGGACACTTTGAGGGGCATTGGTAAAGTCTGAAAATGGGATATCAGACGATAGTGCTAGATCAACGTTAAACTTGGTGCTATGGTCCCATAGGAGAATATACTTGCTCTTAGCAAACCACGTTCAAGAGCATAAGGCATGGGCATGTTCTGGGCAACTTATGTCTTAAATGGTCCAGGACAGAGACAAAGAGAACCGGTGTCCAGAAATTGGCAAAGCAGTTGTGCTGAAGAGGGAATAGAAGTTCTGTGTACCATTGCAATTTTTCTGTACGTTTATGATTATTTAAAAGTATAAAGTTATGTCTGACAAAAACCAAAGCAAAGAAAAACAAACAAATAAACAAAATGGGGAGCCACACCGGTCTGGGGTCTCCAAGATGTACTTACTCCTCCAAGGCCAGGGGGTCCGGGGGGCCCAGGGAGACCAGGAGGACCAGGAAGTCCAGGATGTCCAGGGATGCCATCTTTTCCAGGGGGGCCAACGGGTCCCTGCACCAAGAGATGGAGGGGGCTGCTATGAGCAAAAAGCAGAGCCACACACCCTCCAGTTTCCCAGCTCACTTAGAATATGATGCTTACCCTTGGGCCTTGGGGGCCAGGGTCTCCCTTGGGTCCCTGTGGGGTTGAGGGTGAAGAAACAAGAGACAGGTTAGAGAACCAAAGAAAGTTGGAGGTTATTGGAGGACAGTGGGGGTCGTGGACAGGTGGGGAAAAGTAGCAGGCAGGCTATTACCTCAACTCCTATGACTTCTGAGTCTGGAGATACTGGGGAGAAAAATGTGCAGTTAGAAGTAAATTTGCTAAGGTGTTATAGGCTTTCAAGACACAGGCAAAGGAGGGACTCCGACCTCCCTTAGCCCTAGGACTAGAACCGTACCATATTCTTCTGGGCAGAAAGCACAGCACTCGCCCTCCCGTTTTTGGGGGTTGGGACAGTCCAAGTCTTCGTTGCATAGCACGTCATCGCACACAGCCGAGCCATTGTGGCAGACACAGATTACGCATACATCGGGTTTCCACGTCTCACCGTTAGGGACCCTTAGGCCATCGTGTATGCAGCTGACTTCAGGGACTGCGCAAATGGGAAGAGACACAAGATGTGAGCGGCTCTGAGACCTTACCTCGGAGCATCAGGGATCCCAGCCTTACTCTTTCCCCTGTCTAAGAGGCGCACGTAGATTTTCCACTTCCTGCCTCTTTCCCCCCATCCCCTATTTTCTTCCCTCAAATCCTTAAATGCAGCTCTGCTCCGTATCGGCGTTCAGTGACAGCACCAGGGCGCCTGGCCAGGACTATAACTTCCCAGGTCTCAGGAATTTAAACAAAGCTTTAACTGGGGTTGCTTCCAAACTCAACTTCAGCCCACGCGCGCGGGAACCAAATGAAATAAAAAGCCTCCTAAAGAAGAGTAGGAGGGCTCCTACACAGTAGGTGGGGACTCGTGAGACGTGATTTGCGCGGAGACTGGAGGCAGAGGTAGGAGGAGAGAAGGCGAATTCCAACACTGGTCCCACCCCCTTTCCCTGGGCAGGTGGGACGGAATGGGCGGCGCTACAATGTGGAGGGGCTGATTTCCGTGGAGCCTTGTCCAGAGTAGTAAAATGTATCCTTAAAGTTAGATATATTCTAATTCTCAGCTCCCAGGAATCTTAAAAGCTTGCTAGCTATACAAGCCGGGTCCTCCAAAGCCAGTACTGCTTTGGAATCTCTCCTTAGCCAAAGAACTCTACAAATAGTCTACAAATAGCAATGATTAGTTAACCACGCCCACCGCCTTGGTAACAGATCAAGGCAACCACTAGGTGGCGGGCAACACTAAGCAATGCACCGAGCGGAACCAATTTTATCCGGCCTGGGTCACTTCTTTCAAAGACCAGAGCTACCCCATCTATTCCCTGTTTTTATTTTCCTAGTCTGGAGATGAGGGTCCACGCCCGTCGATAACCCAGGTTTTCCCTCTTCAGCCCGCGCGCCATGTTCAAGGTTGACCAGCAGGAGGCACAGGGACCGCGCCCAGTTAAGTCTTAGCCAAACTTTCTCATCCAACAACCCGCCCTCTCTGTGCGTCCCCTCCCCCCACCCCCCATAGCCCAGCACCCCGGAGGCCCCAGCAACACTGTCTAGCCTGCAGAGAGGGCAAACAATCTTTCCTTATGAATCATCCCGCAGCCTTTTTGATAGCTTTTACATCTTGAGCTCCAAATCTCTATTCCAGAGGCCTTATTTCATCTTCGACGTATTCTGCCCCAATCCGTACCCAGATTTCCACTGTTGTGCTACAGATAGGTGCTTGAAATTTCCTGCTGTGCCATCTCATCCAGGACTCCACTTCTAAGAACTGCTCGCCCTAATCTGCTCACCAGGGTGACCTTTCTCTTTTCGCTTCCTCTCCATCACCTTCCCATCCCTGACTCTGGAGCACCCCTACGCTTCTGTTTAAGTCCTAATTGCTAAGATCCCTACGCAGAACGCGATACCAAGAAGCCATAAACTCCCCAGAGTTTGGAACTTACTGTCTTCTTCTTGGCCATGCGTCAGGAGGGCAGTGGCCCCTAAGAGGAGCAGGAGCCGGAGGTCCACAAAGCTGAACATGTCTAGACCCTAGACATGTAGACTCTTTGCGGCTGGGGTGGGGGGTTAGCTTCGGCTCATGCGTGGCCTCACTCCGCGTGCCTCCTGCTCCGTCCCGAGGAGAAACTCCCGTCTGCTCCGACGACTGGCCTGGGCCCCTTTTATACCATCCTGATGCAGAGCTGGGAGGAACTCTGCCTCTCGGAGAGGGGGAGCCAGCAGCCCAGCCCCCAGCCAATCAGAATTGCTTGGCCCGGCCCCCAATTTGGAACGGAGAGGGGGGAGGAGAGAAAGGAAGGGAAAGGAGTCCACCCAGCCCCCCCCTGCAACTCTGCCGCCCTTGCCCCCCAGATCTACATGGGCCAGAGGTGCTGTCACTGGAGCGTGGCTGGGCCCTCAGTAAACTGATTGTGGGTAGGAGATGCCCCTTGCACTTTCTTTCTGGGACCTCAAATCAGAAGGATGTAGATAGAATTGGGGATCTGAGTTGGGGAACATTACAAAGGGGTCAGTGTCGGGCATAATTGGGAAAAGGTCCTCCTAGCCATGCCTCGTAATCTTTCTGGCATCGTTGGGAAGAACTAAGGAATAAGTTAGACAGGCATCACTCCAAATCCGAAGAATCAAGCAACTAAGCAGATGTACCTGTTGGAGGGAGGAGACCACCTCACAGTGTGGGGCCAGGTATGGAGGGTAGGAATATTTGTGAACAAGTTAGAAAATCTCTTCACAGATACTAAGAGTCAGATACGTGATTGTTTGAAAGGAGCAGGGTGGCTGGCTATCTGTTCTGCTATGCCCATGGCTCAAAAACAGACCCACATTTCTCCAGCCCCAGGTATAACAGGGAGACAGTTCTGGGGCTGAGGTTTGGGGGAAGTTTGACATCCTTGTCTTTCCAGAAGAAAGCTTATGCATTAAGTGATGGGCAGCAGTATGGGCAGGGGGCTTCCTGGGTCCTTAAAGCTGTGGCCTGGGGCTTGTCGTGTAAACTCTTTCCCTGACCTCCTCCGTCCCAGGGCTGGGATGTAAGTTTGTTACAGGAGGCCTGTGACCAGGGATGTCTTAGAAGAAGGTCTTGTGTCAACTGTGGCTACAGCCAGGGATTGGTTAGAGGCCCTCTTATGTAGCAGTATCAATCCAGAAAGAACAGGTAGAAGGTGCTTGGCCTTATTTCTTATTGTACTTGGATGTAGTCTGAGGACACCTAGGTGAACTCGGTGTGTGGCAGAAACTTGCATTTGGTAGCTGAGGGACTTTGCTTGGTGGCTACTCCCCGTGTCCTCACTTCTTTGCTGAGAATCTTGGCCATAGCTCTCCACCTCTGCAATCAGGAAAAGGTCATCTGTAGTCCCCCAAGAACAGCAGCTTATAAAGATGTCTTGAAAAGACAGTGTCTGTTCTTTCCCTGTGCTCCCCCCACCCTGCATAGGTGCTCTGCCTGACCCGAAATCTTCTCAGGAACTTCATCTGTCAAACTGTGTGGGTGGCTAGGAAAGGCATGGGGGTCTCCTTGCAGGGCCCATAGACATCCTGTATCACTTCCCCCACCGGCTTCTTTAGAGCTGTAAACGTGGAAGCAGGGAGTCCCGCCTCCTCCAAACCATCCAAGATTCCATTGCTCCCCCCCATTCACGCCCTCCCTGAGCTAGTTTTGTGCAACGAAGGCAAAGGAAAAAAAAAAAAAACAACCAAGGGAACAGAAGGGGAGGGAGCCACGTCGATGGCCGTGGGCAGCTAGGCTGAGTGGTGCGGGTGGGGTGGTGGAGGGCGACTGCAGGGGCTGTAATTAAAGGGAAAATATAGAGTTTCCAGAGAAGCAGAGCTGGAGACAGCGATGGAAGGACAGGACTTCATCAATTATCCCAACCATGTGGCAGTAACTTGTGGCCCAGGATCTGCCCCCGCCTAGTGCCAGTGCCTGTAGGGCAAGGCTGGGGCTGAGATGCTGAGCCGGTAGTTGGTAGTTCCGGAACTCACCAAAGTCTTGCCTTCCACTGTGGTCAGTTCCAAAGGATGCCCCACTCCCCAACAGTGGGCAAGGATGGTATACCTCAGAGGGAACAGATGTTTGAGGTAGTTGTATCTAGGGTAGGATGCCACGAAGGACGACACACGTGGACACACATGGTGTGATCTGCCCACCCTTTGTTGGCCTTTGTATCAGAGAAACACTTATCCAAAGCTCCTTTTCCCTACTCCTGCATCCCCAAGGCGCACCTGGAAGAAGAGACAAGAACCTAACAGGTGTGGACCGGTGACTGCATCAAGGGCCTGGGGGTCTGACGGAGACTTGGAAGACCACTAGGATGGGTGGGGGGGAGGGGCTTGGTGTGTATGTGTTATGTGACAGCCATCACCCCATGTCTGATTCCAGGCTTTTGCCCCAGAAGTTGTAGGCAATGGGTTCCTTTACACGTGGCATGGGGCTGAAGCTCAGGACCTCCTCCGCCACTTCTCAACTTGAAACGATGAAACGACTGGCGGGTGCCCAGCTCAGAGATGTGTCTTTAATTTCTACAGCATGACAGAGAGAGGAAGAATGTGCTTGGGGTCTCCTCCCAGCCTGGCGGGGCCTCCCTGGCCGGGCTGAGGGCTGGAGACTGGGGGAGGGGGAGTTGGAGCTGGGAAGGGAGGAGACGCCACCTCATCTTTAGGAAACTCTGAAGCTCTGGCTTCTTGTGGAATGTAGAGCTTTGTCCGGCACTTGGAGTGTAGGGGGAGCAAAAGCCAGAATCTCCACCCCCCACCCCCAAGAATGGTAAAGTCATCAGCAGTTGGGGGAAAAAAATTCCTCAAGAAGAAAAACAGAAAGAGGAAAGTGCTGAGCTCTGAGTTCTGTCTCTCTCCAAATTTTCCCAAATGTTTCCCCCCATGAGGGAGGGAGAGGACCCGTCTGGACTCTATGGTGTGGAGCAGGAGCAAGGCAGCCTAGGTATAAATGTACCAGGTAGGGTACACACCCAGGTCTCCTCGGCACTTGCTTCCCAGTGGTTCTAGTCCCTACTTGAGGCGCTCTTGCTTTTCTCACTCAAATCCTCCAGAAAGTTCTTCTGCCCCCAGCCTTGGCTGCAGACCAGTGATGAAGAGCTGGTCTCTTGGGAGAAGGGCAGGGAGAGAGAGCAGCTGTATGTGGGGGTGGGCACTTAGGTCTGGAGTAAAGGCCATGGGCATGAAGCATACCCCACTCTCCATCACAAAGCCCTACAGTCTTCAGACAGAGGTACCCAGAGCAAAATCTGTGGGTGGAGCCTAGGTATGTGGGTGCCTTTCTTCTTCCTTTTCTTCTGCATGGCCCAGTCTGGGTTCCTCCAGCTCATCTCCAATCCTACTCTTTTTTTCCTTCTGAGCATTTCCCTCCTCTCTCTATCCCTCTTTTCCTAGCCAGTTTAAGGGGAAAGCCAGAGTTCAGGCCTGCTTATGTTGGGTTTGATGCCTCTTAGCTTTCCAGTCAGAAGTGTGTAAGAAATCCTTGGCCAGGTAGTGGTGGTTCATGCCTTTAATCCTAAACACTCAAGAGGCAGAGGCAGGCAGATCTCTGAGTTCAATGCTAGCCTGGTCTACAGAGTGAGGGCTACACAGGGAAACTCTGTTTCAGGAAAAAGAAAAAAAAGAAAGAAAGAAAGAAAGAAAGAGAGGAAGGAAGGAAGGAAGGAAGAAAGAAGAGAAAAGGAAAATTTGAAATTCTTGGCTTCTACATTCTAGATTTCAGAGAAGAAACAATAGGAGGAGACCCCAGGAACATGGAGACTGAAGTTGTATGTGTGGATGGAGTTGTCCTCAGAGAAAGCATGGGGGTGGGGGAGCTGAGGGTTAGAGCCGAGCCTCGAGCACCCTCAGGGTGAAGGATTTGGTAGAAGAGGACCACACACAGGATGGGACAAGAATGGCCTAATGAGAGAGAAGGGAAGGAAGAGAGGGATGAAGAGAGTGACTGGAAATAGGAAGAGGTGGATGCTCCAAAGAGAACTGCATAGCCCAGTAAAACATGGTGGCAATGAAAGCCTTCAGCCACAAAGTGAGTAAGGATACGGGTATGTCAAAAGAACGGAGAGGAGGTTCCGAGGGAGAACTCCTACCCTCCTTTACTCCTCTTTAGGAGATGTCAGAACCCTCCTTCCTGTCCTCTGACTTCTGAGGTCTCTGGGGGCGTCTTCAGGCAGAGGAGGGTCTCTTTAAGACCTGGAGGCATCAAGTGCCTGGATCTTCATTTACTGCTTCAGGGACTCATTCCACTCTAGCTTCATTTTTCTTCCTTCCCCTCCCACTTTGTAGTCTCTTCCTCCTGCCCTCCACTCCTCTCCCTCAAACTCTTCTTCCATGCATTTTTCTCGGTGTCCTCTCTTTCCCTCTGCTGCTGCCCCACCCCTCCACCCATGCAGTTTTTTCTCCTTTGTCTTCTCTTCTAACATCGCTGCTTGGCATCTCTGTTCTAGTTCTTCAGTATCCACATCCTTTCTCGTCCAGTTGCCTTCGGGAGGGGAAGAGGTCTAAGGGTCTTGTATCACCACCAGATTCCAGTTCAAACTACAAGGATATAAGTGCAGAGAATCCAATGAAGCTCGATTTTCATGTTTTAGAGTGTCTGTGTGTAGAACTGAGTAAGGAAATAATGTGTGCGTTAAAGGCTCCTATCCAGACATTGTCCCCATTCTCCAGGTAAGCCTAGCCACAGATGCCTTCGATCTTACACCCCTGCACCAGCCTCCAATGATCCCTCCTTCGGAGTCCAGAGTTTTTCAAGTGAGGGAGCATCTTAGGGGTAAGAGAGGAACTCAGTTTATTCCTTTGTGTCAGAATCTGGCTTTCAGCAGAAAGAATTCAGTGTAAAGGAGGATGTGATGGTCCTATCTTCTTCACTATGCACACCCCTTCCTCTGTTGAGGACTCAGGGTTCATTTTCTGATGTAGTCACCCCACAGTGCTTATACATCAAGAGTTTATCATCTTGGAATTCCGTGAGCTGCAGAGACCCTGTGGCTGCCCCTCATGCATCTTACATCTGGTAATGAGACAGACATAAATCTCATAACCAAAGACTTGCAACAGACCCTTGTGAATGAGGGCCTGCCCTAATCTTGGGACTCTGCGGAGGTAGATGGCTGGGTGGAGATGGCTTAGGTAAGGAGCAGATTCAAGCGGGGAGTTGAGTTGATGCAAAGGTTCTGGTTTAGGCAGGTTCCAGCTACTCAGGGAGTCTCTAGAAGGCTGGTGTTGTGGTGTCGACTGCCTTTGATTCCAGCACTTGGGAAACAGAAGCAGAGACCAGCCTGCTTGCTCTACAGAGTAAGTTCCGGGACAACCAGGAGTATACATCGAAAGTCTGTTTTTTTGGGGGGGGGCAGGAAGCTAGGCTGGTAGGCTAGTGCTGAGCATAGCAAGTAGAGCAGGCAGGCAAGTGCATTCAGTCCCTTATAGAGGGTCTGAAGCTGGAGGGATCACAGTTAAGTCTGTATCTGGGAAAGGTCACCATGGTCCCTGGATGCAGTGGGATACAAGTAGGCACAGTAGAGGGCTGGCTGAGAGGTGCCAGCATGGCCCAAGTGAGGGGGCATGAACCAGGTTGGTGAGAGCAGAAACAAACCAGAGGCAGGTGGCTTCGTGAGCCTCATGGAGGAGAGCAGACAGGTGTTAGATTCCGAGCAAGCCGGCAGATGTGAGCGATGAAGGAATGACTGGTTCCTGGACCTGTCTGGGAGACAACAGCTGGGCAAGACGATCCTGAACTGGGTGTCGATGGCAGACACTCTAGTTGACTCTATTCAACGCACAATTCTGCAGGCCTCTGGGGATCAGCCCTGCACTGGGAGAGTTTTGGGATCAGCTCAGGGAAGGGGAAGCAGGGAAGTCTGGGAAATGTAAACAAAAGTGCATCTGGCCACGGCCCACTGGCTATGGATTATCAATTGCTTCATGCTGGGAACTTTATCTCCCTGATCTGTAAAATGGGATAACAATAATGCCACCTTACTGACTGGTCATAGTAAAGGCAAGCCTCCAGAGAGACCCAGGGATTAAGGATAATACCCTTTGGGTGGGGTTGGAGGGGAGGCAGGCTTCATGGAGGGGGGGCTTTAGAACCAGCCTGGGAATGCAGGCAATGGTGCTGAATACCATTCAAATAGTGCTCAATTTGGAGAGGGAGGTACAGCCAATTCAGAAAGGGAGGGGGTGGGGTATGAATGATGACTAGCCGACGAGGGGTTGGACTGAGGAACCATACAAGACAAGGCTAGACGAGTCAGCTGGAGCGGATGTCTAGAGATCTGGAACTCTGGGTTCTTCGTCCTAGCATCTCAGAGAGTTGGTGACCACTTCTGAGCAGGCCCTGGCTGTGACTTTTGACAGAGACTTGTCCAGAGCACTTTGACCTCCGTGACATTAAAAAGACTCAAATATAAAGCTGGCGCCCTTGAGCCGGGGAGGGGAGTTCTGAGAGATGTGAGTGCAAATGTGAGTCTGGGATTAACAGGAAGACAAGGCAGGAGAGTAGACTGGAGTAAAGGAGCTGACACTCCCCCATCCCTCCCCTGCAAAGTTACTGTCCTGCCTTTGTTGAGCTCCAGGGTTTTTAGGGTCTGGAGGTTGAAGTATCCAAATAAGAGAGACATGCTGTTGGAAGAAAATTATGTGTTCACGCCCCCACCCCTTTAATGGCACCGAGGAGACCTTTGAGGTCCAGAGTAGGCAAGTGACTCTCTGTGGCTACATAGCTGGGACCCAGGGCTCTCTTTGTGAGATACAATCTTTTTCAGACCCTCCAGAGCATTCACTCTGTCCATCTACAGAAGAAGCAGAGGTGGGAGAGGCCGGCATGAGAGACAAGACCACCATATTATTCCAGCCTGAATCTGGGAGCCCCGGATAGTCCCAGACAACAGCTCCAGGCTCTCAGCTGGACCCTGTGGCCAGAGGGGGAAGGGAGCGTGGTGGGCAGGGAGGAACTGCCACCTGGAAGGGCTTGATGGCAACCAGCTGGCTGGGGCGGGGCCTTAGGAGCGTGGGTTGCAGGGAGGGCGGGACAAGCCGGGCAGGAGGCCACAGTGGGCGGGCAACTGACAGCGCTGGGCTGGGAGTGGCTGCTGGAGGCCCCCACCTTCCCGAAGGCTGGAGTCCAGATGCCTCCACAGCCGGCCAGACTCTTCCAACCCGCTGACCTCATTCCCAGCTCCCTCCCATGCAGCCCCCCTCAATTGCCTGCCACGTAGACTAGAGCCTCAGCAACATTCTCCCATAGGGATGGCTGGGAGAGGACCCAGGCACCCTTAGCCCAGAGACCTTCTCAGCCAGACAGAGCTGGGGAAGGTAGTTGTGACCACTCTGTACCTCAGTTTCCCCTCCCCAAACATGCGTCCCAGTGAATGAAGAGGACTGGGGTTACAGGAAGAGCGAGGTGTGAAGCAGGTTAGAGCTGCCAAACAAGAGTCAAGGTGTGGGGGTCCCTAGAGGTCATCCCAGCCTTCCCTCAGTCTCTTAGGCCTGGAGAGTATTGCTCTCAAGAAGAGGCAGAGGCGCATGGGGGGAAGGGGGTTCCCTCCTTTGTCAAACTATTCAAATAAAAAGGAAATTCCCAGAAGGTTTGAAACCCCTTGTGAAATCTAGCCCCCTTCCTGTTGCTTTAGGTCACAATTTGCCAATTTGTAGCAGAGATTTAGTGAGATGCACGTAGTGTCCTCTCCCTAGGCACCTTGGAGACTTCACCCTGAGTCCCTGGACAGAGCTCTCTACCTCTGACCTCTGTTTCTCCCTTGCCTCCCTGTCCCAGAGTGAGTGTCCAGTTGATCTTGACTGACCAGGAAGCCATCCCCATCCCCACTGGGCTGCAGAGTTCCAGGCTTGTGAGTCATCCGGGAATGTCTGTTCTGTCTGCAGCTCCCAATCCCTAAGCCAGGAACTCTATTTTCCCTTTTGTTTGACAGGAGTCCTGGAAGCAGAGGGGAAATCTTGCTTAAAGCTAATCATAAGTGACCTGGAAGGCTTGACCTCTCCCAGAGACAGTCCCTGCCTAACAGTGGGCTTCAGGACTCCTGCATCCCAGATGGGGGGAACTGAAGAGGAGCAGGTACGGAGGCTAAGACTGGCAGGAAGGCTGCTGAGGTTGACAATGTCTGTCCTGGCTGGGGTGGGGAAGCCATAAGCTTGGAGCCTTCTAACAGAATCCTTGAGTCCTGTGAGGTCACCTCCCAGCCCTCCTGCCTGGTCTCCCCAGCAGTGAGTCCTGCCCTCTTTGTGCAGACTGGAAGACATCTAGTTGGTGCAATTCAGTGGCAAAGGGGGCGGGCTTTAGGGGAAGTCCTGATCCTGGAAACTTCAAGGGACTCAGGATCTTCACCCCTTTACTCCCCTCTCCTTCCCAATCACAGCCCCAGATGAGTTGACTCTCTAGCTGTCAGCCTAGTGCTACGCTGACCTGATAACTCTAGAGGGGTTCATTTCTTATCTGAGAAATATGAATACGGAGGCTGAACAGAAAAGTTCCTCCCCTCGAGTTGGACTGTGATTAGAGGATCAGACAGCAGGCAGGCATAGTGGCACACGCCTTTAATCCAAGCACTTGAGAAGCAGAGGCAGATGGACTTCTGTGAGTTTGAGGCCAGCCTGGTGTGCGTAGTAAGTTCCAAGACAGCCGGCTCCATGGTGAGGCCCCATCTCAAACAAACAAAATAAGCAAACAGACAGTCAAAAAACAAAAGAGAATCAGACATACATTGAGAGTCTCTCTCTCTCTCTCTCTCTCTCTCTCTCTCTCTCTCTCTCTCTCTCTCTCTCTCTCTCTCTCTCTCCTCACCTTCTCCCCCTTCATCATCCACCTCCTTCTGGGTTACTGGCAGATCATTGACAAGGGCAAGGAAAGACGGGGGTTGGGGGGGCTTTAAAGTTTGAATTCCTGTGTCAGCTCTGGCCAGGACCACTCCCCGACTTCAAGAGCCTTCAGGCTCCTCTGAGGTTTGTGAGGACAACACAGAAAGATGAGGTGCTTTTTCCTACACACTGGGGGCTTTCAAAGCATCGCCCCTTACTTTTCTTCCCTGCATACCTTTAGCAACAAAACCTGTCCCCTTTGCATCTGGGGCTTCATCTTAAGTGTGATCATTGGAGCAGCTTGCCTTGGCTGCTGCCTGAAGCTGCACCCTTCTAGGAACTTCTGCCTCAGGGAGCCAGTCAGTTCTCAGAAGGGATGTTCCAGGGGATGAGCTATCTGCTGGCTCAGAAAGGCGTGGGAATTGGGCGGCCAGCACAACTAAAAACAAACATCTGTACCAGGCTACGCTGCAAGCACTTCACACAGTTGTATTCCTGTTTGTACTCACACCAACTCCCGAGGGAGGGTGTGCTTACTGTCTGCCATTTCAGAGAAAAGAAAGGCACAGAGAGGCTAAGCCAGCTGCCCCATGTCACAAAGCCAAGAGTCAGAATTCAAACTCAGACAGAGCGGCTCCAGAATCCTCATGCTTAACTGCTACCCTTGGCAGGTCCCACGGACACTGGATAGACAGAGAAGGACACCATTATACCTAGTTGGGAGAGGCTGCTATGTGTGTGGACAGGCTCTCTCTTTGTGTGCTCACCCAGGGAGATTGCAGCATAGAACCGTTACCAATGGACAGACTGACTGCAGTGGCTAGAAGAGTCACCAGTCTGCCTCCCTCTCATCATGGAGGATGATTGTAAAAAATGGCACACCCTCATGGTATCTCGGCAAATCCTTGCAGCCCTGATATACCTTAAAGTAGCCTTAATACCTCTGTTTGGCACAGAGAGACTAAGGGAGGCCTAGCAGAACCTTTACCAATGGCCCCTTTTCCAGAGCCGAGGGCTGACAGAATAGTCAGGGTCACTATGGCTATGGCCTCATGTGTTCCTTGCTTGCACACCCACACAGTTCCTGCATCAAATCGCGTGCATCTGAGGAGACTGACAGCTTGCAACTAGGGTGCAAGCAACCTTTTCTTCCTTCTCACTGAAGACTCCCCAGGAAGGTCTTAGATCTGCCTGATTCATAATGGGAAGCCCCTTGCTGGGTTCAACCTAGCCAGGTAGGGATAGCCGCTCTTCCCTCTGCTATCAGCCTAGATACTCTGGCTGCCTACCCAACACGGGCACCTAAGCTAAGGGGTCTTGAGTGTTTTCTGTGTCCCAGACATCACTGTTAGGTCAGTGAAGGGTCATAACAATCCTAGGATGTGGGTTCTATTTGTATTTTTATAGAAGGGACAGTCTCAGGAATAATGTGTTCAAGGTCACACAGCTAGGGAGCTGTGCAGCTGAGACCAGAGCATAACACTATTATATAATAGTGTTAATATAATATATACATTATAAATAATATAATTATAACCCATAATATATAATAGTGTGCTATTATATCTCATTCTCTGATGCTGATGGGGTATTTATGTTACAGAGTCTGCAATTGCTGACTGCTTTTTCGTGTCCTGTGTTAGGCACACACAGGTGAGGGAGACAAAGGGTACTCCTCTCTTTCTCTGTCTTCTCCTGCCTAGCAGGCTTCACAGTGGATGGGCTGGGCTTGCTCTGACTCGCCTTGCCTAGCAAGACTCCCTCATAAGTAAGAGCGCTAGGACATGTGGGTCTCTGGCTCCCAAACGTTTGACACCTAGTGAGGGAACACGCTGAAGTGGTACCTGGGTGGGAAACACGGAGACCAGGGAACGCAACATGGTGAGTTTCTGGAGATGAGGGCTGGGGTGGAGGAGCAGGGGAATGTCTCTCTGCTTCTGGCTCTGTTCTGATCTTATGCTGCTGTCTGTTCTGTATCCTCCTGGGATGATGTCTGTGGAAGCCCAAGGTGGGTATCTGATTCTCCGGAGCCTGGAAGTGCAGGCGGTTGTGAGCTGCCTGATGTGGGGGTCTGGAAACAGAGCTCATGTTTTCTGTAAGAACAGCAACTCTTCCTAACTGCTGCTGAGCCCGTCTCTCCAGCTTCTGTGCAGTTCATCTTGATTGTCCAGTTGATGGATCTGGAGGTTCCCTGGAGATTAGGAGTAAAGCTTACTTCTCGGCATGCCTGTGAGGGTATTTCCAGAAAGAATTAACTGGGAGATGGGGAGTCTTCTGAAAGTAGCTACCACCATCTCATAGGCTGGGGACATGGATGGATGAAAAGGAGCCGGTCAGGAGGAAGCCCAATATGGTAGGCATTCCCTCTCTGCTACCTGGATGCTCTGTCCCCTCACACCCACCTTCTACCCTCACAGTGTTTCCTGTCACCCCAGACCTGCAGTGATAGGGCAGTTGGTCATGGAAGGACACCACGAGCCCAAACAAATCTTCCCTCCTTCAAACCTTCTCAGGTATTTGCAGTCTAACCTTTCCATCTTTTTTTTGTTTGTTTTTTTGTTGTTTTTTTTTTGAGACAGGGTTTCTCAGTGTAGCCCTGGCTGTTCTGGAACTCACTCTGTAGACCAGGCTGGCCTGGAACTCAGAAATCCGCTTGCCTCTGCCTCCCAAACTGCCCGGCTTAGACGGTCTCTTCATATTTGTTGTTCTGTTTATATCCATCTGTCTTGTTTCTCTCTGGCCTTCCCAGGTACTCTCATCACTTACCAGCTTCTCTGTGCCCTGTGGGAATAGCAGAAGGTAGAAGTTTAGCCAGTTACAATCAGAACGGACGTCCATGCCTGAGTGGGACCCATTCTTTGTGGGGTGGGGCAGAGGGTGTAGGTCAGCCCTAGGAAAGACCAGGGCCCCTGCCTGTGAGCCCTAATGCCTGATGGTTAATACATATATGTCATACTTTGTTCTTATTTGTCTCCCCCCCACGGTCTCTCCCTCCTCTGACCGATCCCCTTTCCTTCTCTGGGGCAAGCTCTCTCCTCTCCCTCCTCTGACCGATCCCCTTTCCTTCTCCGGGGCAAGCTCTCTCCTCAGTCCCATGAACCACCTTCCTACAGATCCTCTTCAGTCATGCCCCCCCTCCATTTTTTCCAGATAGGGTCCTTCTTCACTGGGACAGAAGGGGATACAGACAGTTAGCACAGGGTACTGAAAGCCCATCACAGTGTCCCAACATCCTGGTCCAAGCAGAGATCCAACTTCGTCTCCCGGAAGCGTCCCAGGATGCTTGCCGCCCACCTGTCTCCTTGGCTCTGGATACTGAGAGCTGATCTATCTGATACTTTCCTAATATTAATTTTCAAAATAACCTTTTTGGGGGAATATTTTAGATTTACAGATAAGTTGCAAGGAGAGGACAGAACATTCTTATATATTATCCCTCACAGTCGAGGTTAGCATGCTCCTTCAGTGTGGGGATTTGCACAAACCTGAGCCAGCACTGGGATGTTACTGTGAGCTAACCTCCAGGCCTTGTTCCAATTGCACTCATTTTGATGTTCCTGGATCCACCCAGGATCTTCTCTCCGACTCAGACTCTATGTCTCCATCGTCACCTCTAGCTCCCAACTGTGGCTTAGTTTTGGAGTTTTCTTTGTGACTTTGACATTTTTGAGGAGAGTAGGTTACGTGTTCTTTAGAATGACCCATGGTAACTTTGCCACTGCCAACCTTTTCTCAATCAAGACCTTCCGGAGAAATAGAGAAAATCAGCATTGCTGCGAAGGTAGACACGATGGGAGAGACTGTGAAGCCGTCAGGTCCTCTGAATACGACCCCCATGGAATCCCTAGAACACTAGAAACCCCTAGGGGGTCACAGAACCCAGTTTGAAAATCACCAATTTGGGACAAACTCTTTGTACCATGAAAAGTCATGGGGACAAAGGCTCAGACACGTTCCATGGCAGGGCCTTTAGAGGAAGGAAACCTAGGTGCTGGAAAGAGCTGTAGAATCCCCTTAGACTCTGCTGCAGGCACCCCATATCGTGTGGTAGCCAGGTCTCCTTTTAGGGCTAAGACACTCAGGATGGCTAGGTCTGTATCCCTCCAGAGCACCACTCTCAGCCACAAGAGGTCATGTTACCTGGAAGGTCATACTCCGTCCTCAGAAGCATATTCCTGGATTGACAGTTGTGAAGGTACAATAGACTTGACCCATTATCTTGTGGTCCTCTCTCTCTCTCTCTCTCTCTCTCTCTCTCTCTCTCTCTCTCTTCCTTGCTGGACTGAAACTCACTATGCAGACCAGGCTGGGGTCAAAATCAAGAATCCTCCTGCCTCTACCTCAAGTGTACCCACCACCATCCCTGGATCTGTATGTCAGTTGGTACCAGAGCAAGAGGTGCCTCGACATGTGCAGCCTGGAAGGAATGGGGACAACACTACAAATGTTTAGAAGCTCATAAGGTTTATGAAATCTTTAGTAATCCGAGGCAAGTCTGGGCATTCCCCTTTAAAAAAGAACTTATCTCATTGTGCTTCCCTCTGCACATCAGAAAGTGCATCTGACTAGCTCTCTCTAGCTCTGGGCAAGTGTGTTTTACACTGGAAAATATATTTACAGGTGACACAAGTGTGCCACCACCTACCTGAGTGGTAGCAAGAGCAGGAAGGTGCTCTGCCGGGCTTTCGGGCATGGTAAGAATGGTCCTGTCACTTGGGCTGTATGCTACACACCTTGCAGTGATATTTGTGTCATGAAAAGTAATGAATTAATGTCTTAGTTAGGGTTTTACTGCTGTGAACAGCTGCCATGACCAAGGAAACTCTTAACTAGGGACAACATTTAATTGGGGCTGGCTTACAGGTTCAGAGGTTCAGTCCATTATCATCAAGACAGGAACATGGCAGTGTTCAGGCAGGCATGGAGCAAGAGGAGCTGAGAGTTCTACATCTTCATCTGAAGGCTGCTAGCAGAATACTGGCTTCAAGGTAGCTAGGATGAGGGTCTTAATATCCATACCTACAGTGCCACACCTACTCTAACAGGGTCACACCTTCTAATAGTGCCACTCCTTGGGCTGAGCATAGACAAACCATCACAATTAATTAATTAATTTAAAAAACCATTTGAAGCCCACATGGTTAAATATACCTGTAATCCCAGGACTCAAAAGATAGACGCAAGAGATCTTGAGTTCGAGGTTACATTGGGCTACATAGTAAGGAAAAAATAAATACATCAATGGGAGAGCTTCAGTGTAGTCCCCAAGTGCTTTGGAGGAAGGTCATTTCCTTTAGGAGATTATACAAAACAGCTTGGGACATCAGGTGGTGGCCATGTTACCAGACCTGTCTGCCATGAACTGGGTTCTGACAGACCCTGCACAGCTGATCACTGTTACTGTCCTAAATCTCTCTTGGATACCCTGATACATGTCTGTTAGTGTTCCTCTCAGTTAGAATGACACTCAGCCAATACAAGCTTCTAGCTGTATGTGGCCAGAAACCAGGGTAACAGGAAACTCCTCCACTGCCGGCCCCACTTCATGATGTAAACAGCAAACTTAATGCATATAGACTTTTTCTAATATGGAGGTACAGGGTGGAGGGTATTTCCAAAGTCTGCAAGTGGCCCACAGGTATTGGATATCTCCAAGGAAGAAATGAATGACTAATATAACCACTCATAAACATGAAAGGCAATATTCATGAAGATTTTTACAGCAATCCCATTATGTTTTAAATAACTGTCATATCCTTTGGCTGTGCACAGACACTAATATGAATTCAATTGCTCTATCTTGGCAGTTTGTCTCAGGCAATCTATTTTCATGTAACTTACGGGGTTCGAGTGATGCCGTTTGTGTGGCAGAATATCTTCTATCTAAATAATGAGCCAGTGACTCAGAAGTGGTTTATGAAGGCTTGGGGCAGGGGACAGTTATTCAAGATCTGGGACTGAAAGAGTACTTGTAAACCCTGATCAAGAATCCAGCTTCCGGGCAGGAGGTGGTGTCACGTGCCTTTGATCCTAGCACTCAGGAGCAGAGGCAGGAGGATCTCTGTGAGTTCCAGGACAGCTAGGCTACACAGAGAAACCCTATCTCAAAAAACAAATAAACAAAAACAAAGTAAAACAAGTGAACAAACAAACAAACAAACAAATAAAAATGTTCCCCACAAAGCCAATTGCTAAGAATTAGGACACGTTGGATGGTTTCACACAGGCAGTATCAACAGAGAAAGGGTGACTGGGATGCCAACAGCTGAGAGCAGGGCTCACTGGAAGGGTGAGCCATGCCATCTGAGTCCCCAGGGTGCTGTATGTTATGAAACTTTGTCAAGTAGTAGCGGCAGAGGGCCCCTGAGTTTCTCAGATTCTCACATGGTTTTCAAACACAACATAATGATCTTGCTGGTGAGTCATTGGAATGTTCTCTCTCTCTCTCTCTCTCTCTCTCTCTCTCTCTCTCTCTCTC
>NW_021620860.1:4774870-4791235 GCF_004785775.1 Grammomys surdaster
TCTCTCTCTCTCTCTCTCTCTCTCTCTCTCTCTCTCTCTCTCTCTCTCTCCCTCAGAACAAAAGCAAAATAAACTTTCCAGGACAAAATTAATGGATTTTCTTCACCACCCCCGCCCCCAGAGGCAAGAAGAAAAACAAATCCCGGAGACTGGACTGAAGAAATTACATCTTTTACATCAAATGGATACTACGTAACTTGAGAGCATCTGTGTTCATTATCACACACACGAGAGAGCCGGAAGTCAACTTTTGGCAGTCCTTTATCAGGTGTCAGCAATGAATATAAACGGAATAAGTTAATTTGAATAACTTATTGTTATTGTTTATTTTATTTTTTGTCTAAGACAAGGTTTCTCTGTGTAGACCAGGCTGCCCTTTAGAACTCAGAGATCTACCTGTCTCTGTCTCCCAGTACTGAGGTTAAAGGTGTGTGCACCACCATGGCTCAGCAACTCTAGCTGTCTCATATGCTTATTAAAACTTGTAAATTTGGGGAGAGGAGACGGCTCAGTCAGTAAAGTGCTAACAGGATGAGTTCACAACCCCAGAACCACAAGTAGAAGCTGAGCCGAGCTGCAAGTGACTGTACACCCAGCTTTGTGGGGAGGAGAGGAGGGAAAGGGCGTAGACAAGGGAATCTCTGAAGCTCACTGGCCAGCCAGCCTAGGCTAATAGATGAGACACCTTGCCTCAAAAAACAGAAATAGGAGACAAGCATGGTATCGCTCACCATTAATCCCAGCATTGGGAGACAGAGGCAGGAAGATCTCTGTAATTTTAAGGCCAAGAGTTTCAGGCTAGATAGGACTATATAGTAAGACCTTATCTCAAAAAACAAAACAAACAAAACAAAACAAAACTAAACATAATCAGGGTGTAATAGTGACATTGCTCAGTGGGTAAGGATGTTTGTAACTAAAGTTCACTGTAGCTGAAGTTCAATTTCTCAGCACCTATAGTAGAAGGAGACAACCAACCCCCATAATTTGTCCTTTTATCTCAACATAAATGGGCACGCGCGCGCACACACACACACATACACACGCATCCCTACAGAATGAATATTATAAATTTTTAAAAAAAAAAAAACAAAATAAAGGTGGAGACCTCAGACTACCTCAGGACAGGCCTTTATACGGACACAAACTTGTGAAGCTTTGTTCCTGTCAGGTTAAGTTTGGACTGTGACAGGTATGAGTTGTCCTCTGCCCAAGATGCTGTTTAAGGTCTTAGAGCTGGTCTCTAGCAACCTCCTTAGGACTTGAAGCTTTTATTGCAGTTGAGGCAAAGTTCCTTGCCATGTGTGGTGGGAATGACTTTTTGGGGGGGGGAGAAGAGGTTTGAGACAGTACTTCTCTGTGTAGCCCTGGCTGTCCTGGAACTCACTTTGTAGACCAGGCTGGCCTGGAACTCACAGAGATCCTCCTGCCTCTGCTTCTTGAATGCTGCAATGTCTTTGAATTTGTGAGAAATATCAAATATGAGTTTTTTTTGTTATCAAATATTATCAAACTTGTGTTTAGGGAAATTTTATCTCTACCACCTTGTAGGACTTTTATGCAAATGTTTTAATTCTCCCCACTCAGTGAAACCTTTGTTTGACAAATGCTCACTGTTCTAATCTAGGAATGTGATGGCCTGGAACAGTGACCTGCCCTTCAGTTCTTTTCTGACTAACCAATTGAAATAAGACAATGAGGTTGGACCCCAGAATGGGGGAAAAGATACAGCCACCACCTGAGTTAGCCTAAAAATCAAATGCACTTTCTATTTCTTTTTTTTTTTTTTTTTTTTTTTTTTTTGGTTTTTCGAGACAGGGTTTCTCTGTGTAGCCCTGGCTGTCCTGGAACTCACTCTGTAGACCAGGCTGGCCTCGAACTCAGAAATCCACCTGCCTCTGCCTCCCAAGTGCTGGGATTAAAGGCGTGCGCCACCACCGCCCGGCACACTTTCTATTTCTTAGCATACCCTCTTGATCAAAAGTAAAGTGTGCCTCATCCAGACATTTCAGTTGGAATGGTGGTCTCTTTCTCTGTGACCCTGAACTTATTTCTAACAAACTCAGCACTTGGGAGGCAGAGGTCTAGCCTGGTCTACATAGTGAGCCCCAGGCCTTCCAGGGCTACAAAAAGAGACCCTGTCTCAAATAAAAACCAACCAACCAACCAAACAAACAAAAACAAGGCAAAACACACGCTACCTGCCCCCCCCCCCCCCCCAAGACAGATCTCATTATGTAGCCCAGGTTGGCTTGTCACTCACAATCCTTCCTTTGCCTAAATGCTGGAATGACAGGCATATGTCATCATGCCTGAATGAACAAATAGCTGCATCTCATCTTTCTTTTAAACATCTCCTGTGGGATCGCTCTTAAAATTGGTTAGACATCAGTAGATGTGGCAGAGTCCAGACACACTTGGCATATGTATCGTTTAAATGAGAGGACAGAGTTTCAAAACGTTCAGCTGGGTTCATCACCCTGCTTCAGGAACAAAAGTACACTTTGTTAGGTAATTATTTTTGAATCATGATATGAGTTGATACGCTACTTTGGATGTCACAGCCTAGGGAGGACCAGTAACGTTTGCCATCAGGTCACTCCTCCAGGGATGAAAGAGACAACACATAAAAGCCAGTGTGTATATGTTTCTCAATTGCTCTTCAGTGTCTGTTAGTGTAGGCTAGTGGCTAGGGTCTCCCAAGATTCCCTGTCTCCTTCACTTCTTCTCTTCATAAAATTAGTATTCTCGATTTTAGCAGGACAGATGACAACCTAGAATTATAAAAACTATGCTTCCCTTCCGCACTATCAGCTAGATGTGGTCACTGTGACTAGGTGGCCAATGGGATGTCATCTATACAGTGTGGCTTTCAGAGTCTTATAGGAAGGGGGCCTGGCATTCCTCCCCAGCTCCCTCCCACTATGGCTGAGCACCGTTTAGTGGTCAGCCATCGTGGAGCCTGCTGATGAGAACAGAAGCAGCGGGTAGCCAAAACACAAGATGAAAGGAGTCTGGGTCTCTGACAAGTCAGCCAAGGAAAGGAGTATTTTCCCAATCCTGGGCTACTGTCTTCCAGATTATCAGATAAGAGAGAAACTGGTTGTCTTTTTTTTTTATTGTTATCTTTTTATTGTTTGTTGAAATGCAGTCTTGAAATGCAGCTCAAGCTGCTTTGAAACTCATTGTGTAGCTCAGGCTAGCCTGGAACCTGTGATCCTCCTTCGTTAGCTTTCCAAGTGCTAGGCTTATATGCATGTGCCACCATACCTAACCTTTACTCTTGCTGTTTTTATTTTTTCTCTTTGTTTTAACTTTCTTTTACATTTATATTTTTTGTGTGTGACTGTGTGTGTGTCTATCCATGGGAGGCACGAGTGTGGAGGTCATACAATAACCCCATGGGTTCCTGTTAGTGAGCTTGGGTGATCTGGGTTGGCAGCATGTACCTGAGCCATCTTGATGGCTTGGCACTATTCTGTTTTGACCTCAGTAATGAAGGAGGCAATCGAAACCCTTCCCAGTAGGAGTTAAAGAAAGTCGTGGAAATCGTAGCCGTGATCCAGTCCCATGGAAAAAGAATGAGGAAATAAACCCGTGACTTCATGTTTTCATAAGGCTGTTCAAGATCACCACGTCCACAGTCCCGAGTGGCCTAAGCAGATAGCGGCAGCATAGTCACCAGCTGAACTGCCCAGACATCACCAATCTACTACAGATTTACTGTTGAGTTAGCAGACTGATTTTCTTTATGGTTTGCATGGTTGCCGGGGGTGGGGGGTGGGTTGAACCCAGGGCCTCACGCATGCTCTGCTAAGCATAGCTCTAATTGAGCTACACCCCAAAGCACTGCAGAATGTCCTAAACCCAAACTGTAATGTGACTGTTCCATTATGGGGGCTCGAATCTCCCTCACAATTTGCAGAGTTCTGTTTCGGACCAGGAGACTGGAATCAATGACATATTATTAAGACTATTTAAAAAAACCACATCCAAACATTACATCAGAACTTAAAGAATTCTTTCCAGAGTCAGATTCAAGCAAAGAGCAGATTGCTGCAACGCATGCTGCTCTCTCTAAGCTACAGTAGACAGCTTAGGCCTTAGGTCTTTAGAAAACCTGGCATCTACTGACCTCGGAGGCTTAAGAGGTGAAGGTGGACAGTCCTCGGAGATGGATGTGGTCCAGATCCAAAGCCATCTGAGAGCCACTAATATTTGCTGCCATTTCTAATGACCTATAATTGTGGTTTGGGGTTTTCTAATTCAGTACAAAGAGGAGTAAGGAAAGAAAGCGACAGACAGGATTTGAAAAACCCTTCTGCCTCCTTGTAACTGCTGTGTCCTCTCGTTAATTTGGGGTAATTATCCCCCGTACTGCTTCTACAACGTTGCATTTTAAAATTATTATTATTAATATTATTTTGGAAATAAATGCTGCTAAAGTTGCCTAAAGCTTGGTAGTTGATGTGTGAGTTTAATGCTGTCTAGGGAATGTGAACGACGGACGGAGTCGTATCCCACCCCTTTAAACCCCTTTAAGCACTCAGGAGGCAGAGAGAGGCAGATCTCTTTTGAGTTTCAGCCCATCTGGGTCTTCATAGAGAGTTCCAGGTCAGTCCGAGCTAGAGAGGAGAATGGAGGATGGGGTGGGGGAGGGGAGGGGAGGAAGCAAGAAGAGAAGGAAAAGCCTGAAAAGCAAGCTGGAAGTGGCAGGCAGTGCACGCTTGTAATCCTCGAGCTTGGGAAGGGGGAGGTGGAAGGACCAGGAGATCAAGGCTGGCCTCAGCCACCTCAGGAGTTCATGGCTGTCCCTGGCTACAAGAAAGCTCTAAAAGAAGGTGTGAGAAAAAGCTTCCCAGCTAACTTCCTGGGCTGCATTCCACAGCGATAAGGAAATCCCAAGGAATCCTAGTGGCCTTTAAGCTCTCCCCGCCTGCCTGGCTCACTGTACACAGTCACTGTGGCAGCTGGGCCCACACTCCCGCTGGCTTCTGCTAGTCTCTAGCAGCTAGTGGGAGGGGCTTACTCAAGATGCAGAAGTGGGTACAAGGCACGCCTGTTTGACTTGAGGACCCCAGTCCAGTGCTTCTCCCTAAAGCCGTCTGTCCACCTATGTCTAAGGTGTTTCAGGGCCCCCTCCTCCAGGCTCTGTGCTTCACATAACCGTCTCCACAGGTTAACAGTCGCCCCGTGGAAGCATCCTCACGATCTTCACAGCCAAACCGTTCTGGCTACTGGGGTCCTTAGCTCCACACTAGAAGTGAGGACACCTGAGGTCCAGGGAGGTTAAGCAATCTGCCCTTTGCTTAGCTGCTGTGAAGGGGCAACACAGGCTCCAAGACAGGCTCCATCCTGAAGGCTTTGACTCCCACTAGCTCTACGATCGAAAAAACTTCATCATGGGCACTCATCCAAGCTATGGCCTCCTTTTTCTGCTCCTCAGTCTCTGCGAATGCCAGACGTTATTATCTCCCCCTCCACCCCTCCACTCCTCTCCCAGCATCCCCTCTCCCTTACCCCTCACCCCCCACCGCAGCCTTGTGGTCTTCCTGAGGTGCCTGGTCTCTACTCTGAGCTTTTGGCCCCTTGCTTAGTGGTCCCGTCCCCAAAGGGACCCAATCCCCCAGCTGTCCCTCAGGTCCCGCTGCTGGAAGCAGCGTGGGTGCCACGTCCTGCAGAGCACTGGTGGCCTGCCAGTGCAGCTGGCCCTCCCTTCCTGGTGGCGCAAGGCCTGGGTGTGTCCTGCCCAGCTTGGACCCTGCTTCAGAGAAGTATTGCAGAGACAGTCCCTTCCCCTGTCTCCTCCTGCCGCTTCCAATGCCACCTCAGTGCTCCGCCTCCCCCAACTCTCAGGATGTTTCAGAGACTCTTCTGAGATCCCACTGCTGTCCACCTCGCACCAGGTTCTCCCACAAGCGGGTATCACTGCGCTGCTGACTGGCTGATACTGGGGAACGTGTGTGTGTGTGTGTGTGTGTGTGTGTGTGTGTGTGTTGGGCGTTTGTTAGTAGGAGTAAAAGAGGAGAAGAAGGGGGAAATGATGCAAATACATTTTAATTAAATATAGAATTGAATATTTTTAAATAGTTTTAAACTTAAATATTAAATTTAAATTAAAAACACATACTAATAAATATATAATAAATGGAAAATAATAACCATGGGGTGCTGGGAGCCCTGGAGAGAGGCCCCTGCGTCCTGTTCCTGTCTCTTCTAGCATCTTGCCTAGTGGGTTTTGAATGCTCAGCCAATACTGGAGAACTGCTTATGCTCTGGGCTCAGATCCCCATTTCATATCCCAGCTTTCCCTTTTCACTGCCACGTGATCTTGGGGAAGTTTCCTTCCTTCCCTGTACCACCCTCATTTGTTCAGCCTCTAAAATGAGGAGAACGACCCTTTGGTTTTATGAAAATGTAAGGGCCTTCATATGGAGTCCAGTGCCAGGTATGTAGCTTCCTGTGTCCTCCTGTGGGAATGGACCCTTTTCTCTTGCCTGGTCCCAGTCATCATCCTGAGCCCAAACCTCACTCTAACCCCTCTCCCCTCTCCCAGGGACTCAAGTGCCCCTCTGTTTCTGATTCAGGTAAAGGAGCTCTCAGATCTAAGGAGAGACTTGGGAGGTGGAAGCAGGAGGATCAGGAGTTCAAAGTCATCTTAGGTTACATGGTTAGTTTGATGGCCAAGCTTGATCTCATGAAATGTTGTCTCAAAACAAACAAACAAACAAACAAACAAAAACAAAAAACAAAACCCCAAAACAACAACAACAAAACCAATCAACCCAAACCAAACAAACTAAAACAAGTAAGGAGACCAGGAGATGGTTCTGTGCCTTTCTGATGAACATAAAAGACCTTGGGCAGAGAAGAGAGCAGAAAAAGGTAGAGTGCCCAAAAGTTGCTGGCTAGCCTGCCTGGCCAATTAGTGAGACCCAGTTTCAGTAAGAGATTCTCTTTCTGCCTAAAAAAGAAAAAAAAAAAAGAACATCCAATGTAACTTGTGTGCACACTTCAGTAAGTGTGCACGTGAGCCCACACACACATCCACCCCTGCTCCCACGCATACACACACCTGTACTCACATGTGGACACACACAACGCATGAACACACAGTCGGAGGGAAGGATTCACTACATTTCCCACAGTAGTCAAGATGCACTTCTACAACCCATCTCAGAAAGACCCCAATCAAAAAGCCCGATAATGATTTCTGGGCTTACAGAGAGGAACCCTATTCTCTAGTCACCTGGCAGTGTCACCGAATGGCCTTGAGACCACAGACCTCCTGGAGCTTTACTTTCCACTTCTGTACAGTGGGGATGATCCCATCCAGCCTCCCTCCTGGGGTCATCTTTCAATTCAGCTGCACGGACTGGTGGCCCTATGCTTTGTAATCCTAGACAAGGTGGAGAAATTCAAGGCCTGCCTGGTCATCACAGAGATGGGAGGGAAGAGTGGACCAGGCCTAGGTGTCTTTGCTCAGGCTGTGCCAAGGGTGTAGTAGTTGTGCTGTGGGCCAGACAATGAACTGTTACAAGGTAGAATTGACTAGGTATAATCTTACAGCTAAACTTTGAGCAGTCACTCGGGGGTTCTGCTTGCTGTGACCTGACACCTGTTCTCTCCCTGTCTCCCACAGCACCTTCAAAAACCTCCCCTCAGGGAGGGAGGAGCAGGAACCCACACTGGCTCCTGATGCCCAGAGGCCCTGCCAAGTCTGGCTGTGGCTATAATTCCCCTCCCTCTCATCCTCTGAACTCCAGCCCAGTGGAATTAGACATTTCCTAATATTAGTCATGATTCCTTCAGCCACAAGCGCCAACAGCCCAGCTCAAAGTGGCTTAAGCAGAAAATTAAAGATATTTGGCTTATTTTGCCAGAAAGGCCTGTGCACCAGGCTCTGAGGGCTGCGAGGTTATCGTGAAGTGGTTTTTCCCTCTGTTGGGTTTGCCTCTCTCCACAGAGATGGGTTTTGTTTGTCCAGTTTGGCTTCACGAGGGAGGTCCTCAGACAGCCTCCTTAGCCTATTTTCTAAGAGGCTAACAATCCCAGGAGAAAAACAAAAACTCTTTCACAATCGTTTCAGAAAGGAAAAAAAAAAAAACCCAAAGATTGACCCACATTGAGTTGACTTAAGTCATATGTTCCTCTCTTGACCTGTGACCTCAGCCGAGCAGATGAAGAACACTGGCTGATTTGGGCAGATGCCCACGCTAGCAGTGTGTGGACAGAGAGTGGGGGAGGGCTGGTTTCCCCAAATACAGTCTGGATAGCTTTTGTGGAATCAGAAGAATGAGCAGGAAGGTGTCTAAAACCACCCCACCCCCTGGCTGCCAGAGTATACACACGGACTTTCCCCATACACTATACTACAAACTCTTGTTATCATCTTACCTTTCTTTCTATTTGGAAATACCTTCACATCTGTAAAACAAAAACAAAAACAAACACAAACAAACAAACAAACAAACAAAAAGTTCCCCTAATAGGGCCCAAAACTTTTCTCTTCAGCAGCAATCACCTGCAAGTGAACGGCTACCAGAACAATGTCTCAGTATCCTTGCATAACCTTAGTATGCAGAGTTTAGACCACATTCTCCCAAGTAGCCACAGAGCAGCTGGGAAAAATCTAGCTACAGTGTTAATAATTTGTATACATTTTGTCATTTGTTGTAATAATGTCCATTGCAGCAGAAAGACCCAGTTGGTGGCCTTTCTCTTGTTCCTCAGCTTTTCCTTGGCAAATGTGAACATTCTCGTTAAGGTGATATTGCCGTGATAAACATCGTGATCAGAACAATTTTGGCTGGAGGGGGTTTATTTCTTCCTGTGCTCCAGGATAACAGTCTATGGTTGAGAGATGTCAAGGCAGGAACTCAAGCAGGAGCCGAGTCAGGACCCGTGAAGGAAAGCTGCTTCCAGGCTTTCCTCATGGAGCCCAGGCCACCACCCACTGTGCCCTAGGCCCACCCACATCAACCAGTCTGGCTCAGAGGCCAATGTGATGGATTCCCTATTTGAGGTTCCTTCTTCCTAGATGTGTCAGTTTGCAAGATGTCAGACCATGATTCTGCACAGTGTCTTTTAACTCGAGTCTGTGTAATGTGTCCTGTGAATAGACTCCAGTTACGAATGTGGGGCAGGACCCTCACAGAGGTGACACTGTGCTCTTCTCACTGACTTCTGACCTTTTACAGTCACTGTTGACTGAGTTTGACTGAGGGAGTGTGTTAGGTCTCTCCTTTCCCCATTGTAATGAAATGCATTTTATGGGCGGGGACTTTGAGTCCTGTCGGCTCATTCTTTATCTACCTGCACCCATTAGCTTAGCACTCGCGTTGACTCCTTTGACTGAAATGCTCTTTATCCATCATCAGGATGATTGGGTTGCCTTAACAATTCACTATAAAGCCTGGTGGAAGTGGCGGTGGCGGCAGTGGCGGTGGCGGCGGTGGCGGCGGTGGCGGCAGCAGTGGCATATGCCAATCCCAGCATATCTCTGTGAGTTTGAGGCCAGCCTTCAGAGCAAGGTCCAGGACAGCTAAGACTACACAGAGAAACCCTGTCTCGAAAAGACAAGCAAACAAAAACAAGCATTAAAGACTGGGGAAGGGCTTATCAACAGCAGAAATTTCCTTCTCACAGATATGGAGACTAAAAGTCCAACATTACGGAATCAGTAAGGCCAGGCTCAGGCTCAGGCTCAGGCTCAGGCTCAGGCTCAGGCTCAGGCATAGGCTCAGGCTCAGGCTCAGGCATAGGCTCAGGCTCAGGCTCAGGCTCAGGCTCAGGCTCAGGCTCAGGCTCAGGCTCAGGCTCAGGCTCAGGCTCAGGCTCAGAAAAGCCTTCTTTTCTCTCCCAGCTCCAACTTCCTCATTGTGTCCTCTATAGGAAGAGAGCTAGAGGGAAGGATCTGGACAGGAGGGTGTGGTAAAGCTGCTTGTTTCATGGAGGGCAGGAAGCAGTCGGTGAAGCAGGAAAAGGCCACAGATGGAGAGTCTTCCTTTCGAAGATGCAACAGAGCTCAGTGGTTGGGAGCACATGCTGCTCTTATGGTGCCTGCATGTGCATGCGAATGCCTGAGTGTGGGTCTGTGTACCGAGTGCACTGCTTGCTGCCCGCAGAGGCTAGAAGAGGATGTTGGACTCCCTGGAAATGGAGACACAGCCAGTGGTGAGCCATGTGGGTTCTGGGAACTGAACCTGGGTTTTCTGAAAGAGCAGCAAGTGCTTTTAACCATGGAGCCATCCCTCCAGCCTCACTAAGTTCATTATTTATTGAGATGCCTTTTTACTTTGGCTTCTGTGTCATATTAATGTGTTTCTCCCAAATGAAATAGACATGTTGAAGTCCTAACTATACTCAATAAACTATTCTTCAATAAGCACAAGAAGGATTGTCTTAAGGTTTTATTGCTGTGAAGAGACACTATGCCCATGGTAACTCTTATAAAGGAAAACATTTAATTGGGGCTGGCTTCCAATTTCAGAGGTTCAGTCCACTATCATCATGGTGGGAAGCATGGCAGACGTACAACTGGAAGAGGGAGAGTTTTACATCTTGATCCCAAAGCAGCCAGGAGGAGACTCCTTCTTCACTGAGTGGTGCTTGAGCATAGGACCTCAAAGCCATCTCCTACAGTGAGGCACTTTCTCCAACAAGGCCACACCTACTCCAGTGAGACCACACCTACTCCAACAAGGCCACACCTCCTAACAGTGCCACTTCCCATGGGCACCATTCAAATCATCATAGAGGTAATGATTAAATGAAGCTATAAGGGTAGAGCCCTAATCCAATAAGACTAATGACTTTCTGAGAAAGAAACACCAGGACAGGGTCCACTCAGAGAAGGATAATGGGCAGACGCAGGAGAAGACATGGGGGAGAGAGTACAGATTGATCAGCTTTGAAAGCGCTTTGACCCCAGACTTCTGGCCTCTAGAATAGAGTGGGGGAAAATAAGTCTTGTCATCTCAGCTGCTGGGATTGTGATGTTTCGTTACAGAAGCCCAGGCTGCCTGAGGTAGACTCATTATTCTTTGAGGAGTTCGCTACTCGCTGGAACAAAATATTACTAGTTTATTAGGTACATTCTTTGTCTCCTGTCCCGAAGCCAATCAGTTACCCAGAGTTCTGGTTCCTTTTTTTGTTGGAAAATGATGCCTGGAAGCTAAGGCATGAGGATAAGGTCTCGTGGCTATTGGAGCACCCATGTT
Source organism: Grammomys surdaster (assembly GCF_004785775.1). Classification (NCBI taxonomy): domain Eukaryota; kingdom Metazoa; phylum Chordata; class Mammalia; order Rodentia; family Muridae; genus Grammomys; species Grammomys surdaster. The sequence continues at coordinate 4,786,093 of NW_021620860.1, forward strand.
GGGCTGGGTGTCTCAGTGTCAATGCTTGCCCAGAATGTACCAGGTCCTGGGTTCTATCTCAGGCTCTCCTCTCAGGAAAAAACAAAACAAAACAAAACAAAACAAAACAAAACAAAACAAAACAGAAGTGGCCCTTCTCTTAACACTCTTGGTGAGCAGAACTAGGCAATGTTCATACTTATACCTAGTCAGTATTATACACGCTTCTCTTAGTCTGCATGCATTGAGAGCTGTGGCCTCACACAGTTCCAACACCAGTTCATTCTGCATTTCTCCTGTTTCCAACAGTGAGAGACCTTAAACATAGCTGCTTATACAATCACCTCCTCCATTTGTGACCAGTCTTCACCTCTGTGGCTACCACATCCTATATGGATATCTACTTTTCTCTTTTCTTTGCTCTAACATCCTATACCCTGCCACCCTTAAGCCCACTTCTGGATGTGACCTTCCATGCCACGCCGTCTCTGCAGGGACACCCTTTCCCATGACACTGATACACTGCCTAGGTAATTGCTGCATGCAGCACTCGCTTTCCCAGCAGCTGACCCTTCTTCCCCCATGACAGGTGCCCCTACCCACTCTTCGGTGTTTTGAGCATCTTGTTATGGATACTGTGGCTCACCTCCAGCACAACCACAGTGCCTACCCTACCCTTACCATAGTGCTGAATGGCCCAGGTATGGAGACAGGTAGAAGGAAGAAAAAGTAAAAAAAATAAAGGAAGAGAGAGGAAGAAAAGAGAAGACGAGGGCTCTAATTTCAGTTTTTAATTTTTATTTACCTGGGGACGGCATGGTTGACGCATGCCACTGCACACACGTGGAGGTCGGGTAATGTCTTGTATGAGTTGGTTCTTTTCTTCCACCTTCTGGATCCCACATAAGGAATTCAAGCTGTCAGGCTTGGCAATGTGTGTTTTTACCCTATGATATATCTTGCTGGATTTCCCATCCACCCCTCATTCTTTCCCCCATGAACTTGCTAAATAGAACAGGCTTGCCTGGAACTCAGAAAGATCTTCCTGCCTCGACCTCCCAAGAGCTGGAATGAAAGGTGTGCACAGTTGTGCTGGGGGCGGTATCGTTTGACTTCCAGGTTCCATGGCCTACACATGGTAAGCAAGTGCTCTGTGTACTGAACCTTCCCATACTCAGCTGCTTCTAGGCTCTCACAACACCCAGGATGGCTACACGATAATTTGGGCAAGGCCAATGTTCAGTGTGTTCCTTGCTCTGAGTGTGTAATTGATCCATTGTCTGAGCTGCATAGTGTTTTATGGTCGCCCTTTCTCTTTCTTCTGGAGTGATAGGTACCTGGCCTTGCGGTTGGGTTACTTACTTGGCTTCCTGTAATCACCGCTCTGTCAGTCCCTGTGGTTCAAAGGCTGTCTCTAGATGATCAGACACACTAGGGTCTCTTGTCAGGTCCTTCTCCAGAAACAGTCTCTTCTGAAAACTTGGGACCTACTGGTCCTGAGTTGGGGCTGCCCCTACTCTCACCTGGAAATACCCCCTCTTTTCTTTCTGTTACCTACCCTTCTCCCACTCCTGGAGTTCATATCAGCTCCTCTAGGCGTGAATTTCTTGTTACCTGAAGCCAATGTCTTCCTCATTTTCTTTCTTGACCAAAGAAGTTGAAATTGATATAATTTCTGAAAAAAATTTAAATATCTGAATGTTATTTTACTGAGCATAGAATTCTAGATAACAAGAAAATTTATATATATATATATATATATATATATATGCATATGTCTGTGTATATATATAAATATATATACACATACACACTACATACATGTATACATAGATTATATAGGGTGGTCTCATTTACATAGTGCTGGCTGTCCTGGAACTCACTATGTGGACCAGGGTGCCCTCAAACTCTCAGAAGTCCACCCCCTTCTGCCTCTGGAATGCTGGGATTAAAGGCATAGGCCACCACCACCCATCTCAGTGCTAGCTTTCTTATATAACCCAGAACCACCTCCCCACCTAGACCATCCGTGGGACAGTGGTCCTGGGTTGTATAAGACTTCTAGCTAAGTAAGCCTTCTGCGTGTGGTGGCACAAGCCTTCAGGCCCAGCTCTCGGGAGGCAGAGGTAGGTGGCTCTCTGGCCAGTTGAGGTTACATAGTGAGATCCTATCTAAAAATAAAACAAACCAAACCCTTTCTTTGCAGTGTTGGGGATCACATTCCATTCGGGGTGCTGGACACTCTGGACAAAAGTTGAGCTGCTAACTTACATCCCAGCCCTGTTTCTGTTTCTTTTAAAAGACAGGTCTCACCATGTAGCTCAGGCTGTCTTAGAACTTGGAATTCTTCTGCCTCCTGAGTGCTGGGGCTGCGAGTGCACGCCGCCACACTTGGCTTCTTTTTGGCCTTTTACATTTCCTTAGAAGTTTTATGATCAGCTTGTCAGTTCCCACCAAAAGAAAAAAAAATCATCTTGGAGGTTTGTTTGTGTTTTTAAAAGATTATTGACTTCACCCACTTTAATAAGTGTGTAATTCAATGGTTTCGTTACATTCACAGAGCTGAGCAACCATCACCACACTAGATTAAGAACATTTAACACGATCCAGAGAAAATCCCAGGCCCATTAGCCGTCTGCACCCTTTCTTTCCCCATTTGGCCTAAAACCCAAGGCAGCTACTAATTCTACTTAACCTTCACAGATAAGCTTATTTTGAACATTTTATTTAAACAGCATTGTCAGTCAGCTAGATGGCTCAGCAGGTAAAGATGCTTGCATTATGCTTGATATCTGAGTTCAAACCCCAGGACCTACTTGGTAAGAGAAACAACTTCAAGTTGTTTTCTGACCTCCATGTAGGCACATACCCAGCCCTCCCCAGTAGATAAGAAATTGTAACTTAGTTACTTAGTTACTTAGTTACTTAGTTACTTAGTTACTTAGTTACTTAGTTACTTAGTTACTTATTTATTTATTTATTTATTTATTTATAAACAGGGTCTCTCCATGTAGCCCTGGCTGTCCTGGAACTTGCTCTGTGGATCAGGATGGCTTCCAACTCAGAGATCCTCCTGATTCTGTCTCCTAAGTGCTGGAATTAAAGGTGTGCACCACCTGGCCTGGCATTGCTGGCTTATTTAGAGCTATTCTTGGCTGCATATACCTACTGTTTTCAGATTGGACATAACATTATAGCATGTTTGTGGAGTTCATTTGTGTGTATTTATGTTTCAGAAAATCTAATATCATTTCATTTTTATGATGAATGATATTTTTGTCTGGATATACTACACTTCTGTATTCATTAGATGTTTCTACATTTTGACTTTTATGAATAATGACACTGTGAACATTTATTTGTGTACAATTTTGCTTGGTTTTGTTTATTTGCTTCTTTCTTTCTTTCTTTCTTTCTTTCTTTCTTTCTTTCTTTCCTTCTTTCTTTACTTACTTACTTACTTACTTACTTACTTACTTACTTACTTATTTTTACTGGCAGAGTCCCTTGTGGTCCAGGCTGGCCTTGAACTTCTGATCCTCCTGTCTCTACCTCCTGAGGGCTGTTTTTACAGGCACATGCATATATTTTAGTGCAAATATAAGATTAGTATTGTTGGGCCACTTTGTGACCTGATGTTTTGGGTTTTGTTTTCTAAAAAGATGTTACATTATAGACTCCTCCAGCAGTGAGGTTTTTTTGTTTTTTTCTTTAATCAAGTCAGTTGGGGAAAGAGCTGACTGTTTTGTGGCGTAGATATTACTGATTAACGAGCACAGTTCATTTGTGTAACTTGTTTGTTTTAGACAGGTCTCATTAGGGAGCTCTGGCCGGACTGGAGCTTGCTATGTGAAGGAGTCTGGTCTTGAACTCACAACTCTTCATCTGACTCTGCCTTCTGAGTGCTAAGATTAAGGCCATGAACAGGAGCTGGAGAGTTGGCACAGTGGTTAAGAGCACTGTTGACCTTATAGAGTGTGATGCTTTGTATATGCTTGGCCCGGGGAATGGCGCTATTAGAAGGTGTGGCCTTGTTGGAGTAGGTGTGTCATTGTGGGTGTGGGCTTTAAGACCCTCATTTTAGCTGCCTGGAAGCCAGTATTCTGCTAGCAGCCTTCAGATGAAGATGTAGAACTCTCAGCTCCTCCTGCATCATGCCTGCCTGGATGCTGCCATGTTCCCACCTTGATGATAATAGACTGAACCTGTAAGCCAGCCCCAATTAAATGTTGTTTTTTTAAGAGTTGCCTTGGTTGTGGTGTCTGTTCACAGCAGTAAAACCCTCACTAAGACACAGAGAATCCAGGTTCAATTCCTAGCACTTGGTAGCTCACAGTCATTTGTAAGTTCATTTCCAGGGAATTCAGTGTTGGCTTCTGAGAACACCAGGCACACTACTGCTGTGCAGACATACATATGGGCAAGACATTCACATGAAAGGGAGCCAGGTGGTGGTGGCTCATGCCTTTCTTTTTTTAATCCCAGCACATCGGAGGCAGAGGCAGACAGATCTCTGTGGGTTAGAGGCCAGCCTGGTCAACAGAGTCAGTTTTAGGATAGCCTAGGGTACAAAGAGAAGCCCTGTTGAGAGGAAGACAAAAAGGACAGACTTGGTGGCTTAATTCCAGCACTTTAATCCTAGCACGCCTTTAATACCAGGAGGTAGAAACAGGCAGATCTCTGAGTTCAAGGCCAGCCAGGTCTACAAATAAAGTTCAAGGCTTGCCAGGGCTACACAGAGAAACTGTCTCAAAAAGAAAAGGAAAACAAACAAACAAACAAAAAGGAAAGAAATATTTAAGGAAAACAAAACAAAACAAGACAAAACCAGAGAAAGAAAGCTATAAGTCACCATATCCCACTTGACTTCAAAAACAGAAAGATTTCCGGCAGGCAGTGGTGGCTCCTGCCTTTTATCCCAGCACTCAGGAGGAACAGACAAGCTCATCTGTATGAGCTTGAGGCTACCCTGGTCTACAGATAGAGAAGTCCAATCTCAACAAACAAACAAACAAAAAAACAAAAAAACAAAACAACAACAAAAAGGCCCAGCTCAAAATACTACATACTTCAATTCAGTTAAAACAATGTTTTTTTAAAATTCCTGATCAATGATGGCCTCTGCCTCTAATCCCGGTGCTCAGGAACCTCACATAGATCCCCC
>NW_021620860.1:4791635-4825586 GCF_004785775.1 Grammomys surdaster
GTCTGTGTCACCATGCCCATTGAGAAATTCTGTTTAAAAAAGAAAAGAAAAGAAAAGAAAAAAAGTCCATTTGCTTAACGTTATTTGTTTGTTTGTTTGTTTGCTTGCTTTCAAGACAGGGTTTCTCTGTGTAGCCTTGGCTGTCCTGGAGCTCACTCTGGATCAGGTTAGCCTTGACTCATAGAGATCCACATGTCTTTGCCTTCCAAGTGCTGGGATTAAAGGAGTGGACTACCACTTCCTGGTTTAAAAAATTTTTTTTTTAAGATTTTTTTTTTAATGTGTATGAGTTTTGTCTGAAAGTCTATGTGCACATCACATGTATACCTAATGCCCTTGGAATTCAGAAGAGGCCATCAGATCCCTTCGAACTGAAGTTACAGATGGCTGTAAGCTACCATGAAGCGGCTAAGAGTTGAACCTGGGTTCTCTGATAGAGCAAAAGGTGCTCTAACCACTGAGTCCCTTCTCCAGCCCCAGACTTCCATCTTCTGAGGGCAACTGCCAGTTTATAGAAACATGGCTAGGTTTTGTGCATTGACCTTGTTTCTAGTAACACTGCTAAATATTTCAGTCCAAGGAATACATCTGTACTTAAGAAAAATATAGTCCTGCCTATAGAATCATGACATTGGCAGTATATGCCTTCCACACCCCTTTCCATTCCACTGAGACCTTCTGGATATCAGTGAATAGAGGTGATGATCGTGACCATACTCAGTGTGCTCCAATCTCAGGGGATGCTGTTCAATACTGTATATCCCTAAGTGTAAAGTTTGCTATGGCTTTTCTTCATTACTGACCTAGGGGGTTTCCTCCAATGCCTGCTAATGACTTCAATCACAGAGCGATGTTGAACTTTTATCAAGTGTTTTTTAGATATCTAAGTAGGACTTTATGCTTTTATGCCTTTCATGTGGTCGGTTACATAATTGGCTTTCAAAGCGAAGCCAATCTCACATTCCTGGAGTGGGTTCAAATTGGTCCTGATACATAATCATTTTCCTATTAAAAACCTGCATTTATTTTGCTGTTGTTTTGTTTGGGATTTTGCGTCTAGGCCTTGACAGAAATTGCTTTGCCACTGTCCTTTCTCATAATGTCCTATTTTAGTTCTAATATCAGGGTTATGCTGCCCTCATCCAAAAAGTTAGGAAATGTTCTCACTCTGCCTATTCTGTTCTATTTGTGTAAACTCTGGCTATTTAATATTTGGAAGAATTCAGCAGTCATGCCATCTGGACTTGAAATTCTTCTTGTGGAAAGATTTTCACATTAAGGACATACTTTTTCTAATAAAGTACTATACATTGGTTTCTGTAAGATTTAGTAGGCTGTTTGTTTGTTTTTTCATTAAGTTTAGCATTTCATCAAACATTTCTAACTTAATTGCCTGGGTAGGCTGACTCATACTTTTAATCTCAGCACTTGGGAGGCAGGAATGGGTATTCCAGTTCAAGGTCAGCCTGGTCTACCCAGCAATTCCAGGTAAGCCAGGGCTACATAGAGAGATACTGCCAAAACAAACAAACAAACAAACAAACAAACAAACACACACACAAACAGAAACTTCCTAATTTATTGGCATAAAACCATTACTATGGTTTAAATGTCTGTAGCGATGAGTTCCTTTGCATTTCTGGTGTTTGCAGCTGATGTCCTCTTTCTTGATGAATTATTTCTTCCTTCTTATTTATTAAATTTATTTCCATCACTATTTATTGAATTCTTTAGTCTTTATTCACTTCTAATATATGTAATTTCAGTACAAATTTCTTACTAAGTACTACTTTAGTTGTGCTTCGCAGTTTTTGACATACTTCAGTGTGAGCTGTTGAAAATGTTCCTGGTTTCTAGCAGGATTTCTTTCTGAATGGGGTAGGGGTGGTTTAGAAATGTTTTGCTTGGCTAGACATGGCAGCATATGCTCTTAATCCCAGCACTGGGAGGCAGAGAATGGGCAGGCCTCTTTGAGTTTGAGGACAACTTGGTCCACATAGTAAGTTCCAAGCTAGGCAGGGATATGCAATGAAAGCTTGTCTCAAAAAAAGAGAAAGGAAAGAAAAGGAGATGTTTTGCTTAATTATGTTGGAAATAGAGATTTTCAAGTCATCTTGATGTTACAACTCCTGACTTCCTTTTATGGCTCCTTTTATGGAACCATGCTCTATAATTTTTATCCCTTGATAGGAAGCCCTGAGGCTTCCTTTCTGGTTCAGAAAAGAACTTCATGTACATACATATGTGCACATACATGTGTGCACATACATACACACAGGAATAAAATGTCAGATTGGCTTATAGTCCTTATATGCTCACTAATTTCTGCCTGTTCATTCCAATGGCTACTTGTGGTAATACAGTTCAATGAAATATCCCTTACATTCTAAGGGACTGGAACCTCATAGTTCAATAATTCAATTTAAGATTACTTAAAACCATCTGATATCCTGCTGTGTACCCAGTCTATTTGTTTAACCTGCCCTTAAGAGAACAATCCACCAATCAACCATACTTGCCTAGTGTTTCCCTTGGAATCAGCTTTTACAACCTAAATTAATGCATGGTCTTTTTTAAAAAAATATATTTATTGTTTCATTTTTTTAGATTATGTTATTTATATGAGTACACTGTAGCTGTCTTCAGACACACCAGAAGAGAGAATCAGATCTCTTTACAGATGGCTGTGAGCCACCATGTGATTGCTGGGAATTGAACTCAGGACCTCTGGAAGAGCAGTAAGTGCTCTTAACCATTGAGCCATCTCTCCAGCCCTAATGTATGGTCTTAATCTTAAATTATGTATCTTCCATGCCCCTAACCCAAAGAGCAACACATCTGTTACAGTAATTTTTGAAAAACAGCAAACAGGTTGAAAGCAACCTTATACAAAAAACATCTTCCATAAATATTGGAAACAATGTGCAAATCCTGCCAGATAACAGTATGTTTGCAGCTCTTGGTGCCGTGGATTAATTGGGATTAAAGAATTATGTAAAGAATCCCCCATCCCTTCCCCACAGGATGTTTTCTATGCTGTTCAATAAATACAGGGAAAAGCTCTTTGTCAGGGATGGGTAGTGGCAAACAGGTCTAGAGACACACACAAACAAGTAATAGTGATAAAATGTGCACAACAGACAAACTGCAAACCAGCTAGAATCCAAAAACTCCAGAGAGACAGAAGACACAGGGAGACAAGCAGAGAATTCAAACTTGGGTTCATCCTTGGCCAAATGAATCAAAGGGAAGTGCTGGGTTTTTCTTCCTTCATCTGACACCAATATATTTCGGTGCCTCTGAGGTCATTACTACATTTAACTGATGCAGTTACGGAGAGGCTGTATTCAAATTTCTCGGCCACGATGGAGGTTTGTGCAAGCCTACAGGATTTCTATCTTTAATTCAAGTTTTCATTTTATGTATTTTAAGGCATTGCCATATTCTGACAGATATGGAAAGAGGATTGTATTATTTGCCTCTTCTAAATCCGAAAGGTCACAGTTGATTACCAACCTGACGTCTTGACTTACAGCCTATTACAGAATAAGAGCAAAGTGGCAAAGTTTTACATATTTGTTAGATGTAGTGGTTCCCACCTGTAATCCTAGAGTTTGGGAGGCAGACCATGAGATTTACAGGCTCAAGGTCAGCCGGGGTCACACAGCTAGAACAAATCAAAACAAAACCAAACAACGTTTTCCATGGTCATACATCTTTATATCTTTCATGATCTTACTTCTTTTGATTAGTATTTACATAGCATAGCTACACCTGCCTCCATTTTCAATACTTCTTTGTACTTATATTTACGATGTTCTTCTCATGGCTGTAAAGCTCCCGCCTCACAATGTTCTGGAAATCTTTGTTTCAAACTCATGTAAGTTGAAATCTGTTACTTTATTATTTGTTTTTAACTGTATCATTTAAGTTTCTTTTCCCCTCATCTTCTTTTTGGATACAGGATCTCATTCTGTAGCTCACGCTGGCCCCCAATGTCACCGCACTCCCCTACACCTTAGCCTCCTGAATGCTGGGATTGCAGGCATGCGCAGTGGTCCCTTCAGTGTATTCTGTCGCACTGAGTTTCCCTCTTCCCTGTCTTATTTCCTTCCTTCTGCTTACCTTGTGGTCAATTTCTTTTTTTCTTTTTGGTTGTTGGAGACAGGGTCTCTCTGTGTAGCCCTGGTTGCCCTGAAACTCACTCTGTTTACCAAGCCGGTCTCAAATGCAGAGATCTGCTTGCTTCTGCCGGGATTAAAGGTGTGCACCATCACCTAACAAGACTCGCAGATTTCGTGTGTGTGATACAGGGTTTCTCTGTGTAGTGCTGACTATACTAGAACTCGCTCTGTAAACCAGGCTGACCTTGAATTCAGATATCTGCCTGCCTTTGGCTCCCAAATGCTGAGAATAAAGGCGTTTGCCACCACTCCTGGCCTTTTAATCTTTCTTAATGTAAAAACTCAGATTGTTTATTTTAAACCTTAAAAAAAGTAACGTAATTTCTCTAAACATTGCAGAAAAGTCTACCTCTATGTCCATTCACCTGGATGCTGGCAAGACCAGCTATGACTAGGAAGGAAGAGGGGGGGGAGAGGAGAGAGAGGGAGATAGAGGAAGAGGGAGAGAGAGAGAGGGAAAAGAAGGGAGGGAGGTTGAGAGAGAAATAGAGAGGGAATGAGAGAGGGAGAGAAGAGAGGGGAAGGAGGAAGTTTGGTTTCTCCCAGAGTGGTGGTGGCGACTACGACATTTGAAGCTTAGACGTGATCATTTCTGCCTTATTTTACTGTTATTCAGGCTGTCATAGCTTGGCTATGAGGTATTCTAACGTGCTTTCTATTGCTGTGATAAAGACCTTGGCCAAAATTAGGGTTTTGGAGAGGGGTTTATTTTCTCCTACAGTTCACAGCCCAACACCGAGGGAAGTCAGGGCAGGAACTGAAGAAGTGGTCGTGGTCTGGCTTGCTCAGCTTGTTTTGTTTTAAATACAACCTAGGACCACCCGCTTAGGAGTGGCACTTCCCACAATGGCCTGGCCCTCCCACATCCATCTTTAATCAAGAAAAGGCCTCCACAGACTTTCCTACAGGCCAATCTGATGGAGATATTTTACAATTAAGATTCCTTCTTCCCAAATGATTCTAATTTGTATCAAATTGACAGAAACCTAGCTAGCACAGAGATGTCCCCACCCTATAAAGGTATTTTTAAAGTAGATATTTTTCTCTATCCCAACCTAGTTTCCAAATAAATAAGACTGAGATTATAAGATTTATTTAATTAGCTTACAACACAATAACTGGACAGTCTTGATCTATTCTAATCTTCTAAATTAATCTGGCTAAAATCCCCCAATATACTCAATATACTTGCATCAGGTGTGTTTTTCCATGATGCCTCTCTGGACCCCTTCCTCATGGTGAAATCCTTTCTTCCCTCCTCCTCCTCCTCCTCCTCCTCCTCCTCCTCCTCCTCCTCCTCCTCCTCTTCCTCCTCCTCCTCCCCCTCTTCTTCTCCTACTCCTCCTCTCCCCCCCATCTCTCTCTTGTCCCCGCCCCTGGCTGGCAGAAGTTTCAACCTATTTTCTCTTCTGCCCAGCCATTGGCTGGTCAGCTTTTATTGACAAGTCAGAGAATAAATGAAGAACAATGTTTGCACAGACTTGAAACAGGAGATACTTGGAATAAGCATTACAATACCATGTCTGATTACAAGGAGATGTAGGACAGATAAATCAGAATTTGAATAATACAAAGATAATCTTTATACTGTGCACAAAAACCTCATGCCTAGACCACCCCACAAAGGCTTGTGTGCTAAAGACTTGGTCTCTATCTGATGGCACCATTGAGAGGTAACTAGACCCTGAAGTTGCTAACTTTGTCAATGAGTCAATCCATCGGTGATTTCATATTGAACAGGCAGATAGGATACTGGAGGGGCCTGTCTAAAGTGTGCTTCCAATAGACAGCATTTCTGTCCCCAGACCCTTCCAGTCACTCACGTTATTCTCTGTTTCTTAGCACCATAAAGAAAGGCACTTCGTGGGATCATGCCCTCTATGTCCTGATGCTGTCTCTTTACAATCCCTAGACAGAGAGGATAAAGTACACCATGTACTTTGTAAATGTAAATGTCTCTTTTATTTCCTCAGATGACAAGATAAGATGAGAGCCAAGCCTAAGACAGCTTGGGCTGAGCCCAGGGCGTTTCTAACTAACTATCTCTAGGTCTGGAAGTGTCTAGCCTCCTACAATCTAATCTTCTGCAAGTCCAGACCTTCAAGGCTTCAGCTTCCAGCTTCCTGTCTGCCTAGACTGTTCCAGCCCCCTTTCTAGCTTTTTCTGAACTCAGGCTGGCTAGCTCCATTCAGCTGTTCTGGCTCAAACTCCTCTCCAAGCTGACTGATTCAAATTGGCTTCTCTTGACTTCTGATTGAATTAGTTGCTTGGAAAGACTAAACTCCATGGACTGAACTGCTCTGAACTGCACTGAACTGAACTTTTCTGAACTGAACTCAACTAACCCCACCACACTTTGGGAACTCAACAAAACCGCCCTCCACTCCTGATGTACTCTGTCTGCACTGCTCTTAAGTACCCTCTTTTATCTGTCTGTTCTCGAGAGAGTCGGGTGTATCTTATCTCAGATTTATCCTGTCAGATCTTTCTCTGCTTTGTCACCGTGTCTGTCCCTCAGTTAGCATCACTTTCAGACATGGCTGCTTCCTTCTACAAATTAAATTTACCTTGATTGTTTGAGATTAAAGATATGTACTAAGGGGGTGTCTATATTCCAACCAGAGGGATTAAAGGCGTGTGGCCTGTCTGCATTTCAGCCAGATCACACAGACAGACCTAGAAGGTCTTTGGAAGGGAGCCCTTGCCAGAGTAGCCATGTTGCTAGATTACAATTCCTCTCCAGTATTTTACTTTCATTCCTTTGTACCATCACAGTTCCATCTGGGATCACTTCATTCACATTGATTTGAAAAATCAAAAAAAGGAAAGAAAGAAAAGAAAAGGAAATCTTGACGGTGGTGACACATACTTTTAATCCCAGCACTCAGGAGACAGAAGCAGGTGGATTTCTAAGTTTGAGGCCAGTCTGGTCTACAGAGTGAGTTCCAGGACAGCCAGCACTATACAAAGAAATTCTGTCTTGAAAAGTCAAAACCAAACCACCAAACAAACAAAAAAGCCAAAAAACAAACAAACAAACAACAAAAAAACAAAAACAAAACATAAAAACCAATCAAACAAAACAAAAAACCAAGCAAACAAAAAAACCCAGGTCTTTCTGGCTGTCCTGGAATTCACTCTGTAGACCAGAATGGCCTCAAACTCACAGAGTTCTGCCTGCCTCTGTCTCCTGAGTGTTGGTATTAAAGGCATATGCCACCCCACCCCTACCTTCACTCTCCCCCCTCCCCCTGCTAGGATATAATTTTGATGTACCTCTGCTGGTGGTGAATAAAGTCTCAGTTTTGATTGGTCTTTAAATATCTCTGTATCCTTCGTTTTGTTGATTTATTAGCTTTATTTAATTTTATCTGCGTGTGTTGTCTGCATGTATATATGTGCACTACATGTGTACTGGTGCTTCAGAAAGTCAGAAGAAGATGTTAGATCCCCTGGACCTGGAGTTCTGGATGCTTGTGAGCCGCCATGTGAGTGATGGGATCTGAACTTGGTCTTCTGCAAGAGCAGCAGGTCCTCTTGGCCTCCGAGCCAACTCTCCAGCCTGGTTTTATTTTATTTTTACATTTTACTTATAATTGTGTGTGTGTATATGTGTGTGTGTATTCTAGGGTGTTCCCATGCAATAGTGAGTCAACCCTGCTAGGCACACATGTGAAGGTCATAGGGACATCTTTGGGGAGTTGGTTCTGTCTTTGCACCCTGGGCTACTGAGACCAGGCTTAGATCATCAGGCTTATGAGGCAGGTGCTTTATATAACAAGTTCTCTTACCTGCCCCCCCTTTTTTTTTCATTTTAAAGTTAAACATGTGTCTATTTACGTTATAAAACATCTACTGAAGCTAGATGGGCTGGTACACAGTTAGACTCTTCGCACTTGGAAAGTGCAGGCTGCATGATTATGCGTTCAGGGTGAGCCTCAGTTACATGTTGGCTATGAGGTGAGCCTGGACTACAGAGACCCTCTATCACAAGCTAACGGCTCGTATACAGAGGAGAGCTGCACTGGAGAGAGGCCATACGTCAACTCTTGGGCTGGAGAATCACTTGCTTAATTTCCAATTTTCAAGTCTAACATAACATTAAAAAATTACTTTTTTAAAAAAATTACCAAATACACACACACACACACGCACACACACACACACACACACAAACTGAAAAAATGCAAAGAATATTCCACATTTAGAATCAGCAACTGTCCAGGTTTTTGCCGTTTTTGTTTTGTTTTATGTGCGTCTCTGTGTTCTGAAGCCATTTCAGAGCAACATTACAAATGCTATGGTGGTTCTTGCTAAATACTTCAACATAGTGACATCTCCAACCTCACCCCCATTCCATAATCATCCTCAACAATACTAACAATCATCCCAAATTATTACTAGCTACCCAATCTACCATCTAATTTACCCATTTGTCTCAAAAGTGCTCCTCCCCCGAAGATTCGCTCACCATATTTGATCATAATGTTTATCCTGTTTTTTTTTTGTTTTTTGTTTTTTTTGTTTTTGTTTTTGTTTTTTTGAGGCAGGGTTTCTCTGTATAGCCCTGGCTGTCCTGGAACTCACTCTGTAGACCAGGCTGGCCTCGAACTCAGAAATCCACCTGCCTCTGCCTACCAAGTGCTGAGATTAAAGGCGTGTGCCCGGCTGATCATAGTGTCTCTTACTTCATCTCTCTAAACTTTGTTTGAACTGAGTTTATATTTTAGAGCAGTTTTAAGTTCCTGGTGAATCTGAGCACAAGGCCCAGAGACTTCCTTCCTACCTCCTGCCTCTGCGGTACACAATCTACTCCATGCTCCAAACCCATGCCAGGCGCTCTGTGTGGTGAGCTTACACCTGCTCAGTATCTGCACCTAAAGTACATGCCTCTTTCTAGGGCTTATCGTTGGAGCTGTGAATTTCCCAGGCTCTCACCACAAATATATATGACATCTATCTACCATTGCAGCGCCACACAGAATCACTTTGACTTTCCCTAATTCTCTGTCAGACTGGTAAAGTGCTTGCAAACCAGAGTTGCATCCCAAAACCCGTGTAAGAAAAAAAACCAACCAAACAAAACTGTCTGTAATGGTGTGCTTGTAATCCTAGCACTGGGGAAGTGGAGACAGCAGGATCCCTCAGGCTCACTGGTCAGCCAGCCCTACTTTGCAAAGTCCAAGCCAGTAAGAGACTGTCTCAAAAAGGTGGGTAGGGGCGGGAGAGCTGGCTCAGTGGTTAAGAGCACTTGTTGCTCTCAAAGAGGACTTAGTACCCATACGGAGGCTCACAACCATCTGTAACTCCGGTTCTAGGGAATCAGACACCCACTTTGTATCTCCAACAGCATCAGGCACACATATGGTTCGCACACATACATAGAAAGCACATATACATTGCACATACGTACATGCAGGCAAACACTCATACACATAAAGTAAAAATAGACAATTTTTAAAGGTGCTTGTTGTCTGAGAAATGGCACTGGGGTTGTTTTCTGCCCTCCTGTACACACACAAAAAGAAAAAGAAGAAGAAATATCGTCCTTTCTTCTGTGCATGTCTCCCTCCCCCGCCCCTGGCAACAACTGATGCTTTTAGTTTTTATAGTTTTGCCTTCTCCAGAATGTCATATAATTGGAAACATGCAGTCCACAGCCTATTCAGACTGTCTTCTTTCACTTAGGCTTCTGCACTGAAGCTTGCTGCGTGACTTTTCCTAGTCTGCTAATTCATCTCTCCTTAGCCCCGAGTATCATTTCTGTTGCCTTGGTCTTCCAAAGCACATTTACCCATTCACAGAAGGACATCTTGGTTGCATCCGACTTTTGGCAAGAACAGAGCTGTTGTAAACATTCATGTGCAGATTCTCATGTAGAATGGACTTTTTGACTCGTTTGGGTAAACACCACCCAGCGAGGGTTGCTGATCGTATGTTAAGACTATGTTTAGTTTTATAAGCAACTGCCAGCTGTAGCATCTTGCATTCTCTCCGACAGTGAATGAGAAGCCTCATCCCATATCCTTGGCAACATTTGCTGCTGAAAATGTTTTGAATTTTAGCCATTCTATTAAGTGTGTAGTGGTATCTCATTGCTGTTTGAATTTGTAATTATTTATGGATACACGACACTGAACATCTTTTTGCATGCTTATTTGGCAGATGTGTATCTTCATTGGTGAGGCATCTAGAACTTTTCAAGTTGGATTGTTTTCTTATTGTTGAGTTCTAAGAGTTATTTATATATTTTGGATAAAACCCCTTAATCAGAAAGTGTATTCTCCAATAGCCTGTCTTCCTATTCTTTCTTTCTTAGGGGTGTGGAGTGAGGATTACGTATGTATGTATGTATGTATGTATGTATGTATGTATGTATGTATGTATTATGTATGTGCAATGTGCATTCATGTGCAGGTTCAAATATGTGGGTACGTGTGTGTGCTAGTGCACACGTGTACTTGTAGGCAGAGGTCAGCGGTTGACATTGCGTGTCTTCCTTGATCCTTTCCTCACTTTATTTATTGAAGCAAGATCTCTCCATGAGTCCAGAGCTCAGTGATTTTAGACTAGTCGCCAGTTTGCCCCTGGGAATCCCGTCTTCACTTCCTGTATGTTAGGACTACAGGCAGGCTGTCATGCCCATCCAGCTTTTTTCATGTGGGTGAAGACTGTATTGATGGTGGCTGTTCTGGACCTTCTAGCTCTCCACACATGCCTTAGACTCATCGTCTCAGTATCTGTGATATAATGTGCTGAAATTGTTACTGCTTTAAATCTACAGATAAAGAACTGGTGTCATTGGGCTGGGGATGGAGCTTAGATGGTAGACTGCTTGCCTAGCATGCATGGAGCCTGGGTTCGATTCCCAGCACTGATGTTGAACATCTGTAACTCTAGCACTTGAGGGACAGAGGCTGGAGGATGAAGAGTTCAAGATCATCTGGCCAGTGGTGGCACCTGCCTTTAATCAGAGCATTCAGGAGGCAGAGGCAGGCAGATCTATGTGAGTTTGAGGCCAGCCTGGTTTACCTAGAGAGTTTCAGGACAACAAGGCCTACATAGAGAGTCCTGTTTAAAACAAACATTGAATAAATAAATGGAAAAAAAGAACAGTGTTATCTGTGAGGTTTTCTGACATTCCGATCAAGTTGAAAACATGAGTCATAGCTCGTGAGATTTTGGTTTTCATTTCTCGATCACATGCCTTTCTGGATTTGTTTGTTTTTTTTTGTTTATTATTGAGATATGATCTCTCTATGTAGTCCTGGCTGTCCTGGAACTCACTATGTAGACCAGGCTGGCCTCAAATTCACAGAGATCCTCCTGCCTCTCCTGATTGCTGGGATTAAAGGTATATACCACCCCATCCAGCCTCTACATCCACTGAGATGGTTGTTAGATTTCTTTCTCCTTGGATCTGTTGATGTCATTAATCAGGTTAACTGATTTTCAAGTGCTCAAGGTGACTCATGCTTGGCAGTCATTGCAGTTATTTTACATGATGCTGGACCTGATTTGCCCTCATGAAGGAGATTCTCCGAACCGACATCAGACCAGGACAATGTACTGCACAGATGCCCCTTGAAAATTCAAAGGTGTTTGCAGAATGTTTACCTTTGTACTCCAACAAGTATTTCCTTGACCAAACATCAGATGAAGGTACTATCTAAAGACAGAGTCCTTGGAGGATCAGAACTACTTAAACACCCTTTGCAAACAGTAGTTTGTTCCAGGATGCTGGCAGCACACAGCTTGCCTGAAGGTCTTAGAATTGTTGCGAAACTCTGTAAAAACAGAGTGTGTCTTTAAAAGTACGTCCTCAGGAGATTTTGAAATTGGTTATGCGGTAACAGATATATTCATTTCATTTTGGTTATTATTCTAACACAAACACCTAACTGCCTTTGTTGGGTAAATCAGTAACTCAGACTTAGCTCGAGGCTCAATGCACCTCTGCTGTTGAGTCCTGGGTCCTGCTAAACCTCATTTTAGGTGTCCATAGTATCTGCAGCCCCAGTCTCTTTACTTCTGACATTGAGCACATTTAAAACATATGTTCATGACAGATATTAATTTATAGTTTTATTCCTTTATGATATTATTGGTTGGTTTGATTTGGTTTCTGAGAAAGTGTTTTTGCTACACATAGCCCTAGGCTAATCTTGAATTTACCGCCTAGCCCAGGCTACCTCAGGGCTCGTCATTCTGCTATGTATTAGTTTCTTCCCCTGTTGCTGGAAGGAAACACCTGACAAAAGCAACTTGAGAAGAAAGCACTAATTTTTGCTTCGCAGTTCAAGAGAATAGTCACGGCAGCAGGGCAGGAGTTACCTGGTCACACTGCATGGCACGCAGGATCCGGAGAGTCACAGATGCTTGGACTCAGCTTGCTTTCCTCTTTAAATAAAAATATAAAACAGAACAAAAATAAAAAAAAAACTTTTTGGGGGGTTTGGCCTCAAATTTGCAACACCAAGGATAACTTTGAACTTCTGATCCTCCTGCCTTCACCTCCTGAGTTGCTGGGATGGTGAGCATCAATTTTCTACGGGCTTACTCGGGAATGGGGCTGAAATCAGGGCTTCGTGCCTACCAAGTAAGCACTCTACCAACTGAGCTAGCTCCTCACCCAGCCCCACGCATTAGGTGTGCATTAGGTACATAGTGGGAATTTTAATATCTTCTTGGAGAATGGACACGGACCTTTTTGTCATTGTGTGGTGGTTTTGCTATCCTTGACAACTTTCCTTGCTCTGAAATCCAATCTCTCTGAAGTTAATTATGGTTCATCTTTTTCCTATTTATCATTAGTGCATATGTAGCCTTATATTTAAAGCAAGTTTTTTCTAAACAACAGAGAGTTGGTTTTTTAAAGGCTTACTATATTTTTAAGTTATATATATTTCATGGTTTTTTAATTCGCTCTAACTTTTTTGCTTTTTTTTTTCCCCCATGTTTCTCTATGTAGTCTTGGCTGTCCTGGAACTTGCTCTGTAGACCAGACTGGCCATCAAACTCATAGGGATCCTCCTGCCTCTGCTTCCTGAGTGCTGGGACAAAAAGTGGTGCTTCACCATGCTCAGCTTACTCTTTTAAAGAAAGATTTTTATTTTGAGTGTGTGTGTGAGGAAGGCTGTTTATGTTTATGTGTGCCACATGCGTGTAGGAACCCCTGGGAGCTGGAAGACAGCCTCAGATACCCTTATGTGGAGTTACAGGAAGTTACAAGCTGCCAAATGGGTGCTGGGAACCAAACCCAAGTCCTCTTCGAGAGTAGCAAGTACCCTTATCCACTGAGTCATCCCTGCAGCCCCATGAGTACTAGTAGTCTTATTCTGAAAAACAAAACAAAACAAAAACAAAACAAAAGTAAACAAACAAACAAACAAATAAAAACATTGTTCAATCAGTTAGGAAAGAGAAAAGTAAAACTTTAAATTCATCTTCAACTTTTCTTCTGATTTTATATGTGTGGGCGTGTGAGTGTATTTGTTCATGTGGGTGTGTGCACACATACATGTGCAGGGAAAACCCGAGGCTGATGACGTTGGTGCTTTCTTCGATCCCTACCCACCTTAGTATTTGGAACAAGGTCTCTCACTGGATCTGGCACTCACAGATTTGGCTAACCGGACTCACCAGTAAGCTCCCAGGATCCACTTGTCCCTCAGCCCATCCCAGAGCCTGCCTCTCCTTCCACTCCAGCATACTGTGGCTGATTACATCATGGGTGCTGGGATTCCTGTTCAGGTCCTTGAGTTTGCAGTGCAGTGGTTGGCCCAGCAAGCCAGCACCTATTCTCTTCTTTAATGCTCTCTCTCCCTTCCTTCTCTCTCTCTTTTTTTTTTCTCTTTTCTTTCTATAAGTCAGTTTCTGACCTAGATAATTTTTCTCCTCATTAAAGAACTTTTTGTTTTTATCATTTAAAACAAAACAAAACAAACAGATCTGTTAGAAACCCACTTCCCAGATCATCTCTATTCTTTAAAAGATAATAATGTCACAGGGTACTGATTTTTAAGTGTCTCTCTCTCTCTCTCTCTCTCTCTCTCTCTCTCTCTCTCTCAAAACTTTATTTTAATTTTTTTTATTTTTGGATTTTTTTTCAGACAGGGTTTCTCTGTCTTGGAACTTGACCGTAGACCAGGCTAACCTCAAACTTAGATAGACACTTGCTTCTGCCTCTCAAGTGGTGGGATTAAAGGCATGTACCACCACTGCTGGGCTAACACATTATAGCTTTAAGTACTGCATTGTGTTCTCTTCTTGTTCTAATTCTCTTTGTGTGTGTGTGTGTGTGTGTGTGTGTGTGTAGATCTCCCTGGCTCTGCCTAGAGAATGCTGGGATTAAATGTATGTTCCCTCACTCCTGGCTAGTTCTATGCTTTTTAAGATGTCTGATATACCTGCTGTCTTTACTTTTGCATAGATAGGGTGCTTGTCACCTAATTTTCTTTCAACTTTTCCCATCCCTATTCGATTCTCCAAAGTGTAAGTAGCCTCTGCCTCCTTGTAGACTTTGGTCTCTGCTTTTTCCATTTTTCCAGCTAGTCTTCTCTGAGCTTCCTGGATCTGTATTTCAGCGTCTGGCATTAATTTGGGGAAATTCTCTGTCATGATTGCTTCAAATTCCTCAGTTCCTTTCTTTTCCTTCTGGTGCTCTCATTATGTGTAAATCGCAGTCCCCTAGTTCTTGGATATCTGATTTGTGTTATTTTTCTGTCTTTCTTCTCTTGGCTTTTCTGGTTTCTAAATTTCTTTCCACATACCCTCAAACTGAGAGATTCTCTCCTTAGCAGTGTCCTGCCTACTCTGAGCCCAGCAAATGCATTAGTTATTTTTGTTACACTGTTTTGTTTCCTTTGAGAAGGTTTCTCTGTGTAGTCCTGGCTGTCCTGTAACTCTCTTTGTAGACCAGACTGGCCTTGAACTCACAGAGACCTGCCCTGATCTGCCTCTGGAGCCTGGCAAGTTTTGTTTGTTTGTTGGTTGGTTGGTTTTTATCCCCAGCACTGCTTTTTTTTGTGTTATGTTGATAGTTTAAAAAAATACTTACTACATTTCTATTTTGGTGTTTGTGTGTTTGTTCTTGTGTATGTGCGTGTGCATCCCACAGTGTGTGTCAGAGGACAAGTTGTGGGCATTGGTTCTCTTCTTCCACCATGTGAGTTCTGGGTATCAAAGTTTTGCCATCAAGGTTGGCAGCACCTTTATCTGCTGAGCCATCTCACTAACTTGGTGTCCTGTCCCCCACCCCCAACCCCGAAGGGTGTCACACTGTAACCCAGGCCAGTCTAGAATTCACTAACACAGGCTGTCCTTAAACTCACAGTACTCCTCCTGCCTCAACTTCACACTGGCTGAAATCACAGGCATGAGCCATCACTGGCTCTGCTTTGTTTATTAGAAAGTCCATCTTTCTGCCTACACTGTCCATCCATCCATCCAACCATCCATCCATTCTATCTATCTATCTATCTATCTATCTATCTATCTATCTATCTATCTATCTAGTTTCTCAAGACAGGGTTTCTCTGTATAGCCCTGGCTGTTCTGGAATTCCTCTCTAGACTCAGACTGGCCTTGAACTCAGACTTACCTACCTCCTCTGCTGGGACTAAAGATGTGTCCCACCACCACCCAGCTGTCCACCTATTCTTTTTCTTCATTCCTGTTTCCTTCCTTCCTTCCTTCCTTCCTCTCTCTCTCTTTCTCTCTCCTTCCTTCCTCTCTCTCTCTCTCTCTCTCTCTCTCTCTCTCTCTCTCTCTCTCTCTTTCTCTCTTTCATTCAGTATAGTTCACACTGGTCTCAAACACATGATCCTTCTGCCTCTGTATCTCAAGTGCTGGGAATACCTGTGTCATGGTTTGAATAAGAATGGCCCCCATAGGCTCATATGTTTGAATACTTGGTCCCCAGTGGGTGAAACTGTTAGGGAAAGATTAAAGAGGTGTGGCCTGTGGGAGGTGTTTCACTGAATGGACTCTGAGGTTTCAAGACTTACCGTATTCCCAATAATCCCACCCTACCCCTCTCTATGCCTCCTATTTGTGGACCAAGATGCTCTGTGCTCTCTCGGCTGTTCTTGCCGCTGTGCCTTTGCTCTGTTGTCATGGACTCGAACCCTCTGAAACTATAGGCCAATTAAATACATTTTCTTTTTCAAGTTGCCTTGGTCCTGGCGTTTTATCAAAACAATAGAACAGTAACTAAAAGAATCAAATTTAAAAGCATATGCCTGTAAACCTAGTACTTGGGAGGTAGAGGTAGGAGAATCAGGAGTTCAAGGCTAGCCTGGGCTACACAAGACTCTGTCTTAAAACACAACGAAGGTAGGTGAGATGGCTCATTGAATAAAAATGCCTGCAAAACAAATGTAGAACCTGAGCCTGGAACCTACACTAGAATAACAGAAGCAACTCACAAAAGTTTTCCTCTGATCTCTATGTGTACACCAGCATTCATTCACACACACAGTTAAAAAAAAATAAACAAAACAAGCCAGGTGCAGAATCACAGTGTGTGCCACCACAACCAGCTCCATCTGTCCGTCGTCTTTCCTTTTATAGGAGTGGGACTATGTTTTGCGTTGCTGGGGCTAGAACCCAGGGCCTCTTGTATTTTAGGCAAGTGCTCTGCCGATGAGCTATATCCCAGCCGTCCTTCTCTTCTTGCATGTCTTTCGTTTTATCCTTCAGAGGTTTTAGCTGGTTAATTGTGACACTGTGATTTCTTTAAATTCATGGGTTTCTTTTTTGTTTGTTTGTCTTTGTTCTTGGATATTTTCTTTCCGGCTTGGTCTGATTATTCTATTGCTATATAACTTGGCTGCAGCTGCTTAGTTCTGCTACTTGTTTTGACTTTTGTGAGTCTTGGTTTTCAGTATGCCTTCTCATTTTTAAAAAAAATTGAACACCATGCATGATACACTGGGTAAAAGAACTCAGAGTAAATGGACCTTTGGCAATAATAGTTCTTTAATTAGGTCTCAATAATTAAAAAAATTGATTGATTTATTATTTCTTTGTCATGCATGCTCTGGTGCATACCTGTGTATGAGTGTGTACAGGGAAGACAGAAGAGAGCACGCGTGCGCGCGCGCGCACACACACACACACACACACACATGGATGTTATCCTCCACCATTCTCCACCTATCCTTTAAGGCAGGGTCTCTCCCTGCATCTAGGGCTAGGGTTCACATTTTTCTTGGCTAGACAGGCAGCCAGCAAACTCCAGTAAGGCTCCTGTTCCTGGCTCCCTCGGATCTGGGGTTACATATGTGCTTGTGATGTTCAGCATATTACATGGGTGCTGGAATAAAAAAACCAGTCCTAACAACTGTACAGCAGCTACTTCTAGCCTCTGCCACATTGCACTCTGCAGGTTAGCTGACCCTCAAGGGTGATTCTCCTGTGTGTCTTTGCCCCGCCTCCATCTCAGCCGTAGGAATGCTGGGATTACAGATGCATGCTATCTCATCTGGCTTTTTTTTTAACATGGATTAAAAAATGGAGGCACGCCAGGCAGTGGTGGCGCACACCTTTAATCCCAGCACTTAGGAGGCAGAAGCAGGTGGATTTCTGAGTTCGAGGCCAGCCTGGACTACAGAGTGAGTTCCAGGACAGCCAGGGCTATACAGAGAAACCCTGACTTGAAAAGCCAATAAATAAATAAATAAATAAATAAATAAATAAATAAATAAATAAATAAAAAATGGAGGCTCTCAGTGGTCTGGCTTACGTGGTAAGTACTTTGACTTGATGAGCCACCTTGCCAGGCCTGCCTTGCCATATCTTTGAAATGCAACAGGGACTTTCAGTGGAGCACAGAGATGATGATGATGGCTTGTGTCTGCAGTCTCAGTGCTTGGGAGGAGTTTGAGACAAGGGGGCTGTCACAAATTTGAGGACAGCCTGGGCTACATGGGAAGTTCCAGGCCGGCCTAGGCTACAAGTCTGAGACTTTGTTTCAAGATTAATTAATTAATTAATTAATTAACTAAAGACAGTTCTATTGAGGTATAATTTGCATGCTATACAAAGTATACAGCTCCATAGTTCTACGGTTTTAAACATATTCATAGCTGTATGGCACATCACCATGGTTTCATCCTTTTGTCTATATTTGAGGTCCTGGCAGCCACCAGTCTAGTGGATTTCTTATTCTAGAAATGGAATAGAAATGCCATTCCATTGTGCCATAGAAATGCAATCACACAGCAGGGCCATGGTGGTGCACACCTTAATCCCAGCACTCAGGAGTCAGAAGCAGATGGGTCTCTGAGTTTGAGGTTAGTTTGGTCTACTTAAGTGAGTTCCAAGACAGTCAGGACTACACAGACAAAGGAGAAGGAGGAGAAGGAGGAGGAGGAGGAGGAGGAGGAAGAGGAGGAGGAGGAGGAGGAAGAGGGGGAAGAAGGGGAAGAGGGGGAAGAAAAAGAGGAGGAAAAGAAAAGCAGCAAGGAAAAAGAGAAGGAATCACCCAGTATGTGAGCTTTTGTGATCATCTTTTTTCATTTAGACAATGCTTTTGAGATTTGACCAGACTATATAATTACTTCACTATTATTGACTACCTTATTATTTAATGTATAAGGGCATCATTCCAGCATTCCTTTTTATGGCTGAATAATATTCCAATATTTGGATAGAGTACATTTTGCTTTTGAGATTTGGCCAGACTATACAGTTACTTTACTATTATTAAATATTACCTTATTGTTTAATGTATAAGGGCATCATTCCACCATTATTTTGTATGGGTGGATAATATTCCAATATTTGGATATAGCACATTTTGTTGATCTGCTCAGCAGCTGGACATTTCTGCTGTTCTTCCCTGTTGGCCATCATGAGTAGTGCAATCGTATACGCTCATGTCCAAGCCTTTGTGTGGACATGTTCTGGTTTCCCTTGAGATTACTCAGACATGGGATCATCCAGTCATATATTAACTCTGTTTGTCATCTTTGAGCACTTTTCTTCCTGGCACAAGATAATTCGGGCATATCTTGTACTTTCCCTAACCCCACCTTGACCCTGTGATCAGACATTTTCTCAAGAAGCCTTGGTTGTTTCAGTAGACAGTGGCATTTAGAGACAGAGATGGTTGGTGATGGCTTGCTACTACTAAAGTTGTGTCCCCCACCCGCACCCCCAGACCTTCTCAGCGGATGAAGCTGGGAAACTCAACATGTGTGCTCATAATCTAATGGACATGGACACATACAGACAACACATGTGTGCTCATAGTCTAATGGACACGGACACATACAGACAACACATGTGTGCTCATAATCTAATGGACACAGACACATACAGACAACACATGTGTGCTCATAGTCTAATGGACATGGACACATACAGACAACACATGTGTGCTCATAATCTAATGGACACGGACACATACAGACAACACATGTGTGCTCATAATCTAATGGACACAGACACATACAGACAACACATGTGTGCTCATAGTCTAATGGACACGGACACATACAGACAACACATGTGTGCTCATAATCTAATGGACACAGACACATATAGACAATATAAACACACCTATACATTTGTGGCAATCTATTTCCAGGGTTGATTTTTAAGGGACTATTTGATTTTTAATTGGGACATATGTGTGTGGAGGCATGTGCATGTGGGTATTCGGAGGTACCTGTGGGGGCCAGAAGAGGGTATCAGATCCTTAGCGCTGGAGTTCTAGACAGGTGCTAGAATCTATGCTCAGGTCCCTGCAAGAAGAGCAAGCACCCACCCACTGAATCATCTCTCCAGCCCCCACCAGCCTTCTTTCTAAAGCTGTTCTAAAATCACAGATTCCCACCCATACTGCCACTCCCAGTCCATGTATGCAGGACTTCGGGTGGTAACACCTTTCCCATGTGGATGACACTCAGTATCAGTGAGTCTCCTTGGCTTTCTGAAACAGTCCCACTTTGTTCAACCCATATCCCAACACCACAGCCCCCCACAACCCTCTACCTGGCCCAGACTGACCCCAGTCTCAGGTTCCGACCCTATGACTGGACCAGCCCACCATGTGGATATACCTTATCTGTCTGGGCTCCAGTATGCATGGCTCAGCCCCAACACAGCCCTCAGAACCAACATTCTGTCCAAAGTGCATACCTCATCCAGAAGTGCCCTCACCTTACCAGACTCTTGCCTCCCATACTAAGCTCCCTGGGTATCTTATAGGCTCCTCCCTGTCTGCTGGACTCCACTATGTGCTTGTCCACTGGCCCTGTCAGGGGCCCTTTTCACCTCTCATGAGCTGACTGCCCTTGTAGCACTGGGTGCAAGTGTACAGACAGGGTCCTTACTTTGTTTGGATTTTCACGACCCATAGTAGGCCATCCTCCTGCCTAGGTGCTCTCTTATGCGCCCACCTCCACCTCATTGGAGGTGTCCTTCTTACTTCATTTGCCTCTGCCCCTGACCCAACAATATGTGGACTGCTGTATAGCTCTATCCTAATACCTGGGCAGCATTTACTTTGCTTGGCTTCTGGAAGGAATTGGTTTTTTAAGGAAGAAGAAGGAAGGGGAGGTAAGGACAGGAAAGAGAAGGGAGGGGGACAGGGGGAGAAAGGAGTTAGGAAAGGAGGAAGAGAAGAAGGTGGGGGATAAAGAGAGGAGAAGGAGGAGCATAAAGAGTTATCTGGCCATTTCCTGTGGAGTACTGGGCATTGTGTGTGTGTGGTGGTGGTGGGGAGCAGGTAGAGGCTTCTAGTGGCTCTGGCTGCTAGTGTCTTCTTTCAGAGAAAAATTAATTGCCTTTGGAAGCCAGCAAGAAAGTCACCTCGATGCATACAACTTGTCTTGCTCTGGTTGGGGCTATGTCTCACTCCAGAAGCCCAGTGGTAAACCAGATCAAATTAGATTGAGCCTTGAGCAGAAGTTGGGGGCTTGGAATAAGGGGAGTGACGGTGAAGCTGGCCAGCGGTGGTCAAGCCTGTAATCCTAGCACTTGGGAGACAGAGGCAGCAGGATCTCCAAATCCAAGGCCAGCCTGGTCTACAGAGCAAGTTCCAGGACAGCCAGGGCTACACAGAGAAACCCTGCCTAGAAAGTGAATTGGGAATCAGGAGCGAGGAGAGAGATGGGATACTGGTGTTGCGGAATCGAGCATGAGGGAGGTGAGAAACGCCGATGCTGGGGTTATGAGGTTGGCTTCAGTACGTGGTAGGATGATGGTTCATCAAAACGGAGATGTGAGGTTTAGGGAGACCAGGGTGTGCCGAATGTTAGGAGCAGGAGGTGGAGCCCCAAGTCTGGCCCAGAGAGGGTTTTGAGCAAAGAACATTAACCAGCGCTGGGGAAAAAAAAATGCTCAGGTGGGTCAAGTGACAAAATTCTGGATGGGAGGCTGCTCCTCGACACCCCAACACCTCAGGTGTTTGTTTGCAAGAATGGCTAGAAACAAGGCCTCTGCTTGGAGGCCCAACAAGGAGATGAGCCAAGAAAGCAAGCTTGCACTGTGGGGAAGGCAGGGCTGGTCAAGGGAGAGGACTTTCTGTGGAAAAGGACTCTTATAAAAGGTAGGTACGGGGAGGGGCAGGGGCCAGTTAGTGAAGAGGCCTGAGAGATCTCATCCCTTCAGCCAGGGACTCTGACAACAGTTACAAGCATGGGATTCAAGCTTATTCTTTGCAGACAGTGAGGCCCCAGCCTGGAGAGATAGAACGGTGCAGAGGGGAGGGGCTTCTCCTTCCCGGAGACCGGGGGGTGGGGAACCATACATCAGCCACCCCCAATTTCCACCCCACAGTGAGAGTGAGGCAGTCGAGGTCCCCCTTGCCTGAGCCTTCTGCCCCTGGGGTCCTGGCATCGAATAGGGTGGGGACAGGGCTGGAGTCCCTCTCCTTCCCTCCATTCACCACAGGGGTAGGTATGGGGCCGGCAGCTTCAGGCTGGATTTGGTTCTCATTTTACTTTTGGCTCTACTGGTGGAAAAATCGAGGCGCTCCCCTCCGTGCATCTGAGGCAGAGGAGAGAGAGCATAGCGTGGCTTGGAGGCTGTCCTAGCTGGGGAGCCGGGAGCGGGCGGGGCCTGGCTGGGGAGAGACTACCCCCTCCCCATGAAGCCCCCGCCCTGCACCTTCTGCTTCTTCGACGTGGCTCTTTGGCCCCGGATTGAGCCTAGCCAGGAGTCGTGAGGGGGAGGGCCAGCCAGGGCGGAGGAAGGCATCAGGGTCAGCCTTTGCCAGAGCACCCTCCCTCTCTATACTCAATCGGGAGGGAGGACGATCTTTCAAAAGGAGATTTGAAGTCTCCCAGGAGTCCTCAGAGAAACTGTACCAGGGGGAAATCCGGAGTAGACAATGAAAAGGTTTTCTCCTTATTGTAGGAATCCTGCCTAACAGTGAGACTGCCGCGTGTCCCTTTCACGGCCATACCAAGATTAGCATTAAGCAACCCATTTTATGGATCGGGTAAGCGAGGTTCGTGAAGTCAACTATGCCTGATCAAGGGTTGTAAAGCCTCCCTGAGGCGGAGCAAGAATTTAAACCCAGATACCCGGACTGTTTTCCAAAACAGATGCTCGGGACCCTTCCCCCTACCAACAAGGCTCTGGCTGAGCAAGCAGGGAGGGCACCTCCAAGGAGTTCAGCAGACAGACTCTTCGTAGCACGGCCACTCCTTTCTGTGTCTGTGCTGTCCTCAGCCCCTTATTTGGTAGTGAGGTGTCTCAGAGGTCTCCTCCATATGCCCTCCTGGGGGGGCAACACCCCTCCCACAAGCTCCATTTTCCCAGTGGCTTGCCCCAGCCCCCTCCCCAGCCTGCTGCAGAGAGGAGCCCAACCGCTTTCCCTGGAATCTGCTGCCTCGGCTTTCTGATGAGGCACCATCTGGACTGCATTACGGGTTGAGGAGAAAACTGAGAGCAGGAACACAGAGCTGGCCTCCAGCTCCTGTCTGCAGGAAGGGCTCTGTGCTCTTCAAGGGCTGTCCACTCTTAGCCCTCACCTTCCTATCTCCCTAGAGAATAGACACAAAATGTATCCAGAAGAAGGTGGTCCAGAAAAGGCAGGACCAGACCTTTGCAGAGCTCAGTTTGAAACTGTCCATCTCACCAACTCTTCCTACTGCAGAGAGGTTGGGGGTAGTAACTTTCCCAGGTCACACAGGGAGACACAAGAACCAAGACCAGGCTTAGGAGCCTTCCATGCATACAGATTGCCAATGCAAGGACCTAAAGAGCTGAATGTCTCCCCTGCAGGAGGATACTGAGTTCATCCCCAAGAGCTGAAGTGACACAGGATAGGTTCAAGAGAAGTGGCAAGGACCAGCCTTCATTCTTTTAGGTCTGGTTATCCTTGCTTTCTAAACTCCACTTTCTGTCCAGGTGCCACACTCCCCTGGTGCCCCATTCCTGAGGTTGGCTAAGTCTTGGGGTGGGGACCTGCCGTCCTTCCCGAAGCTCTCCCCCTGCCTTGCCCCAGCTCCAGACGTGGCAGGGTGAGAGAGCGGAGTGGTTTCTCTGCTCCCTCCCAAGTGCTGTGCTGGCGGCTCCCGAAATAAAAATCGAATGTGAGTTTGGCAGAGGGAGAGGGCGGGAGAAGCAGCCGCAGCAGCATGCTGGCCCTTCATTCTTTCCGTTGTAACTTCACCTCCTAACCTCTGGCATTTTAATTATGTCTCCTACCCGCTGGCTGTGCCTGGGCCCGCTTCTGAGCTCACCCTTTCCTCTAGCGGGGGGTGGGGGGACATCTGCTGTGGTCTTGGACCCCCAGCTTCCAGCTTGTTCCCCAGAAGCTGACTGGCCTCCTTCCCCTCACTGCCTTTGTATCCCCTGGAAGGGTCTTGGGAGGGGACCTAACTCCCGGGTATTCCGCCTGGCATCTCTCTGGCTCTTTGTGTGACTCATTCCATCTTCACACCATTTAATGGCGGCCACTGTCTAAGGGGAGGTGTGACAGGTTTATTACCCTGTTTCATGGCCGGCTCAGCCTCAAGGGGTCTATGCAGGTCAGAACTGCATAGGGGTTGGGATAGCCCAGGCTTAACATTTCCTCACATCTACACAGGAGGGCTGAGCATGTGGCTCAGTGTCTAGAGTGGTAGGTAGCCTAGCATACTTAAAGCCTGGGTTTCATATACAGCATTGTATGATGATCAGGATCAGAAGGACAAGGTATCCTCTGCTACATGAGGATAGCCTGGGCTACATGAGACCTAGTCTCGAAAGAAAAAAAAGAATCATCAGTTTGTGGTCAATCAGGATTTGCCAAAGGAGGCAGTGACTGGAGGATCAGGAGTTCAGGGCCAGCCTGAGCCATACATTTAGCCTGGTATGATGATGCATACCTTTAACCCCAGCACTTGAGAGGCAGAAGCAGGAGGATCTCTGTGAGTCTAAGGCTGGCCTTGTCTACACAGTGAGTTGCATAGCAGCCAGAACTTCATAGTGAGATCCTGTTTCAAACAACAACAACAACCAAACAAACCAAATTCATTAGGGCCAGGGAGATGGGTCAGTGGGTACAGGCACTTGCCACCAAGCCTAACTACCTGAGATGGATCCTGGAGACCAACATGTTGGAAGGAGAAAACGGATTCATGCACACACACACACACACACACACACACACACACACACACACACACACTATTTAGTTGAAACATTAAAAACCAAACAAAGGGGTGGAGAGATGGCTCAGTGGTTAAGAGCTCTTCCAGAGGATCTGGGTTCAGTTCCCAGCACCCACACAGCAGCTCACAACAATTGCCTGTAAATCCAATTCCAGGTGACCTGACACCACCTGCCTCCATGAGCATGACGCATTTACATACATGCAGACAAAACACTCATACACATAACATGACATAAAAATAAGTCTTTTAAAGAACCAAACAAAGACACGGGGGTTAGGAAGTAAAATACCTAAGAGGTTTTTGTTTTAAATGAGAAAATTTAAATTTAACTTTAAAACAAATTGTGTGTATGAGTGGTTGTTTTGTTTTTATGAGCTTTTTTGAGTTTTTTTTTGTTTTTTTGTTGTTGTTTTGTTCTGTTTTTGGCTTTTTGGTTGTTGGTGTTTGTTTGTTTGTTTGTTTTGCCTGCATATAGTATGTGTACCACATGTGTGCCTGGTTCTCACAGACTTCAGAAGATGGCACAGAATCTGGTTCTGGAGTTATGGATAATTGTGAGCCACCGTGTGGGTGCTGGGAATTGAACCCTGGTTCTTTGCAAGCTGAATGAGTGCTCTTAACTATGGAGCCCTTTTTCTAGACCCCCTAGGATTTTTTAAGGTAAAATAATCCTTAAAGGTCTCTACTGCGGGTTATGTCCAACTCTGGAAGTAACATCTTCCTCCCTGACATGGTCCAGAACAGGAATAAGATGTTATCACACCCTTCCTGGTTTGTCCAACTCCAGGCTGCTGTTAAAAATGCCAGTGACAGTTGATAAGGAGTCCTGATCCTTCCTGCAGACAGAGGCTCTGGGTGTGTTGGTGGGGGTAGGGTTGGGGAGCTTTGCTGGTTCCCTGGAGGTCAGCTTCTCCAGGGCCAGCATGGGATAACCTCAACTCTGACATAAGGTCCCTGCCCCTGTTCTAGTCTCCTAGACCCTAGTCCTGCCTGTGAGGGCAACCATCTATTGTCTTCTTGGAGGAAGGTCTCATCAATAAATGGCATATGACCTGCTATGTCCCAGGACTTACTAGGGCCTATTATGGACTTGGTGGAGATCCCAGTTCTGTCCAGAGAGCCAAGACCCAGCCAATATGCTGTGTTGAGGGGACAGGGCAGCTCCTGGAGGTGGCTTTGACTCAGTCTTGGTTAAAGAGCCTAGGAAGAGCTCCCAGGATATGTGACAACTAGATCCAAGAGGAGACAGAATGCATACAGCTGGTGTAAGGTATGTGGATTATTGGTAGGTAGCCACTGTGGGATGCGGCAGACTCCTAGGAGGCTGCCACTGAGCTCCAGGTGACAGGCTATGGTGGACAGGTCCAGCCTGTGGTAACAAGATGGAAAAAGATAACCCACTGATGAGATGTAAGAGGCAGAAATCTATCAGCTTGGAAACTGATAACAGAAAGACGAGGCCTGAGGTTGGCTTCCAGGTTTTTAGTTTGAATGTCAGGCCAGGCAGCATTTGTGAAAAAGGAGAATTGGGTAGCCAAGTAGAGAGACCACCAAGATACCTCAGGCATCACGGAGGAATTACAGAAAGGAGGTTGGTCCAGACCCCAGGAAAGATGGAGTATGTGTGGCCAACAAAGGCTTGAGAAGGAATCATTAGAGCCTCTGAGGCTAATATAGGAGTCTGTGCTCATGTAGTCTAGTGACCCAATGTCCTTGCCTCCCTCTGTCTCCACTCCTTGTCCCTGTGCCCTCACCCTGTCCCCATTGCCTCCCTTTAGTGTCCCCTCAGTCTTCTCCAGGCCTCTTGCACGTCACCTTTCTCTTTCTTCTCTACTTAGAAGACTCATACCTCTCCATCAATTCAGCCTCTGAAATCACCCCCTTCCCCACCAACCACCTACGCCTCCCACTGAGACTCACAGGGAGCAAGGTCAGCCCCCGGGTCCCTGGGCCCTCATCCCCAGTTGAGCCTCTACAAGGTACCAGGCTCTGAGACGGCTCCAGACAAGCAGGGCCTCCCAGGATCTTCAGCCTAAAGGAGGAAGAAGTAGGAACTGCAAGCCTGCACAGAGGGAGAAGGGAGACCCGCAAAGGAACTGGTGGTTTTCAGGAAGCAACAGGAGATAGAGGAGTGTGAAAGGACCAGCAGGATTTTACAGAAGAGGAGAGAAGAAAGGGAAGAAGACCATGAATAGGAAGCCAGAGCAAGATACTGAAACTCACAGCTCAGAGTGGCTGGTGATCCCAGGAGTGTGGTCAGAAAGGCAGCAAGCTGCAAGATGAAAGGACCATAGCACAGCAGCCACTGCAAGGTCTTGCCTGAGGGCTTTTTGCATTTGGTGCCGGCTCCAAGTTCATTCAGGTAAACAGAAATTCTCTGTTCTGTGCCTGGGCAAGTACTGAAAACTATAGAAGACAGAATAAAGTCCCAGAATACAAGGTTTAAGTTACAGTTGGGAGGCAGATCCTAAAGTGAAAATGCAAATAAAAACCAAAATAGTAGAAGATGTTACTCTTAGAAGGCTGAGCCTGCAGACAAATTTCCCTAAAAACAGAACCTGAGCCTTTTCCAGCAAACTAGTGCATCAGACTAGCATCATCTGTGCTGTGCCTCTTCCCTCAGACTGGGGCTGAGCTTACACCTTTATCACCAGACTGTAGCAGAGCCTATGCCCTCTCCACTAGGCTGGAAGTACCCTTTGACTCAGGAAGGGCACAGCAGAACATCTGGACCAGAAGCTGAGACAACCCAGAAACTTCCAGAACATTCTCTTCATCTCCATAGTGACTCCATGGCCTCCAGTGCTTCTCTCAGACCCCAGCTGTTCCTGTCTCTGTTGGTGGGAGAGGGGAGGGCTAAGACCTGAGACTCAACTCTTCACACTTTGGGAAGGACTGCAGATAGCTGTCCACTGCTAAGGAGTGGTGTTGGGGGAGGGGCAAGGATGAGAAGAGACTCTGAAGGTTGCAGGGATCTTGGGAAGGAACCTCCATTGCCAACCAGCCTGAATGGGAGGGTTTCCCTCTCTTCCTTTCTCAATCCATTAAACCCTTAAATTAACCTTAGCGCCACCCAGAGCTAGAAGAGAGTGCCCAAAATACACCCTAAATTATATGATGCTTGGGGCCAACCACAAGTCTTCCTCCATGGCCCGCAGGCAGCCCAGCTCTGCTCAGTGCTGGAGGGCCTCCCCCCATAGGCTTATTTATATAGCTCCAGTTCCCCCTTTTGCTGTCTGGCCTTATTATGCTTGGGTGAGGCCCAAGCAGGCTCCACAGCTCTTCCCAGAGACCAGGGGAATGGGGGGTTATGACCTACCTGTCTGCTGGGCTGAGGATAATTTATGGCCTAACCAGGCTACTTTGGGACACTGTTAATGATAACATCAGGCCCTGGGATAGATCTGGCTAGTCCCAGACAAGCATCCTGAACACATATGGTGGTCTTCTAGAGATGGGTCCCAGGCTCCAGGTTTCCTGAGTGCTGCAACTTGAAACACGCACGCGCACACACACACACACACACACACACACACACACACACAGTGTGATTTGACTTCAGCCACTGGTTACCAAGATAGAAGATCTGACTGTACTCCTTCCCATACCATCTGGCAAGGTCAATGTTCTGACTCTACAGACTTTAGACACAAGGGAGCTCTGAGGAGCTCTGAGCAAAGGACATGACAAGCTGGCATAGCTATTTTGAGATCATGAATTTGGCCAAGGCCTCTCTGAACAAAGCTGCCTTCCATCTTGGAACCATGGCTCCAGTGGCCCTAGCTTCTGGGGCTGCTGCTCTAACCATTGAGGGAGAAAGCAAGAGGGGAAGGGGGAGGAGATATGGGAGTGGGAGATGTCTCCATGTGTCATCCTGGAACAGGATAACGACAAATTGAGAATAGAGTGAGGATGGGGTAAGAACTCCGATATGTCCTCATGACGCCTATGTGCCTGGAGACCTGCCCATGACTACTGATCACTCCTGCTCTCAGCCTCCCTAGGCTTGAAGGGGTAGAGGGCCTTAGAGGATGCTTCTCTCCTTAGTTTCTCACTATCTCTCCAGCCTTGGGCAAACTGGGTCAGTAGCTGCTCCCATTCTTGGAGGCCGGGGAGTGGTTGAGGTCCTTTAATCTTCTAATCTGGCTAGATCTTCCGTCCCCTTGTGGCAGGCAGCCTGATCACAGCCCTCCTTTCTGCCCATCGAAGGCCTGACTCCTCCAAATCCTGCCTTAACTCTCCATGCTCTCCCTTAGGAGTTGCCCTGTGATATGGGAGTTGGCACACACTCTGCAGGGTAAAGAGGGATATGAGGCCCCAAAGGCAAGGCAAGCTCAAAGAGCCTCTTCTAGCCCAGGTACGAGGGAGGAGAAGGGACAGAGACTGGAGCCCAATGGGACTGCATGGTGGCATTACAGGATCTGGAGAAGCATGCCTACATCTAGGTCCATACCTCACATGGGTGACTTAGGAGAAGAGGCTCAACCTCTCTGGCTTCATCCCCTCACTGCAAAA
Organism: Grammomys surdaster; assembly: GCF_004785775.1. Taxonomy (NCBI): domain Eukaryota; kingdom Metazoa; phylum Chordata; class Mammalia; order Rodentia; family Muridae; genus Grammomys; species Grammomys surdaster. The sequence goes on from NW_021620860.1 coordinate 4,820,953, forward strand.
AGTGGGACCATGACAGAGCACAGCACCTGGCAGGATCTCAGCCACTGAGCATGCTCAGAGCGGAAGTGTGCAATACTACGAGAGGAACTGTGGGCTGAGTGTGTGCAGTGGTGAGCACATGACTGTGCAAGAGTATATATGAGTGTATTATGAGTGGGTATTTATTGGGAGACTAGAGAAATCAACCATGTCTACTCTGAGAAGCCAGAACACCTACATCAAGGGAGAGTCACCACAACCCCCTCTCCAACCCCCGGAGGTGACATGTTTTCTCCTATTCAACTTGATTATCCGTCTACAAAACAGCCCCCATGCCTCTCTATTTAACCAGAAAACACAATTTATGGGCCTGGGGAATCAGACCTGTCATTTGGTGAGAGGATGCAGCCCAGCCGGGCTGGAGCAGAACTGTGGTGTAAAGAATCAGTGCCCAGCCTGCCAGGCACCCGCCCAGACACTTAGTACCCTGTTTACTCTGGCCCGGGTGGTTGGCACAGGTGGTCCTCTCCAGGGAGCAGTCTGGCAACTTCCAGACCCACCTGGAAGCCAAGGAGGAGACCAGGCCGGCAGCTCTGCAGAGGCTGGATGCAGCTTGGCTGATGGGAACCTAGGTCTTTGGAGCCCTGGTCTATTGTACCTGGTTACCTCTGTCTGCCTCTCACTCTCTAGGGGAGGAGTCCACCCTCAATGCCTGAAAGCACAGTGACTTGGCTTAAACACACTTGTCGCAGCCCTCTGTCCACTAAAGCCAGTGACCATTGTCTTCCTACTCTTCTTCACCAAATGGACCAAGATTCTGCTCCTCCGCCCTGCCATGCACAATCTAAGCAGCACAAAGGCTCACAAACCCCAGCAGACATAAGGTCACAAACCCCAGCAGAAATAAGGTACTCATTCAATGTGACCCCTCCTCTGCAACCATGAAGCCCTTCATACCCACATACTCAGACCTGAATATCTACTCTTTTGACACACACACGCACACACACACACACACACACACACACACACACACACACCCTGGGCTTCTCCCAGCCCCTTCCCTCTCACCCCTCCCACCTCCCCTATTGCCACACCCCTTCTCCTTCTCTGACCCTTGGTGGTGATATGTCCAGAAGCTTTTTCTCTTTTTCATCTCTGAGCACATAGTGGAGTGTGCTAGGCTGCACATTGGGGGTGCTCCCACTTGACTGGTGGTGGAGTCGGGGGGGGGGGGATTGCTCTTAGAGGACAGGGAACAGCAGCTGGAAGTGCCTTTGGGCCTCACAACCCCACCTCGACTGCCCACCCTATCCAGCGTGAGTCATCTCACATCTGGAACTGACCCATCTAGAGGCACTGGGGCCTCCTCAGGCAGCTCACAGAGGCACCCCCTGCTCCCCACTGTATCTCATCCTGCCTCTACTGGCAATGGGGTCTTGCCTTTACGGCCCCCCACCCCACCCCTGCCAAGAGTGGGCTGCTCTTCCAGCATGCAGGCACCCAGTGCCAGACTGGAGGAATGGTAAGACATCCAGCTCACAGGGCCTCGCCCCAGTAGCAGTAAGAGCTGCTGCTCGGGTGTCCATGACTTGGACAGGCTGTGCGAGCAGCCTTGGAGGAGCCCAGACCCAGGGCTGGGAGAGGCAGGAGTCTGGCGGTAAGGAGGCAGTGGTTTGGCTCAGAAGGCAGGGGCAGGCAGAGGGAGTTTATCCTGGCTCAAGGCCCCAAGCCAAACATCCTCCACTAACCTAGCAGACACATCAAAGCCTGAAGGAAAGGGGCCCTTCGGTAGAGGAAACCTGAAGTCCTGGACGCCTGACAACCTGGCTCCGGGCACAGGACCACCCTGTCCTACTCAGTATCAGCAGGCAGGATCAGATTGGAAACAGTGGTCTGGAAGGGTCATTTCTGTCTACACCCCAACCCCAACCCCAACCCCCACCCCCGCGCTTGTGCCTTTGGGGCTATGACAGGGACAAAGCCAGCATCGGGTGGTATAGCTTTGGTTCCTAGAACAGTTTCTTCTTAAACTGTATGTGCCTCCCTGAGTCCCCTCTCATTCTTCAGTCAGGAAAGGTTGATAAGAGTCACTTTGCATCCTAATATTTCCGCCATAGATTGGAAGAAAAAGATCATTTAAGTGGAAGGGACTAAATTCACTCCCCAGGCGACTTTGCTCTGTAAAGACCCTTTCTACATGAACAAGGAAAGGACTGAGAAGGCAGGGAACTTAGAGGCTGGAAGGAGAACCTAGCGTCGAAAAAATAAAAGCTGAAGTAGAATCAGAAGGCGAAAACTGGGCTGCGAGCCACAGGGTCTCTCTGGGGGCCCCGTAGGGGCAGAGGGAGGGAGCCCATCGGCGAGGCGCTAACACTGGAGCGGGAGGCGTTAACAGGGCCACTGCGGAGAGGGTGGATCCTGGAGCCAACTTGGAGATAAGGAGGCTGGGCTGGGATGAGGGGCGCGGCCACGTCAGCACAGGCGGGGGCTGGGTGCACACAGCACGTGCACACATATGGACTCGGACGCACTCGCCGTCACATGTGTGCGTGCACACAACTGAAGCCAAGTCTGTCCTCAACTGGGAGCCAGATGATGTGGCTGCTTTGCGAAGCCAGGATCGCAGGAAGAATGCGTTCTCCACCCACCTCCTTCCTCCGCCCCTATTCGCCCTCATTTTTATATTTTTAAGTTTATTTATTTTTTTGCCTTCCTAGTTTCTTTCCTGGATATTCCCAGGCTGTCCCCGGGTCCAAACTTAATCCGTAGCCCCAGACCATTAAGAGACTCTCTCTTCAATGTGCCCAGCCCTCAAAGGGGCTGCTTTTTAGCTCCCAGCTTCTTTGGGACTTGGAGATTCTTGTAAATATAACCGCAAGCCCCAGTCACATCATGGATTGTTGTAAGACAGCATACAGACAGGGTACAGTAGAAACCTCTTTCAAGGAGTAAGACTAGAGCTAAAAAGTGAAGAATCTAGAAATCTCAAATTCCTTGTTTCTTTAATAGCTCCAGGCGCCTCTCAAGGAATAAGGGGGTGGAGGTGGGGGAGCAGAGAGGAAACTACCATTGTGCGAGTGGATGGAGCCCCAGAGGGAGGAGACTGGGAGCCTCCAGTCCCTCAACCTAGTTTTAGCTCAGCCTCTGAAGCCCGCATCTTGGTGGTTCTGTTTCATCTGCTATCCCAGACAGCCGAAGTCCGTTAGCTCAATAGTCTCCTCTCGACGCCACCATCCACTTCCTGGACACCCCCTCAGGTCTGAGCCCCAGAAACCTGCTCTTTGGAAGTATAATAGCTCCCAAAATGCCCCTTTGTCCCTCTGCTAAGCCTTGGGGAAGGTGAGCATTAGTAGAGACCCTTCAACCCAGTCATTAGGGTAATAAGCTCCCTGCACCAGCAGTTTCAGGCAGTTAGCCCTCCCTTTCTATCTTGCCCCATGGATTGGCAACTCTGACTTGGGGTCAACTCCAGAAGTCACTTAAGCCACCCCTGTGTCTACCATTCAGGAAGAAGGACTAGTGGGCTTCCATAGTCAAAGGAATGCTGGGTCCCACTGTCAGGACCTGGCTGGCTCTCCACCCATCCTGGAAGGTGGGTCAGCAGTTGCTCCTCCAAATACCCTTAGAGCATCTCAATTTCCGGTGTGTTACTTTGCTTACAAAAGGTTCAACGCTGTTGGCGGACAGGACGCAGAAGTAGATCCTCCCAAACACATAGCAAGTAGGGTCAGTCTGGAGCCCCATCACTAACCCAGAGCCCTTCAACAGAGACTTTGGAAACAATTTTCTCCTCAGAGAAACCCATTCCTGACCCTGGAGGCTCCAACCAGCTTCCTCTCTGACAACACAGCCTCTGTTTACTTGGAACAAAGCACCATGGGAAATGAAGACTGAATCAGAGCTGGCTGGTTCCCTGCAGCCTGCTGGGAACAAAGAGGACTAGGTCCACACATCTTCAAGAGAGAAGGGAAAGTCCCCTAGAGACAGTAGGGAGGGCACTGGAGGGTTATTTTCACAAGATGCAAGTCTAGGAAGGCTTTCTGGAGGTAGTGGTAAGAAGGAATGTATTGGGCTTGAGAGAGGTGTATGGGCAAGATTTATTCCAGGTGGGATGTGACCCGGGCTGAGACCGGAAGAGAATTGGGGAGAGTGGGGTGACAGTCTCTAGAATATGAAGGCAGGGCAGGGACAGCATGGAGGATGAGGGGCAGTTTTGGGGGAGCCCCTGAAAGTCCTCCTGACGGGGCCTTAGGGAAGTGGCAGAGGGAGCCTCTGAAGGCTGGAGAGCGAAAGAGAACTGTGTTCCACCAAGGTTAACAGGGCACCCAGGATAAGGATCTTATGGAAGACAGCTGTGACATCCACAATGAGCAAGGCTGCATCTTACAGGGGAGATGACAGGTGTGACAGCCTCCAGTTTCTGAGAGCTCTCCAGAGACTAATGAAGAACTGTGGGAAAGGAGTAAACTAGAAAGAGCAGAAAACTCTGAGGTTTGTGTGGTGGCACAGGCCTTTAATTCCAGCACTCCAGAGGAAGAGCTAATCAGATCTCTGTGAGTTCAAGGCTAACCTTGTCTATATAGTGAATTCCAGGACAGCCAGGACGAGAGAGAGAGAGAGAGAGAGAGAGAGAGAGAGAGAGAGAGAGAGAG
>NW_021620860.1:4825596-4828612 GCF_004785775.1 Grammomys surdaster
GAGAGAGAGAGAGAGAGAGAGAGAGAGAGAGAGAGAGAGAGAGAGAGAGTCAGAGACATAGAGAAAGAGAGAGAGAGAGACACAGACAGAGGGAGGGAGAGAGAGAGACAGAGGCAGAGACACAGAGAGAGACAGAAGAGAAAACTAGTCATGTTCCCAGACTAATTTCTAATTTGACTGAGGTGCAGAACAAGTACTGGACAGCAGAGGGGGCTGCTGAGCCATTCAGGGGCAGCAGTGCTTTACTCTTTCAGCCTATATAGAGGGACAGAGTGACAGCTGCTTTGGAAAGAGGCAAGTCCCTTTATTCCTGGGTACTTGATCCTGACACAAAATCAGCACATGATTATTTGCTATTGCTGTATACCAGACACTGGGCAAGTGGGATCGGAGAGACAGACCTTGCCTGTGCCTGCCCAGCTGACCCTGGGAAAGTGAACCGTGTTCCGTTTTGTATAAGATCACTCAGTATTACAAACCAATTCATGTCATTCCTTCACAGTCTGTGTGTGTCATTTCATTTGTCTCTGACTCCTCAGTCCTCCTTTTGCAAATGAAATTAGAGAGTTAGAGACTGAATGGCATAAATGCTAAAATGACTTAATACTGCCCTTCTAGGCAGAACCCCACTAAAGCCAAGTATTCACCCTCCTTGGAAGAGGCCACAGCCCAGTGCTATTAGGAGCCATAGATACAGAATAGTTTTAGTAGAATGTGGAGAAGCAAGGGGTGGTAGAATAGAATGCCAAGGGATGAAACAACACAGCCCAGCTCTGCCTCCCCAGGGTCTGCTAGGCAGGTATAGGCAAGGTCTCCCTCCTCCCATCCCCAGCTGGGTGTTCCTCCAGGAGAGCTGCAGCCCTCATGGCTGAGATGTAGTCACTTGAGCTTTGTGTGGGGTCTCAGAACCTTTATGGCTGTAATTGTAACTCAGCCCTCATGTCCTCTGTGAGATGGCCTTCCTGGCCTCTGGACTCCAGCTGCCTTCTCTGAGAAGGCGTGGGCGGTCAGCTGATCTCCTGGCTCTTACAGCCAGACTCTATGAGGTACCACAGACAATCAACTCCTTCTTCAGCAAAGAAGAGTGGATATGCAGAAAGCATGGGGACTAAGTCTTTGTTGGGAAACCCAGGCTGGAATTTGGTATGGAATCGGAGAGCCACAGGCCTTCAGAAGTTCCCTGGGAAATCCTGCCTCTGCTTCCCAGAATGCAAGAGGATATAAATGCATGCACATGCTACCCTCTCATGGCTAGCTCGCTGAGTGGGATACGGGTGTAGTCCTAGAGCGGACCTCTTGTCTCTCTGAACAACAGCAGGTCCTCTGCTGGGCAGTGGTGGTATATACCTGTGAATCTAGCACTCAGGAGGCAGAGGCAGGTGGATCTCTGATCTGAAGGCTAACCTGGCCTCAGAGCAAGTTCTAGGACAGCCAAGGATACACACAGAAAGAATATCCTCCCACTGAGCTCCATTCCTGACTTCCCCTACAGGAGTGCTGAGCCTCAGTCTTAATGGATGCTGGCAGCAGCCTTGGGCTCCTGTCCTATGCAGGGATTCAGCTTCCAGTCTTGTCCCCAACCTACCTGCAGATAGGGACACAGAGGGACAATTTGGTATCTTGGAAAAAATCTGGGAGACCAGAGGCCACATCTAGGGACCCGGAGGACTGTGCCTGATGAGTCAGGAGTAGGAGCACTTTCTTCTTTCAGGAGTTGTAGGGCAGAGGGGGAGCAGCTGCTCTCCAGTGTCTATTCCTGTGAGGCTATAGTGTGATCAGAGCCAAACTCACCAATTCTGAGACACTCTGAATTTCACATAGCATGTTTTAGCATTCATTTGTTATGTTGATTTCATTTACTGGCAATGTGGTGGCCTTGAATCCTAGTATTCAGGATGCAGAGGCAGGTAGATCTCTGAGTTTGAGGCCAGCCTGGTCCACTGAGTGACTTCCAGGATGCCAAGACTTCAGGGCTACACAGAGAAACACTGTCTCAAAACAAAACCCAAAAGGTAATTTTGAATTTCACATAACAAGTTGTCCTAGTTAGGGTTTCTGTTAACAAACACCATGACCAAGACAGTTCTTTTAAAAACAATTAATTGGGGCTGGCTGGCTTATAGGTTCAGAGGTTCAGTCCAGTATCATCAAGGCAGGAACATGGTAGCATCCAGGCAGGCATGGTGCATGTGAAGCTGAGAGTTCTCCCTCTTCATCTGAAGGCTGCTAGCAGAATACTGGCTTCCAAGCAGCTAGGATGAGGGCCTCAAAGCCTATACCCACAGTGTCACACCTACTCCAAGAAGGGCGTACCTTCCAATAGGGCCACTCCCTGACCCAAGCACATACAAGCCATCACTCTGCATTCACTGGCCCCCAGTGGTTTCTTCAAGCATATGAGTCTATGAGGGCCATATCTAGGCACTACATAATTATAAAAAATACATTTAGTCCAGCTTCCAAAGTCTCCATAGTTTATAGCAGTATCAACAATGTTAAAAGTTCAAAGTTCAAAGTCTCTTCTGTGATTCATCCAGTCCTAAACTGTAATCCCAGAATCGCGGCAGGAAACCAGCTGGGCAAACTCCAAAGGCTGCATCTCCATGTCTGATGTCAGAGCACTTTTCAGATTTTGAACTTCTTTTTCATCTTTGTTGACTGCAGCAAGCTTCTTTTTCTGGTCTGGTTCCAGTCTCCGTTAGCAGGTTTCCTCAGGAGCTATTCCCATGGCTCTGCCATCTCAAAAATCTTGGAGTCTCCATGACATCTGCATTGTTACAGCTTTTCTTCTTCTTTCCTTCCTTCCTTCCTTCCTTCCTTTCTTTCTTTCTTTCTTTCTTTCTTTCTTTCTTTCTTTCTTTCTTTCTTTCTTTTCTTTTTTTTTTTGATTTTTGAGACAGGGTTTCTCTGTGTAGCCCTGGCTGTCCTGGAACTCACTCTTTAGACCAGGCTGGCTTTGAACTTAGAAATCTGCCTCCTCTGCCTCCTCTGCCTCCTCTGCCTCCTCTGCCTCCTC
>NW_021620860.1:4828622-4839818 GCF_004785775.1 Grammomys surdaster
CCTCCTCTGCCTCCTCTGCCTCCTCTGCCTCCTCTGCCTCCTCTGCCGCCTCTGCCGCCTCTGCCGCCTCTGCCTCTGCCTCTGCCTCTGCCTCTGCCTCTGCCTCTGCCTCTGCCTCTGCCTCTGCCTCTGCCTCTGCCAAGTGCTGGGATTAAAGGCGTGCGCCACCACTGCCCGGCAACAGCTTCTCTTTTCAATGTCTGGGATTCACACACGATCTTCTGGGCTCCTCCAAATGACTGACATCAGTTCTACAGCCCTGCCCCCTGTAGCACTCTAAGCTCAGGTTGATCCACTCCACTGCTGCTGCTGTTCTTGGTCATCATCCCATGGTACTGGCATCTCCAATATGCTGGAATCTTCTGCTGCAACTAGGCTTCACCAATAGCCTCTCACAGGCTCTCTTCATGGTGCCAATCAGCAATTGTTTTACATGATCCCTTCAATCCAGGACCATCAAGTACAACTGAGGCTGCACCTTCCCCTCTGGCCTTCCATGGCCTCTCACAGTGCCAAGCCTCAGCTGCTCTTCATGACCCCTTCATGCCTTCAAAATCAGTTCCACTGGGTGATTCTTAAACCTTACAAAGTACAGCTGCAGCATGTGGTACAACCTTGGCTATCACTGGAACACAGCTTCTTTGTGCTCTTGGGAAACACTTCTCACCTCAGTGATGCTGGTCTTTTCTTAATCACAACTAATTTCTTACCTCCAGCTACCCAGCATCAATTGTCCCAGTAGTACCTTCTATTTTTCACTGTAAAGCCTGAGCCACACAACTGAAGCTGCCCTGTTCTGCTGTTTGCAGGAGCTGGAACATGGCTCCCTTTATTCTGTGACCAGCTTTCTGTTTCCCAGCTCCCTCTCTGCCCAAGCTTGGCTTTCCTTGAATTTGCTGTACAGATTGACCTTAACTACGAGATCTGCATGGCTCTGTCTCCTATAATGCTGGGATTAAAGGTGTCTACCAGCATGCCTGGATTTAAGTTTTTCTTCACCTTTGTCCCAGACTGGTCTTGAACTCAGAGATCTGTTTGTCTTTGTCTCCAGGGATTAAATGTGTATATCACCTTGCATGGATGTAAATCTACCTGGTTAGAATCTTGCCCCTTAATTGCTTAATCTGTTATCTTCTAGAACATAGAGTTAGGCTCCATTTCAGTTCCTGGTGCCACTTTAATACCTGAACCATATAGTTCATATTTTTCCTTTATTAGCTTGCTATGCTTATTCAAAATGTGCTTCACGAGACTTAACCACAGAACAAAGTCTCTGCGAGGCTTTTTTTGAGACTTCCTTTGTCAAGTAATTAATCTAACTCTCTTGACCTTAGCCTTAGCAGACTCTTCAGACATGGGCAGAATGTAGTCATATTCTTCACCAAAATACTACAAAAACAGCCTCTAGGCCACATATTGAAATTCTCCACTGAAACCTCTTGGGCCAGGTCCGCACAATTGAAATCCCTCTCAGTAACAAAGTCGTCCATGTTCCTACTAGGATGGCTCATTAAACCCCATTAAAAGTATTCCACTGCTTTCCAAATCCAAAGTCCCCAAATCCATATTCTTCCATACAAAAGCATGGCCAGGCCTATTAAAGTAATACCCCACTCCTGGTACCAACTTCTGCCTTAGTTAAGGTTTTACTGCTATGAACAGATGACCAAGCAACCAAGGCAACTCTTTTTTTTTTTTTTAAGATTTATTTATTTTATGTGTGTGAGTACACAGTTGCTGTCTTCAGACTCACCAGAAGAGAACATCGGATCCCATTACAGATGGTTGTGAGCCATCATGTGGTTGGTGGGAATTAAATTCAGGACCTCTAGAAGAACAGTCAGTGCGTTTAAGTGCTGAGCCATCTCTCCAGCCCCCAAGGCAGCTCTTATAAGGACAGCATTTAACTGGGACTGGCTTACAGGTTCAGAAGTCCAGTCCAGTATCATCAAGGCAGGAACACGGTGGCATGCAGGCAGGCATGGTGCAGGAAAAGCTGAGAGTTCTGCATTTTCACCTGGAGACAGCTAGGAGAATACTGGTTTCCAGGCAGCTAAGTTGAGGGTCTCAAAGCCCACACCTATAATGACACACCTAGTCCAACAAGGCCACACCTCCCAATAGTGACACTCTTGGGGCCAAGTACACACAAACCATCACACAAGTAAACTTTAGTATTATCTAAATACTACTTTAATCTCCCCTCCTTTTTCTGGCAACAATACACGTGGGTAGATGGATGTCAGATACTCAAAGGAAATAACACCAGCCACATTCTGCCCATCAGGGCCTCTGATACTAGCTACTTCCCTTCAGTTCTCCAGTCCACCCCTCCCTAACCCTCTTCTCAACTACCCAGTGAGCCTGGCCTTCTCCTCTTTCCTCAGATATAATTCTAGAGGGGGCTCCAAGCCTGGACAGTGTGTCAGGCGACAAGGCATAAAGGGCCATAGAAGTACATCTCAGGATGCAGACAGACACAGTGGTGTTTGGGCAGGAGAGCCAGAAGTCCAAGGTAACAACAATTTCACTCAAGAGGGTAGAAGTGTGAGCGTTGTTGGGAAGTTTCAGCACTGTCCCAAGGAGGTTCCACCTTAGTTGGGGGCAGGAGGCCTCAGTCAGTCTCCATTGCTAACTACAGGGGTGTTGGCAAGAGGCATAATCCACCCTCCCTTTTCTCTCCCTAGCCTCAGTCTCTAGAGATTGCATGTACAGAGGGGATTCTCTGGGGCCAGATCCCAATTGCACTTGGCTTGGCTCTGGAAGGTTCTGTTTTTAAGTGCTTGAAGGGGCCAAGGGATAATGAGAAACAGAGGCAGAAAGTGGGAGAGAGACCAGAGGCCAGTTTCTTGGAGGAGAGTGAGTGAGCTGGAGGGTCCCTGAGCCACGGGAGTGCAGGGACCAAAGAGAAATTCAGGAAAATTCAGGGAAATTCAGGAAAACGAAAACCAAAACAGTGTCGCTCCACTGACCTACAGTGAGTGATAGAGAAACACAGGAAAAAAAAAAACAGAGGGGCCCAAATGGGTGCCTTTGGAGATGGCAAAACACTGAAATGAGAAAACAGGGACTAGGAGAAAAGGCAAGGCTTGGAAAGTCTCTTAATATGACATAGAAAAAGGAGCCAGAAGTCAGGGAAGTCTCCAAGAAGCCACATGTTTCCCAGTAGCCAAGTTAGAGTGGACAGGTAACAGGACATGTGAGATGCACCTCACACTAACGCCAGAGCCTCCAAGGGCGACCTTCCTGTGTCACCAGACCAGACAGCGACCTAGCCACTACCTCACTACGCAACTTCCCTGAGCTCGGCTGCCATACACCTCTATTCCACCCTTAACAGTCATCATGCATTCATCTGTCCAGCCTGCTTTCTTGTAAGGGGACCAGATAGCCTCTCAGATCAAATCCCAGGTTCCTGAGCACACATCGGCGCTGGCTGATGCTGCCACCTGGCGGCCATACTCTGACCACCTGAGTCCTTCCATGAATCCCACCTGGCCTGCTCATCTCCTTGAGGGCTAATGGCTTTTTGGCCACAGTGGACAAAGTCCTTATCCTCGATTTTTCTTTATTCAGAAAGGAACGGTACCAGCATTCTCTCCCCACCAAGTTGTAAAAATGGAGGGGATGCTAATATCCCAGCACTGTGGGAACGCTGTGCCAAAGTTTTCCCTCTTCAGCTGGGGTCTTTTACTCCCCTCTTGGACACAATACAAAGGAATGACACCATTTATGTGACACACACACACCCCATTATCTATCTTGTGCCTTGGCCTGCATTTCCCACAATCTCTGCCTCCCTCCTTTTGCATGCCTCTCTTGTGTCTAGGTAAGTACAGTACCCCTCCAGTGTTGAGCTGATCTTTCAAATTTTATTTATTTATTTTGATTTTTTGAGACAGGGTTTCTCTGAGTAGCCTTGGTTGTCCTGGAACTCACTCTGTAGACCAGGCTGGCCTTGAACTCAAAGATCTGCCTGATTCTGCCTCCTAAGTTCTTGGATTAAAGCTGTGTATCACTACCAGTTGGCTTGTGTTTTAAATTTTTATTTTAAAGGGTATTTTATATCAGATGGTGGAGGCACACAGTCTTAATCCCAGTACTCTGGATGCAGAGGGAGGTGGATCTCTTGAGTTGAAGGCCAGCCTGGTCTACAGAGTGAGTTCCAAGACTGCCAGAGCTACACAGAGAAACATATCTTGAAAAACTAAAACAATAACAAAAGATATTTATTTACATTTATTCAATAACTCTCTCTCTCTTTCTATCTCCTTGCTCTCTCTCTCTCTCTCTCTCTCTCTCTCTCTCTCTCTCTCTCTCTTTACTTCTTTCTCTTTCTCCTCTTTCTCTGTGTGTTTGTGTGTGTTTGCAGGCAAGTGCACGCAGTTGAATGTCTCCTTCCACTATGTGAGTCCCAGAGATCAAATTCAGGTTTTCAAAGTTGGATGTGGTGGCAAACGCCTTTATCATTCTTTTCAGTAGACAGAGGCAGGAGGATGTATGTGAAGTGGAGGACAGCCTGGTCTATGTAGTGAGCACCAGGACAGCCAGGGCTATGTAGAGAGACCTCGCTTAAACAATAAAACCAACAAAGAAAACCAAACACAACACAGGTTATCAGGCTTTGGTAAGCACGTTTACCCACTGAATCACCCGGTTGGCCTTACTGGTTTGATTTGGTTTAGTTTTGTTTAAGATTTATTTATTTCATTTTATGTGTATGAGTATTTGTTGCATAGATGAATGTGCACAATGTGCATGCCTGATGCCCTCAGAGTTCAGAAGATGGAATCACCTAGAACTAGAGGTCAGATGCTTCAGAGCCATCTTGTATACAGAAGCCTGAAACTAAATCCTGGTCCAAGAACAACTGTTCTTAATCTCTGAGTCATCTCCCAGACTGTTGTGCCTCCTAACCCAAACAGGGTTTCTCTGTGTAGACTTGGCTGTCCTGGAACGCTCTTTGTAGACTAGGCTAGCCTCAGAGATCCACCTGCCTCTGTCTCCTGAGTGCTGAGTGCGGGAATTTAAAGGTTTGTGCTACCTCCAGCTGGCTTTTTGTTTGTTTGTTTAATTTAATTCTAGTAGGCCCAGATCTCACTAATTAAATCATACTAGCTTTGAACTCACAGAGCTCTGCCTTCTGTATCATGGGATTAAAGGTGTGTCACCACGCCCTGCTCTAACCACTATTTAAGCTCAGCCCAGCAGAGGGACTTCCAGACTGCTCCACTGCATCCAACTTACAGAGCTGGTAAATCAATGTCTTCCAACCTCTGAATTCCCAATTCCTCACACTCAAGCAAGGCCAGCTCCTCCCCACTTCTCTTCCCTCAGCTCCTGTTCAGCTTGAAGCCCTGGTCCTGAACAATTCCAGGGTGTAAACTCTGCACCTACCCTGAGGCTGGGCCCCATAGGTGGAGAGAAGTTGGAAAGGTCTTCCCTGTCACTCTGTCCTACACACAGAAGCTCAGTGGCCCCCTTGCCAGGATGCAGGACTCCAAGGTCCTGGTCATACTCACCTTGATCTTTGGCCTGCTTTCCAGTCTCCAAGGAGTAAGCACCAATGAGGTAAGCAAGACTTCTGTGACTTTTGGAGGACTCTATGGGGCAGAGGCTTTCCTAGGAGCCCAGTGCCCACCTTAACTTGTCAGGAATTCTCTTAACCACAGACAATAGGTAACTTCTTCCTTTCTGTTCTGTTTGGGGAAAGTGGAGAAAGGGACCTCAGAGTGAGGTCCTGGGGAAGGTTGGGCCCCTAGTCTTGGCAGGGTTGTGTTGCTATCTGGGAACTGGCCCCAACCACATCCCTGAATTGGGTGATTGACCCCTGTTTTAGTCTTGGCATGTCTTATTAAGCTCTCAGTCAGGCTGAGGAACCTCAGGTCTTGCTTGTCTGGGTTAAGGTCTTTCCTTCCCTGTTCCTCCATATCTGGTGACCTTGGGGTGTAGTTTGTTGAACCTCTATGGGACTTATCTCTTTGTGTTCCAGGGAGGTAGATGTTCTCACTTCTCTGATTGGTTCCAATTTGAGCTCAGGGTAGACCTGGCTGCCTGGGCTGGGTGTCGTCTTGCTGTGATCCCAGGGAGGCAGGATTTGAGCTCTTGTTCATATTCAAACTCTAAGTGTGTTGGGTTGGCAGGTTTTCCTGAGGTGGGCAGAACAAGCCTTTTGAACATAAAATCTTTTTGTTTGTTTGTTTTGTTTTTTGAGACAGAGTTTCCCTAGCCATGGCTATTTTAGAGATCTTTAGTCCAGGCTGGTCTCAACTCAGATTAAATTTACAATCTTGGTTGGTAATCTGCTATTGGGGGCGATGGTGGTGGTGGTGGTGGTAAGTGAAGTCCCAAGTCTGCTCCCCAGAAGAGTGTCCACTGTTTAGAACTCTAGTTCTCTATCCAAGGCCATGAATGAGTGAACCCAGGTTCAAGACACTTCCATGATGGGACCTCAGCATCTTTTCATGACCCATGTCTGTAGCCCCAAGTATAAGGAGTATCAGTCCACTGAATCAGATCTAATAAAATCATGTTTCCTAAAACTCAGGCTTCCAACCATCCTGATGAAATCATCTGGATAAGATGGGACAGGGAATGATCCTGGTTCAGTTTTTCACACCTGTCAACTGTTTTCTGTTTTTGTCACAGGGTCTCACTATAAAGATTATACTGACCTTGAATTCAACAGACATCTGCTTTGTACCTCAGCATTAGAATTAAAGGCTGGCGACACCATGCCTGGCCTAACCACTGCTCAAAGTTGCTTAAATATAATTAGTATAGGAGCCTAGTGGTGTTAACAGCTCACACTTTTAACCTGAGCACTCTGCGCTCTGAAGGCAGAGGCCGGAGGATCTGAGTTCTAGGAGAGTCCGGGATCCACAGAGAAATCCCTTCTTGAAAACAAATATGGTTCAAGACAAGAGTCAGATGTTTGGAAGAGTGGAAGAGTGGGAGAGAGAGAGAGAGAGAGAGAGAGAGAGAGAGAGAGAGAGAGAGAGTTAGTTTTGAGATTGGATCCTGGGCCCATTGTGTTTTAGGCTTACTGTACCCATCCTCACCACAGAGCGGAGCTACTGTGAGCATGGAGAGGGAAGGATCCCAGCTGTGACTCTCACCTGTCCTTTTGTCTTTTCTTTAGCAAAAGAAATGCTATTGTAAGGATCTTTAGCAAAGCCAAAAGCTGGCTTCCTTTTCTTTATTGGTTGAGAGAGGGTCTAGTTCTAACTGCTTTAGAAAGCCTGGAGTCAGAGATTAAAGACATGCATGCACCTCCACACCTGGCAATGGTTTTAAGTGAAGTAGCCAGAGAAGGCAATGCTTTGATACCTGGGGGAACAGAATTCTAATTAAGAGCTTAAAAAATAGTGCTGTCAACAAGATGGAATTCTGTATGGAGACCTTGGGTTCCTCAAAACACTGAAGGATTCAGTGCAGGGTGTTTCCAGCAGGGACCTGAGGCTCAATCGGACCTGAGTATGTTTAATGAGTCCCCAGAGTTGTCTCTACCTGTGACACTGGATCATGGGTGTGGGGGGCAGTGAGGGTTAGGTTGCTTTCTAGGAACTCTGAAGCTAAAGATCTACTAAAGGTACCTTCCTAGGCCAATCTCCAATTGTGTGTGTGTGTGTGTGTGTGTGTGTGTGTGTAAAGGAGCTAGGTGTAGTTAGTGGTCCACATCTTTAATCCAGAGATCTGGAGGCAGAGACAGGTAGAACTCCAAATTCCAGGCTAGCCAGGGCAAGCCAGTGAAAACCTTGCCTTGTCTCAATAGAAAAGGGTGAAGAGGCTTCCTTGGATTTTCATGATTTAATCCCAGCACTCCGGGAGGCAGACATCCAGTTGTTGACCCTGGACATGGTGGTTGAAGGGAGGGAGAATCTGAGATCAATTGTCTGGAACCATGTCTGATCAGAGACTAGCCTCCAGTTCTTTTTGAGACAGAGTTTCTTGTTCCCAATCTGGCCTCAAACTGGCTATGCAGCCTCCAATAGTTCTGCCTTCTCTTGTCTTGAGTTCTGCCATGATGGACATGCACCACTGGGTTACACACACATACCTGATGTATTGCCATGCTGGACAAACACTCTAACACCTGAGTCCCAACTCCCAGGCTTTGAGCTCTGATCTATGTCTTTTTTTTTTCTTCCACAGACTGTAAACACATGTGACATCCTGTAAGTATGGGACTTTGTCAATAATTGTCAGTAAAGTCAGGGGGTAGGTGTTGTGCTCAGATTCTGTCCTGGATAATGTGACAGACACCTAATTCATGTCTCCTTTGCTGAAACCATAGCCCCTCTCACCGAACCCAACCTTGGGATCTGCAGGTCTGTAACTGCTGCTAATCCCCAACCTTTCATAGCTGGGGAGGGAAGTCAAATGAGCAATGTCCCACTCCTGCCTCCCATGTAAGATCAGCATCCTGACCATTCTGCCTGAGGAACAATGGCATACTGCCCTGATGAACTCTGAACTCAGGTCTCAAGTCCAGACCCCTAATTCATCCCAGTGAACCTAGGATGGATCTGTACCCCACACCCACTAAGGGAGGCTGGCAACCTGAGGGTCTAAGTGTCTAGGAAAGCAGGGACCCTTTGGTTGGACACACTGATGCCATGAGTATCTCCCCATGCCTGTTTGTCCTTCTAGAAACTGCCCCAAAGGATTCAGATGCTGTGACAATGAATGCTGCCTGGAAAGAAAGGTCTGGGATCCTACAAATAACCCCTTCGGGTAAGCCAGGGTCACCACTTTTGGGCATCATTTACTGAGGTCAGGGTCCACCTAAAATAGGGTGGGTGTGGGTGATGGAGGAGGTATGGCAAGGGATCATGAGCTAGGCACTTATCACAAAACTGTCCCCCTCCTCCCTAGGATCGTGTTCATCATTATATTGGTCATGTTACCACTTATCTTGATCTGTGGCCTAGTGAGGCACTTCTGTCCCAAGTGCAGTGAACTACAACATGAGGTCAGAACAGTGGATCATCAGACACCTCCAGAACTGCCCTCCATTGCTCCCCTAGAGAGCATTTGGGTCACGTCCTTGGATCCCCCACCACCCTACAGTCAGGTGGGTCTTTCTGTCCCAATATCTAATGTGTTTCATAGCTGGCTGTCCACCATGGGGATTGGGGGGAGGGGAATAATGGATTGAGGAGGGCTCTGCGAGTCATATTTGTCATTGTTCACCCAGAACCTAAATAAAACAAGCACCCCTTTTCTCCTGAAGGTTGTTTTGATGCCAACTCCCACAGAACCACCTCCTCCCTACAGCCTCAGGCCTGAGGCTCCTTCTGTCCAGATGAGAGGACCTGGCTATGCAACGCTTTGAGCTACCTCACACACAAACCTCTTGGATCAAGCTGAGGACACTGGAAAGACTGCCTATCCTATCATTTTTATTTCTTTTGTCCTTTGATTTAATTTATTGTGTTTATATACTGCTGCCCTCTCCCCTTTTGTCATGAGAGCTGAGCTGGATCCATGGCCTCTGACCCACACAAAAGGCCAGTGAAACTTTTGAAGATTTGGGGGTGCCTGTAGTGGATGTAGAAAGATTATTGCTAGTGGACTGTCATGCTTGATAGGACAGCTCCCTCTGCCATCCTACAGAAGCTCTTCTGTTTCTGGAAGAGATTGAAGATTGAGCTGCACAGACTCTGAGTCATCTTCCAACCATACCTGGGCAGAGAGGACCTCACTGGACCTCTATAGCAATGCAAACAACACAGGCACTGAGTTTCAATGGCTGGCTGCTAAGTGCTGATGGAGACAGGTTCAGAGGCTAAGGAAACACTTGCAGCTTCTTCCAGTGGTGACTGACTGACTGACCCCTGCTGGGAGGACTGAGCATCCAAAAGGGGAATAAATGCTTAGATCTTCAGCTTCCTTGGATCTTGGGCACACCAAAGACATGAACTGGAAAGCCCCTGGGATCCTATTCTAGTCCTGCGACCAGCTTTCCTGGGAGACCAAACTTTGATGAAGCATGGGACTTTTATGGAAATCCAAGACACAAGACAGCTTTCTAGGAGAAGGTAGGGTGGGGAGAAAGCCTGGAGAAGCAGACATGGTTAGACTGCTGTGTGGAGTCAGGCCAGAGACCATTTCCTTCCACTTTCCTTTCCAGGAATCTCCTGTAGGGAGAGGAGAGGCAGACCCTGCCTTGCTCCTCCTTTTAAGCCTGGGTTCCAGGCTCTACAGCTCTTCCCCACCCAAAGTTAACTCTTGAATGAGGAAGGTTTTGTCCTGTGACTGAGGGACTGAGTACAACTTGGAGCTTGGACTGTGCAGGAGGTGGGGCATTGAAGACAGTTCCTGGTGCCAATGCCTTGGCACCTTACCCCTGTCTTTACTGTGTGTACTGCAGAGGACTGAAGGCCAACATTTCCCTTCAGACAGACAACACTACCAAATCTCAGTGCTTAGGTGTGCATGCAGGGCAGGTGTGGCTGTCCTGGACTCCCTCTGTAGAGCAGGCTGGCTTCAAACCCAGAGATTCTCAAGAGTACTCATCCCTGGGCTACCACAGAAGATGGCAGGACAGAGATTCCACCTAGATTTGGGCTCTGAGAGCTGGGCTTTTCCCTGTAGGAGGAGGTCACCTTGGCTCCCTTGCCACCTACCTGACAGTGACGATGGTTTAGGGCTTTTACTTCAGTGTCATGTCCTACAGAGACTGGATTTTCCGACCATCAGTGGATGAAATATTTTATTATAATTAAAATGTGCATCGGTGTTCTGTGAGGGGTAAACTAGAACTGGTGTACCAGGTAGCTATGAGCTGCCATGTGCATGTTGCAAATTGAACCCAGGTCCTGAAGAGCCACTTGTGTTTTTAACCACTGAACTATCTCTCCAGTCCCATGAGTGAGTTTATTCCCACTCACTGTAGTCACTATTGTGGGTGAGAGTCAGCTTTTCAGAGATTACCTATTCCTGCTGGTGATTCCTATTGTCCATTCCTATAAATGTCTATATTTATAAAGTCACTACTCTAGTCTTCCTGTCCTGGGAATCCAGGATGAGACCAGGTGCAGTGACACTTGTAAGGATAAGCCTGCAGAGAGGCCACACACTAAGCTCACAAAGATGCAGATGTGCTTCTTCTGGTGTACTTGACCATGGGGTGTGAAACAATGGTCCACCTCCATTCTCTATGGGAGCTTGTTCTGTCAGACAGGCACCCAC
>NW_021620861.1:0-1461 GCF_004785775.1 Grammomys surdaster
CAAAAATGTAAGTTGAAGGTCTATCATCCTCAGTTAAACAATGGTGATAGAGAGATGGCCCAGTGCTTCCTTGTCTTAAGACAAAGGTATGGGTCTCAGCAATACATCAGCTGAGCTCCAATAGCTCACAACAACGTGTAACACAAGTTGAGATATGAGATGAGCTCTTCAGGACTCCTTGTACTCCTGCCAACATTTGCTGCACTTAAACCTCATATAAGCATGCACACACACACAAACACACACGCACACTAAACATCAAAATGTAAAAGGTATGTAGTTTTACTAATATAACAATGAGTGTGCAAATGACCTCTTAAGTGTCCAGTGCCCATGGAACCCACCCTGTTTTTATTATAAGGCAGGGCTGATGCCCAAGCAGCCACACACTATTCCTCAAGGGAAAAGCAGTGACCAGGGATGGGACAGCAGAGTGACACCATAATAGGACAATACTCAGGGGAGCCAAGGAATGGCATATTCCAGGAGGGATCAATAGGCAGGGACCACCATATTGTACCTCCATATTGGATAAATTATCCATGGACTATCCCCTAACTGACCTCAGAAAAGACACATTTCCATGGGGCTGGGTCTTTGACTGAGCACTGGACAGATCAGTATCTACAGGGCACTATCACATTTATGACAGTTTTAAGCATAGTACCAAGCAGACCCACATATTGCCCCATGCCAAGACAGATCTAGTATCCTAGGTGCCAACTACATGATGAGCAAATATCAGGTTTCTATCAAGAATGATACCAAGGAATCAATGAGGACATATGATAGTAGTAGTATCCAGGGAGCTCAAACTTCTTCCCTTTGGGGAAAGTTCAGTGCCCCTGTGCCATTGTCATCTGTAGAAGGAACAGAGGTGCTCTAGAGTATATCATAGATCTGATGGGAGAAAACAGGATACCCACTTCTGTCTGCAGTCCTCCTATGACCCCAAGGGGTCTATTTGTCTGTTCAAATAAAGTTTCAGTTTATTGTTGCACCACATATTCCCACACAGCAGTGGCCCACCTCTCTCTGCTTGCAGCTTTAAAATTTTCTGCCTAGGCCTATGTCTAGGAAAAACAATTTGTTCAACCCATGAACATAGTCCCTTGATGAATTTATTACATCTCCCCAAGATCCTTAATAACATTGTTGACAGATTAATGAACATTCCATCCAACCACCCCCAGGCTGCACACCCTTAACTGGAGTACACAGAGGAACTTCTGCATAAAAGTGTCATGCATGTTGAGATCACTCTGGGGGATGTGCATAACTCAGCCCCTAACTATTGTTCCAGAGAGAGACAAACAGAATGGGTGGGAGGAAGACACTGGAAGAAAGTTCCTCCACACCAAAGGCAGCTCCACAGAACATCTTCAAGACATCAACTCTTTAAGGAACTGAAGTCAACAGGCATGTAAAAAATAAGTAGAGAAATATTCTAGTCACAGTAAC
>NW_021620861.1:1471-2191 GCF_004785775.1 Grammomys surdaster
GATGTGTTTCCGAAGGGATCCCTGGGCTGCATATTCCATCACAATATAGGTTGTGTCACTTGTTTCAATGACTTGAAACAACTGTACTATGTTAGTGTGGTGTAAACGTTTTACTATGTCAACCTCAGACATGACTACGGTGTCTGCCTTTGTGCCCTTTTTCATCATCTTAATAGCCACCCTTGTCTCAGTCATAATGTGGAGAGCCACTTTGACTTCTGCAAAGGACCCTTTACCAACGGTGCCCAGAATGTAGTAATCCTGAGCCAAGGCGTTCTCTTCGAGGCAACTGGTCTCGAGCTCTCTCAACATCATCATACTTCCCTTCTCTTGGTCGGAGTCGCCAGAAGCTATAACCAGTAAAGATGGCAGGGAAAACAAATTAGAATTACTTCTAGGAAAGCTTACTGCTAGAGATTCTAAGATTCAAAGTCAGAGATACCTCCAAAGACAAGTCTGGTGATGCCTCAGAGGCACAGGGAAACCAGAACAAAACAAAGACAAACACAGTGGATGGAAAGAAGTAAGAAGACTCAGAGCAGAAAGAAAGCAAGGGCAATGGAAGACAACATTTTAGTCAGGAGAACAAGGATCCCCATATCAAAAGACAAAACATTGACAAACTTACCTAATACAGGTATTATGAAGGGCAAGCACTGAGTTAAAGCCCAAACTTGAACATCAAGGTAGCTTTACCCAGAAATGCATGGGAGGCAACCT
>NW_021620862.1:0-40657 GCF_004785775.1 Grammomys surdaster
GTGTGTGTGTGTGTGTGTGTGTGTGTTTTGTGTGTAGCATTTGTGTTTGAGTGTGGTATGTGGTATATGTATATATATATGGTATATTATATTTGTGTGTTATGGTGTCTGTGGTGTGTGGTTATGGTGTATGAGCTTAACTGAGACTATATCCAAGCTTGGCTTGAGATGTACTGCATACACCTGGCCGACAAACTATACTCCTTTAGTCTACATGAAGCTGGAACAAGAGATTTACAAGCATATCTAGCCTGAAATATACTTTAAAACCATCAGAATATTCATCCCTCTGACTGGTGATTGTTGTTGTTGTTCCAATATTTTACAAAAAAAATATTAGAAGTATTACTGGAATTGCTATCATGAACCTGATTCAACCCAGATGTCATCCAGATGTCAGGCTAATCTTGACAGGGCTACCTCATTTATGTGTGAAAACTGAGTGGCTGGCAGGAATAGCTTCTCAAATTCCTTCTAGCTGAAGAAGTTTCGATTCTGGGGTTGTGACACTTTCAAAAGTACAGTGTGAGGTGTGATCCAGGCCCAGCAAAACATGTTCTATGTATCCCAAAAAAGGCAATGCATTAGTCATATTTCCTGTTCTTTTTTTTTCTACTTAATGAGAGAAAAATCAGCTTTATGACTTCACTTGTTCTTAAAATATATGTAACAGAATACTTTAAAATTGCAATGATTAGCCCCTTGCGTGGTCATTTTGGCTGGGGCAGACACCTAGCTGGTCTGCTCCTGTGAAGACAGTGTATCCTGAGCCATCATAGAGGATCCACTCCACTCAGAACTGTCGGTAAGATCTCCCACTACCCTATGTCCCAGAGCTACAGCTGGGAGCCTGGGATGCTCAGGACCCTCCAGAATACCACTCCCCTTCCATCCCTCAGTTGGTCATTTTGGCTGGGGCAGATACCTATCTGATCTATTGCCATGAAGACACTGTATCCTGAGAAATTATAGAGGAGCCACTCTACTCAGAGCAATGAACACCTAGCTGATCTGCTCCTGTGAAGACACCATATCCAGAGCCATCCTAGAGGAACCACTGCACTAAGAGCAGCAGAATTTCAGGATCCCAGAGGTGGCCTGAGTCCCAGCAGTTCTTCCACAGAGGAGCTCAGGAACACAGGATCACAGAGGCATCTGGACTCTGAGGAGTTCTGGAACAAGCGAGATAACTGGAAAGACAGGCTCTAGTCAGAGACAGTTGGTGCAGGTAGCACTAGAGTTAACTAGATGGCAAAAGGCAAGTGCAAGACCATAAACAATAGAAACCAAAGTTACTTGGCATTATCAGAACCCAGTTCTCCCACTATAGCAAGCCCTGGACACCCCATCATACCGGAAAAGCAGGATTCAGAATTAAAATCACTTCTCATGATGATGATAGAGGACTTTTAAAAGGACATAAGTAACTCCCTTAAAGAAGTACAGGAAAGCACAGGTAAACAGGTAGAATCCTTAAAGAGGAAACACAAAATTCCCTTAGAGAACTGCAAGAAAACGTAACTAAAATGTGAAGGAATAAATAAAACCATCCAAGATCTAAAAATGGAAGTAGAAACAATAAAGAAATCTCAAAGGGAGACTACCCTACAGATAGAAAACCTAGGAAAGAGATCAGAAGTCATAGAGGTAAGCATCACCAACAGAATACAAGAGATAGAAGGAAGAATCTCATGTGTAGAAGATACCATGGAAAACATTGACACAACTGTCAAAGAAAATGCAAAATGTGAAAATCTCCTAATTAAAAACATCCAGGAAATCCAGGACACAATGAGAAGACCAAACTTAATGATAATAGGTATAGATGGGAGTGAAGAATCCCAACTTCGAGGGCCAGCAAATATCTTCAACAAAATTACAGAGAAAAACTTTCCTAACCTAAAGAAAGAGATGTTGATGAACATACAAGAAGCCTACAGAACTCCAAATAGACTAGACCAGAAAAGAAATTCCTCCCGTCATATAATAATCAAAACATCAAATGAACAAAACAAAGAAAAAATACTAAAAGCAGTAAGGGAAAAAGGTAAAGTAACATATAATGGCAGACCTATAAGAATTACACCAGATTTTCACCAGAGATTACAAAAGCCACGATCCTGGACTGACATCATACAGAGCCTAAGAGAACACAAATGCCAGCCAAGACTACTATACCCAGCAAAACTCTCAATCATAATAGATGAAGAAACCAAGATATTCCATGAGAAAACCAAATTTACACAATATCTTCTCACCAATCCAGCACTTCAAAGGATAATTGATGGAAAACTCCAACACAAGGAGGGAAACTACAACCTAGAAAAAGCAATAAAGTAATCTTTCAACAACCCCAAAAGAAGATAGCTACACAAACATAATTCCACCTCTAATAACAAAAATAATAGGAAGCAACAATCATTTTTTCCTTAATATCTCTTAACATCAATGGATTCAATTCCCAAATATAAAGATGCAGACTCTCAGACTGCATACAAAAACAGGACCCAGAATTTTGCTGCATACAGGTAACTCACCTCAGTGACAAAGACAAACACTACCTCAGAGTAAAAGGATGGAAAACAATTTTTCAAGCAAATGGTCCCAAGAAACAAGCTGGAGTTGCTATTCTAATATAAAATAAAATTGACTTTCAACCAAAAGTAATCAACAAAATAAGGAAGTACACTTCATATTTCATTCATATATATATATATATATATATATATATATATATATATAATTTATTTATTTTTTTCACATTGTAATTTATACTCATTCACACAAGGATTATAAACACAAAAAAGCAGGACATGGGGAAGGGGATGACACTGGAGCGTGGGTGTTCGGGGGAATACAGATATCTTTCAGAACAAGGTATAGGCTGGGTGAGGGTTCAGGGGATAGGTCACTATGACTCTGCCTATGATTCACTCGTCCTTATCTAAGTTGGTTTTATCTGCCAAGGCTACCTATTTACAAGGTCTATGACTACTCAGCCTGGTAAATTGTCACAAAAACTTCCTGTTTACAATAGCTTATAGCCATCTGTTTCAGTGTTTATCCACAGAGACCCAAGACTTGGTGTTAGTATACATGTATGACAGGCCTGATTTTAGGCCTTCAGTGTAATAAGCAGGGATGCCCCTGACATCTCCTCCCTTCTCTAAATATAGACAGGCTGTGGCGAATCTAATCTTGCGAAGGCGGGGATAGAGGCTATGCTCCAAATGCCAGGGCACCCACATACATAAAACAAACTTTACCACCAGCCTGGGAGCACTTAGCGAGGGATCCAGGGCTTCAGCTGAATATGTAAGAGCGGAGGGCCCTGCTGGGCATAGGTGGAAGAAGAGATCCTTGACCTCATGAAGGCTGGACGCCCCAGGGGGAGGGAATTTGAGGGTGGGGAGGTGGGAGTTGAGGGGTAGGTAGGGGTTACATCCACAGAGAAGAAGGACGAGGGGTTCCTGGGTGGGTGGGGGATGGGGTAAGGGGACAACATATGAAATGTAAATAAAACATCCAATAAAAAAATCAAAAAAAGGAAGAAAGAAAGAAAGACAAACAAACAAACAAAAAAGAAACTTTACTAAAGCTCAAAGCACACATTGCACCTCACACAATCATAGTGAGGGAATTCAACACCCCTTTCTCAGCAATCGACAGATCATGGAAACAGAAAGTAAACAGAGACACAATGAAACTAACAGAAGTTATGAACAAAATGGATTTAACAGATATCTATAGAACATTTCATCCTAAAACAAAAGAATATATCTTTTTCTCAGCACCTCATGGTGCCTTCTCCAAAATAGACCATATAAATGGTCACAAAACAGGCCTCAGCAGATTCAAAAAATTGAAATAATCCTTTGCATCCTATCAGATCA
Organism: Grammomys surdaster; assembly: GCF_004785775.1. Classification (NCBI taxonomy): domain Eukaryota; kingdom Metazoa; phylum Chordata; class Mammalia; order Rodentia; family Muridae; genus Grammomys; species Grammomys surdaster. The sequence continues at coordinate 3,894 of NW_021620862.1, forward strand.
CCACGGACTAAGGCTGGTCTTTAATAATGACAAAAACAATGGAAAGCTCCATACACGTGGAAACTGAACAATGCTTTACTCAATGATGACTTGGTCAAGGAAGAGACAAAAAAAGAAGTTAAAAACTTTTTAGAATTTAATGAAATTGAAGACACATAATACCAAAACTTGTGAGACTCCATGAAAGCATTGGTAAGATAAAACCTCATAGCTTTAAGTGTCTATGAAAAGAAACTAGAGAGAGCATACAATAACAACTTGACAGCACTCCTGAAAGCTCTAGAACAAAAAGAAACACAGCCAAGAGAAGTAGACTACAGGAAATAATCAAACTCAGGACTGAAATAAAACAAGTAGAGAAAAAAATAAAAAGAACTATACAAAATATCAACAGAATCAGGAGCTGGTTCTTTGAGAAAAATCAACAAGATAGATAAACCCTTAGCTAGACTAACTAGAGGGCACAGAGACAGCATCCAAATTAATAAAATCAGAAATGAAAAGGGAGACATAACAACAGAAACTGAGGAAATTAAAAAAATCATCAGATCCTACTACGAAAGCCTATACTCAACAAAAACTGCAAAATCTGGATGAAATGGACAATTTTCTAGACAGATATCAGGTACCAAAGTTAAATCAGGAGCAGATAAATTGTCTAAACAGTCCTATAACCCCTAAAGAAATAGCAACAGTCATTAACAGTCTCCCCAACAAAAAAAGCCCAGGACCACATGGTTTTAGTGCAGAACTCTATGAGATGTTCCTAGAAGACTTAATACCAATTCTCTTCAAACTATTCCACAAAATAGAAACAGAAGTAACACTACCCAATTCGTTCTATGAAGCCACAATTACACTCATACCTAAACCACAGAAAAACAGAACAAAGAAAGAAAACTTCAGACCAGTCTCCCTTATGAATATTGATACAAAAAATTCAATAAAATCCTTACAAACTGAATCCAAAAACACATGAAAACAATCATCCAACATGATCAAGTAGGCTTTATCCCAGGAATGCAGTGAAGGTTCAATATTCAGAAAGCCATCAATGTAACCCACTATATAAACAAAATCAAAGAAAAAAACCACATAAACATCTCACTAGATGTTGTGAAGGCAGTTGACAAAATTCAACATCCCTTCATGATAAAAGTCTTGGAAAGATCAAGAATTCAAGGCCCATACCTAAACATAGTAAAAGCAATATACTACAAGCCAGTAGCCAACATCAAACTAAATGGAGAGAAACTTGAAAAAATCCCACTAAAATCAGATACTAGACAAGGCTGCCCACACTCTCTCTACCTATTCAATATAGTACTGGATGTCCTAGCCAGAGCAATTAGACAACAAAAGGAAGTCAAAGGTATACAAATAGGAAAGGAAAAAGTCAAAATATCATTATTTGCAGATCATATGATAGTATACTTAAGTGACCCCTAAACTTCCACCAGAGAACTCCTAAACCTGATAAACAACTTCAGCAATGTGACTGGATATAAAATCAACTCAAAATAATCAATAGCCTTCCTCTACACAAAGGATAAACAGGCTGAAAAAAATTAGGGAAATGACACCCTTCCGAATAGTCACAAATAATATAAAATACCTTGGTGTGAATCTAATCAAGCAAGGGAAAGATCTGTATGACAAGAACTTAAAGTCTTTGAAGAAAGAAATCGAAGAAGATCTCAGAAGATGGAAAGATCTCCCATGCTCATGGATTGGCAGGATTAATATAATAAAAATGGCTCTCTTGACAAAACAATCTACAGATTCAGTGCAATCCCCATTAAAATTGCAACTCAATTCTTCATCGAGTTAGTAAGAGCAATTTGCAAATTCATGTGGAATAACAAAAAACCCAGGATAGTGAGAACTGTTGTCAACAATAAAAGAACTTCTGGGTGAATCACCATCCATAAACTCAAACTGTACTACAGAGCAATAGTGACAAAAACTGCATGGTATTGGTACAGAGACTGGCAGGAAGATCAATGGAATAGAATTTAAGACCCAGAAAAGAATCCACACACCTATGGTCACTTGATCTTTGACAAAGGAGCTAAAACTGTCCAGTGGAAAAAGGACAGCATTTTCAACAAATGGTGCTGGTTCGACTGGAGGTCAGCATGTAGAATACAAATTGATCCATTCTTATTTCCTTGTACAAAGCTCAAGTCTAAGTGGATAAAGGACCTCCACATAAAACCAGATACACTGAAACTAATAGAAGAGAAGATGGGGAAGACCCTTGAATACTTAGGCACAGGGGAAACATTTCTGAACAGAACACCAATGGCTTATGCTCTAAGATCAAGAAATGACATTTGGGACCTCATAAAATTGCAAAGCTTCTATAAGGCAAAGGACACTGTCAATGGGACAGAATGGCAACCAACAAATTGGGAAAAGATCTTTACCAGTCTTACAGCTGCTAGAGGTCTAATATCCAATATATACAAAGAACTCAAGAAATTAGACTTCAGACAATTAAATAAACCTATTACCTATTAAAATGGGGTACAGAGCTAAATATAGAATTATCAACTGAGGTAACTCGATTGGTGGAGAAGCACCAAAAAAAATGTTCAATATCCTTAGTCATCAGGGAAACGCAAATCAAAACCACCCTGAGATTCCACCTCACACCAGTCAGAATGGCTAAGATCAAAAACTCAGGTGATAGCAGATGCTGGTGAGTGTGTGGAGAAAGAGGAACACTCCTCTATTGTTGGTGGGACTGCACGCTGATACAACCACTCTGGAAATCAGTCTGGGGGTTACTCAGACAATTGGACATAACATTACCTGAGGACGCAGCTGTACTACTCCTGGGCATATACCCAGAAGATGCTCCAACGTATAACAAGGACACATGCTCCACTATTTTCATAGCAGCCTTATTTATAATTGCCAGAAACTGGAAAGAACCCAGATATCCTTCAACAGAGGAATGGATACAGAATATGTGGTACATTTACACAATGGAATATTACTCAGCTATTAAAAAAATGAATCTGAGAAATTCTTAGGCAAATGGATGAAGCTAGAAAAATATCATCCTGAGTGAGGTAACCTAATCACAAAAGAACACACATGGTATTCACTCACTGATAATTAGATATTAGCCTAAAAGCTCACAATACCCAAGATGCAACTCAGAGGCCACATGAAGCTCATGAAGAAGGAAGACCAAGTGTGGGTGCTTCAGTTCTTCTTAGAAGGAGTAACAAAATACTCATGGGAGCAATTATGGAGCCAAAATGTGGGATAGAACCCGAAGGAGTGGCTGTCTGGAGGCTGCTCCACCTGGGTATCCATCCCTTGTGCAGTCACCAAAGGTAGACACTGATGTGGATGCCAGGAAGTGCATGCTGACAGGAGCCTGATCTAGCTGTCTCCTTAGAGATCTACCAGAGTCTGAAATATACAGAAGTAGATGCTCACAGCTAACCATTGAACTGATCATGGGGTGCCCAAAGGAGGAGTTAGAGAGAAGACTGAGGGAGCTGAAAGGGTTTGAGGCCCCATGTGGAGCGCAACAATACCAACAAACCAGAGCTCCCAGGGTCTAAACCACCAGCCTGGGAGCACATAGGGAGGGACCCATGGCTCCAGGTATATATGTATTGTGTATTGCATTGTTGGGCATAGGTGTGAGAAAAAGTCCTTGGTCCAGTGAAGGCTGGATGCCCCAGTGTGGGGGAATTCATGGGTGGGGAGGTGGGAGTGTGAAGGTGGGTGGAGGCACATCCTCATAGAAGCAGAAGGAGTGGGGATTGGATAGGGGGTTCTTGGGTGGGTGGGGGAATGGAGAAAGGTGATCACATCTGAAATGTAAATAAAATATCCAATAAAAACTGCAATGATTAATGAATGTTCAGTAAACAAGTAGACCTTACTGCACAGTGGTATTTAGTACATTAATAGGATCATAAGTACTATGTACATAGTGATTATTACTCAACATTTCCCACACTCATTTCTGTAATAGGGATTTGTTTATTGGAGAATGTATAGCTTTACACATATCTCACACTGCGGGGTGTTATGCAGCATAATTAAGGCATTCTAATGAAGCATCTCTTTCTCAACTAAGTGTCCAAAATCCTCCTTATATGACTGAAGGATTCATACATGATCATTATCCTGGCTATTTTGGGGGGCTTTAATCCATTTTCTCCTTATGCATCCAACTTCATATAGATACTGATTGTGATTTAAAAGAAAGTGTTCTCTGCATTGTCAGCATTAAAGAACTTCTAGGAGTTGTTTGTCTTGGTAGTGGCTTGCATCACTTTGGTGGATTAACTTTGTGGGTCTCCATTTCTATGGGGTTCATGCTCTATGGTAGGGTCGGGGTGCTTACATATCTAATATGAAGTAACAGGTAGAGCACAGCTGAGGGAACAGTTAATACAACATCACTGGTTTTCATTCATTTATATTTGAAGAATGAATGAATAAATGCATAAATGAACAGATCTTTAATAATTTAATGAATGTGGCACACGTTATATTATTATCCCATAACTCCATAGGGGAAAATGCCTTTCAAAAATCCATTCATAACTCCAAACTACCTTTTGTTTTCATTGTACAGCTGCGTCATCCCCCAACCTCTTTGGATCTTTCCCTTTATAACATACAGTTGAGATTATTCTTACACAGTGCTTTTCAAAGTACACAAACCGCATTCATATACTTTGTGTATAATGTTCCTGGATGTTCATCTCCTCTCCATGCCCTTTGAATGGACACATAGTATATCAGGGAATTGACGTCTCTCAGGCTGTCTCTGGCAGGAAGTGACTGTCTATGTCTACAAATGAAGTCACATTATATAAATGTCTAATGTGGTATATGTAGCTAAATATTCTTGCTAATCCTTTGCTGTTTGTCCAAAGATGGGATCTGAGTAATTATTAGAACAGACAGCACTATGGACATCTAATGAAAATTTGCTCAGTTATTTTGTATAGTGACTTTTGCCCACAATATGTCATTTTCCAATGTATCAGTTACATTTTAGCTGTACAAGATATCATTTTTGTAAATTTTAGGGCATGATTTTAAAATAATGTGTTATTTTTAAAATAGCATGATAAAATGTTTAGATGAATAGAAGCCTATAATTCAGGAACTCATTATACTTTACTCTTTGAATTCTTAGCTAATTCAAAGTTTCCTACTAAGTAGTTTGATTTCTTTCAACCCTTACCCCATGTCCTTCCAGATACATTCCACTTCCTACCGACCTAACTCTGTGTCCTCTTTATCCTAATCTTTATATATATATATATATATATATATATATATATATATATATATATACTTTAAATTTAAACCCATCAAGTCCTACTTGTGGTGCCCTCATATCCTTACCTATGAAGGCCCGTACCCTTAAAGAAAACTGAACTCTCCCTCTCCCTAAACCTATCAGTTATCAATAGCTCCTCAGTTTAGAGAAGGACTTCATGTCTACCTCTCCTCTCCATGCTGAGATTTGGTCTGGCTCGATATTACACAAGTCTTACGGATGCTGTCATAACTGATGCTAGTTCATATGGATATCTGCCCTGCTATATCCAGAAAACAATTAGCTTGTTGTGCTCTTCTACAATTTCTAGTCCTTACAATCTTTCCTTTTACTCTTCCATAATGTTCCTAACATTATAAAGTATTCACTTATTCATTTCTCATTCCTTACAGTTATTTGACTTTTTAAAAAATAGTTTAGTAACAATCGAGGAAAATTTTGTACATTTTGTGTACTGTCTTACTTTAAAAAAGTAGATTATTTTAAAAGCCACCCTTTGCTCTAGACTACAACTCGATGGTATACATTCCTCTTCTGCGTGATACTAGATAGTATCTACTATTTCTATGCTCAGGTATTTGTGTCTGATTAGTAACAACCCAAGAGACATAGGCTATGATATATATATATATCTTTGCCTATGTAAGGAATGCTGAAGGCTCTACGTGTTTTGTAGTTTTGTTTCCATTCAGTTAATGGAGAGATCTCATTAAATGTAGAAATTGGGTGACAATTCTTCTTAGAGTTGGCTGACCTAAGGAATGCAGAAGGACAAACGTGATGTGGAGGTAAGATAAATTTAGAGCATTAACCTTGCTACTCTGAAGACCTCCCATTATTAATTTAAGAGTTTAGGTAAATCCTTAAAGAGTGGTTTCTTGTTTGGGACTGGAGAAGATATAACATTGTATTGGAGGATGGTTGCAATTATTTATTCAAGTAGATGGTCAAGTATTTCATAGGAAGTAAGCTATAGTTCCTGCCCATCCTGAAGCTGCGTAGTAATTCTAAACAATCTATTTATTATATTTTGGTGCCCAGTGCTAAGCTTTTAATAGGTAGCTTAATGTCAGGGACCGAGTATTTTATTTCCACTTTATGAGACTATTTTATTAAGACAATACATTATTAGTTTCTCTTAACTACCATATTTGCCCTTGTCTTTTTCGTTGACATTAAGCAGATAGTACTTTTAGATCAATGGACAAGTTTAATGCTTCACACTCAATGGGTAAATGCAGTTATCCTGTTATTTATCTGGACTTCAAATCTGTCCAAATGAAACTCTGAGATAGTACTCAGCTAAGATAAAAATGTTCAGATAATGATACCATGAGTTTTGAAGAAAACAAGTGTACAAATACTTTGTGAAAAACTAAATTTGTTGTGTTAAGATGTCCAGAGTCAAAATGGTGGTGCCGTGGATTGAGTACTGGTGACTGTCCTATTGATGGGGATTTAGAATACTGCCTTTAAGTATTTTAGCGGCACTAGAGAGATTGCTCTGCAGTTAAGTATGCTTGATGCTCTTACAGAGGACCTGACTTAAACTCTCAGCACCCATCTCTGGCTGCTCGTACTGCCTGTAACTCCAGCTCCAGATGATCGATGCCCTCCTCTGGGCTTTGAGTGCACACAAATAGATACATAAATGCACAACACACATAAATCAATAATTTTAAAAGTAAAATAAAGTCTATCATATCATCATAAATAACTAGTAAGCAGCTGTTGGACCAGGGAACCCATCATGGCCACTTCAGCATGAAGTGATGGTATGGAGAAAGAATGTAGAGATGTTCAGCATGAAAAAAAATAGCTATTATGTGAATTAGGTTGTTAAGTGGTAAGGCAAATAGTGCTGAATGATGACAAATATCTTGGCAAGTTGAATTTTAAAGGGGGCAATCCAATTCCTCTTTCCCCAATTATTATTCTTAATGTGCGAATGAAGAGATGAGTATTGGATCATTTCTTTAATGTCATGATATATGGTCATTGCAAAACAGGCAATATCCCTGGATTGGATTGCAGAACTCCAAAGCGTAGATTGCAGAGCTAAGTCATTGGAGAGACACACCTCATCTGACTCACTTCTCTGGGCCTCACTTTTTGCCCAAAGGGATCCATACTGAGAGTTAGTCATAGTAACCCCAGGGAACATTTATTAAGGATTTTGTGGGGGAGCTTTGTTTCCAGGAGCATGAACTATAAATAAGAGAGTATCTTGGGATAAAAATGATATCAAGAAGAATGAGACTAGTTCTGTTGTAACCAAAGCAATGAGGTAATGGTTGGAGGTGGAACTGGAGAGGTAAGAGTGGCTGAAAAAGAGCAGCAGGGGGTGACTTTGATCTTTCCTGAATAATTTCCATTTAAGTATGGGCATGACATTCTACAGATATTAATATAGACTCTCTATTAGAGACCTGGTACACACCAACTAATAACTAAAGAATCACATGCTATTACCATGTCAGAAGCTTCAGGAACCTCTAATACAAACTTTTTCAGTTATAGAACTGCAAGGTAGTAGTGATTTTGACCAAGATTCACTTTGAGTTGGTGGTAAAGACAAATGTAGAAATAAAATTCCTGAAAGAAGGCGTTACTTGTAATACTTTGACATCTCTTGACACACCTCATAGAGGCTTTGCATTGTACTTCTCCCTTTTCCCTACCCACTGCAGTATTCTGAAGTGTGTCTCTGATCAGAATAATTCCAGAAAACACATCCTCTTAGGCCATGGATTATCCATATTGTCCCAAAGTCTTCAGCTTTGACATATGCTCCCAAGATAGCCTTGTTTCTTGTCCATCTTTTTCTCTTTCAAACTCTGATGAGAACCTTGATGGGTTCCTTGAGACCCCCCAGTAAGACTTAGTTGTTGAAGAAAGTAAGTCTCCTTTTCTTACCATATCCTGGTTGATGAATCCAGTATATAATAAAGGTCATTATTTCAAAAAATAGTGGGAGTAATTAACTGGGAATGGTGGGAGAATGAGAAAGAGAAATTTCCTAACTTTTTTTTTTTTTTTTTTTTTTTGGTTTGTTGGTTGGTTGGTTTGTTTTGGCAAAGCAGAAAGGAAAAAATCCTAGGCCTGACTCTGCTCATACACTCTACAAATATTGGTCTGTGAATTAAGAAACAGAACTCTATGTCGGCACTGTTACCAACTAATGCCAAGATATTGAGCAAATCACTTCTCTCTTCTAATATTCAATTCCTCTTTCATCAAATAGAAGGAATGGAAGGGGTTGACAATTAATCATTTTTTGATGTATGTTCTATATTTTGGGTTCTGGAAAACATTTGCCAGAGGTAAGAATCTAAAGCTGCTTATTACTGCCTTTTTTTCTCATTCCCAGGAATCATGGATCATGTCAACTATACCTGGACCCAGACTTTCATCCTTGCTGGTTTCACTACCTCTGGCACCAGGCAACATCTTGCAATTTTTGGGACCCTGTGCATCTATCTCCTCACACTGGCAGGGAACTTGTTCATCATTATTTTGGTTCAGGCAGATTCAGGGCTGTCCACTCCCATGTACTTCTTTATCAGTGTCCTCTCCTTCCTGGAACTCTGGTATGTCAGCACCACAGTGCCCACCTTACTGCATACCCTGCTCCATGGACCTTCACCCATCCCATCAGCCGCATGTTTCATCCAGCTGTATGTCTTCCACTCCTTGGGCATGACTGAGTGCTACCTGTTAGGTGTCATGGCACTGGACCGCTACCTTGCTATCTGTCGCCCACTGCACTACCATGCACTCATGAGCAAACAGGTAAAGATACAGCTAGTTGTGATTGCATGGGTGGCTGGCTTTTCGGCTGCCCTGGTTCCTGAAGGTCTCACTGCCACTTTACCCTATTGTTTAAAAGAGGTAGCCCATTACTTTTGTGACCTGGAACCTGTAATGCAGTTGGCATGTGTGGATACTAGCTGGCATGCTCAGGTCTATATTGCAGTTATTGGCATGATCAATACATGCAATCTTGTTTTCATCTTGGGTCTCTATGGAGGTATTGTGAAAGCTGTGCTGAGGCTGCCTTCAGCTGCTAGCCGTGCCAAAGCCTTTTCCACATGTTCCTCCCATATAATTGTAGTAACACTGTTCTTTGGCTCTGCCTTCATTGTCTATGTAGGGCCACCAGAGATCCGAGCTGAGGGCAGAGATAAGCTTATTGCCTTGGTATATACTTTGTTCACACCTTTCTTCAACCCTATTATTTATACTCTTCGAAATAAGGAAGTGAAAGAGGCTTTTAAGAGGGTCACACAGAGGATCAAGGGTATGCTGAATTGACATTGAAATCCTATAGGTCTATAATTCACCATTTATAAGTTGGAGGATTTAGCTGGATACTGATGTAAATCATTAACTAATTGTTTCAATAATATGTAAAATTTTCAACTCAAGCAGTCTTTAATTAGGACAAATCAAAAATGTTGTAGGAGAAATATTGCCCCTGAATGATCCAATGTGGGAGTGGGTGAGGACACAGATTTGAAGAGGAAGAAAAAACTGAAGGTCATTTTTTTCAGACAGAACTCAGCAAGAAAATGAAATGTGTTAATTTCTAGAATCTAGGCTGGCTATGGATTTTCATTAAAGATTGGAATTTTGGAGAAAGACCCAGAAGATATTGAAATTAGTTAAAGATGTGGGAAGAGAACACTGGGCAAATGTTGTGTTGGAGACCAGTGAGCTATGAAAACATAACACAAAGGTACAGGGAGTCCAATATTCTTGAGCAATATTGTGACACAATATGTTGGAAGACAGAGTGTTTTCCTCTAATATGAAAGAGAATGAGATGGGAAACAAATGCTCTTTGGCAAATGGCAGTTTAAACAATTATAAAATCATTGCACTCTGAAGCCAGGCAACCAGGAAACATTGTAGGTGCAGCCCCTTAGTGAAGAACTGGCCTTTTGAACCATGCAAAGATGTAAAGGCAGAAGTAAGGATGCTTTCATCTCCCTGTTTTCATGAAGCCTATGATTCTATCTTATTTTCTTTTCAATAATCTCATACATAAATGTAATTTTTAAAAAAGATATCCATTTGCCATTCTTTCCTCTCTAGTGCCACCCTATCTCCCACCACCACTTCTCCTTCCCAGCTTTATCTGTTTTTAGTGTATTTTTAATTTTTATTTGAATATTTCATACAATGTACTTTTTGTTTCCTTCTTCCTCGACTCCTTACTTATTCTCCTCATCTCTCTACCCCAAATTCCTCTCTCTCTCTCTCTCTCTCTCTCTCTCTCTCTCTCTCTCTCTCTCCTCTCTCTCCCTCTCTCTCTCTCTCTCCCTCCCTTCCTTCTTCCCTCCCTCCCTCCCTTCTTCCCTTCTTCCCTCCCTCACTCCCTCCATCTACCTCTCCCTTTCACTCTCTCCCCTCTATCTCTTCCTTCTCTACACAGCTTATGTGGTCCTGAGAACTACAGATTAATGCAGGTTTTCAAGAGCTAGACTTCTAGGGTCCATCTTTTCCAGGAGATGGCTTTAGATCCATGGTGAATGTGGAGTACCATAGGTCTTTCAATTTGCCTGGCATTTTCACAGTTTATGACAGTTGTGAAGCTTTAAATTCAATTAATAATTAGATTAGCAGCATTACTGTTTTGACTTCTTTTGTTCCTTATATAACAAAAGCACTTGAGTGCTTTATTTAAGACTGACAAACAGAGGTACCATTGATCATTTATGATAAATTTAATATGTTTGCCTCAATTTGGCTATCATTTGCAATTGCCTAGTGACTGAGTCTTAGAAAATCGTATTTTATATAGTCTTACTGAAAAAAGAATGAACATTTCTGGCAAAGTAATATCTAAATGATGTGCTTTACATTTTTCAGTTAGTGTTTATTACCTTCTAAAGAGGTGGTTTGATTTTATTTTTTATTTCTGACTTAAGAAGTAGGTTTAAGTGACATTTCTCCTTTGGTTTCTGCCATCTTCAGTTTTATGGAGTTATCTCTGCCAAATTCACTCATAGAAAGGACATGCATATGTGTTTTGTCTGTTAATATGTGTCAATGAAAATATCTAAAACAAACATTTAAAGATTATACTAAAGCAAAAATAATAGACAACTTGTGTGAGAATAAATCATTTCTCTGTGCATTTGGGATGCTCTGGTTACTTTCTAAACAGACATGTTTTGTCAGGACCATTAAGATGGGAAATGTTATTCAAAGTAAAATTGTATGTATTCTTGTGCATGTGGGTGTTTATGCATATGGGTGTTTGTGTATGTGGCTGTGTGTGTGTATGTGTGTGTGTGTGAGTGTACCTGTGTATGAGATCTGCATGAATTTATGGATTGCCAAGCTGCAAACCTTAGTTCATCTACAATCCTTGAACCAAATGATAGCTGCTATCTGTATATGTAATTCTGCCAGAGCAGAGTCACAGGAATCCTTTCCTGTACTGAAAATGGATAGTTTTGTGTTACAAAAACAAAGCTGAATACTTGTGATATAGCCTGAAGAACTGACAAGTCAAATATATTTACTCTCTGGCTCTTGAAGAAAATTAATTACCCGACCCTTACCAAATTATATGCTATTGTGTAGCTATAGACTTGGAAAAACTGTGAATGCAGTTATAAGAACTAATTGTAATCTTAAGACAAGTCAATATGCTTTGTATACTGATGTCTTGACCTCCATTGTGACTTATGTCCATTGGTGATTCTGAGTCCTGACATTGAATCCCTGTATATTTTATGCCAGGCCTTTCTCAACTCTGTTTAATTATTTTCAGGCTTTCTGATATTTTATTTCCTCCTGCCTTTTAAATCCCAGTCCTAGGGACATGTGGTATATACACTTAGAGAGAAACACAAAGCTGTAAATGGAATTCAAATGTAATAAAAATTGGATAACTTTTCCTAATGAATGTTTAATTTGTGACCATGAAGGAAGGAACTAGGGTTCTGTTAAATTAGTCAGTGCTTAATCAACAGGCACATCTACAGCTTTTGTATTTAGATAGATGAAAAGAGAAATAACATACTTATTAAATCGAAAGTTAATATAAAGTTAGTGAAATGCACAAGAAGAAAGATGACAAAGTCTAAACCTCAAAATAAGTTAATTTGGAAAACTGACCAAAATTTACAAAACAAACTGTAGTGGAGGGAGGATATCAAATGAAAACCCTGAGTATAAATGAACTTTCCAAATATATGCATATAAAAAAGATACTTTAAAATATTTATTAAGTATATTGGGTGTATATTTTCCAGATAGCATACTAGGCAATACAAATACAGAATTCAATAGACACATAAACAGCAAATATACCTTCACAATGAAGTTTGAAATATAGATATTGAATGAATTATTAGAGATAGGAAATATTCGGAAATCCACAGTACCCTAAGATTTACTACTGTTCTAATCTGGATCTACATTTGACTAATGACTATTGAATATCTGCCTTATGTCATGAAAAGCTCTAAACATTACAGTATTTAGGGATTAAAGAAAGGTTTGTTTGACTCCTCCCACCTCCACACACACATATGTACATAATGTTTATATCCAGCATTTTACAGACACCAAAAGACAGTTGTAAATACCAACTCACAGTAGTGGTGACAACATGCACAATTCCATCCCATGCTCAAGCCAGAGAAAATTATACCACATGGGGAGAGAGGCCATGAAGTTTTACCTCTAAAGAACTATTGGCAGGTGGTATCTCCTGGAAGTGGGGGACTCCATTTTCTTAATGGGTACAATCCCTTGATGGGTTGGCCACACTCTAGTGGGGGACCACAAATCTAAGAGTACATGTAGGATTTACTGCATTTGATTTTTTTCAAAGGACGTAAAATTGAGTAGTTGGGTGGTTCTGGGAGGAGTGGAGCTAGTGAATATGATCAAAACATAATGTAGAAAATTTTCAAAGAACTAATACAAAGTGAGAAAACAAAACAAAAAGTAGAAAAATATTTTTGAAATATATACAGTTTCTTTTGGTATTTTGTCTCATGTAATTCTTATGAAACACACTTATACTAAATATAATACAGAATTAAGACAAATAAATAACCACCTAAGGGCAGATAGGTAATAAATACTGGTCAAGAACACAGATCATGAGACAGGTATCTTTTTGTAGTTCTGTGACCTCGGTTACATTCTATTAATCACTGCCAACACTGTGAGAGGCATGTCACAGATATGGTCCCCTTGTTATGGCATTTTGTTTGAAATGCTGTGTGTGATCCAGGAAACAGTGTTGGATGCTTTTCTTTAGTTTTCTTAGGATGGATCTAACAAGTCTAACAATACTGCAGAATGATTGTGAATATTATATTAGCTTATGCATGCCCTGTGCTTAGAAAACTATTTGTTAAAAAATCTCAGAAAGCAGATATTTTATTAGAAAAAATTAAGGATCTATACTTATTCTTTATTTCTAAACTGGTAGCCATTATCAGTGAGGCTTTTCAAAGAAAGAGAAATATTAGGCAGTATTACACTTCTTTTTTGTTATGAAGTCACTAAAAACAGGGAAGTGAGGGAGGAAATGAGATGGATAAATTTTCTGAAACTGCCTCTCAGGAGTGAGCACTCTATTTTCATGCATCCTCCAAGGAGGCCAACCTGAGCCTTATTCTCACCTGCCCCAGGAACTAGGGATTTCTCATTTCTCTCTGCCCCAAGTGACCTAAAACTTTTTTGTTAACTCCAGAGACTATGGCTGTGGGGATAAGAGTCATAAAGGAGGAAAAAGTACTGTTCTATCCAGCCTACATCTCTTGCACATATGGAGCCTGGCAAAGCTGAAAAAGAGGAAGTATCATGGCTGGTCTGTTAACTGGGGCTTATAAGGATCAGGGATCAAAGGAGTGAAATAATGGATTTGAAAGCAGACACTGTTTTAATATGACTTACATAACTTTCTTAGAAAATCTCATTTTGCAAAACTTGTAGAATCAGGTCTAATGATTAATGATCATCTTGACCCATCCTTACCCATTTACACTTCAACTGAGAGATTATCTACTGTCTACTCTGTGGAGTGTGTGATGATGGAGACAAGGCACTTGCTAGTGTAAATGGTTTAAGGTTCAGCTTTCTGTAGGATTGGTAGCTAACATCTTATGAAGTCTTGCAGCTCTCAGTAGCAGGTGTTTTTAGAAAGATTTCACTTAAAGAGAGCCTTATTTGTTTTTTTCTGAAAATATTAAGGTTTCTTTGTATTAGAATTTAGGGTCCAGAGTAGTTCTGAAAGCATCTAGTACTTATTAGACATTCTTTGACATGAACATATAGTTGAATATAGATAAGGTTATTTTTAGAGAGAAGGAAAATTATCTAAGATACAATTCCTTAAAAATATATATATATATATATATATATATATATACACATATATACATATATATACACATAGACATAGACATAAACATAGACATAGGCATAGACATAATGTCTAGATTAGAGGTAATGAAAATTAGGTCTTTAGAAAGATCAGGAAAAATTGTTTGACTATATTTATCTTGGGATCCTGAGTGGATAGAGATGTGTTTGTGTGCAGATGGAAAGGTGTATGGGAAAGCGGGCATGCAAGAAACCTGAACTCTAGGCTTCTCATTGCCATCATTCATTGAGGCTATGCATTAATTAGTAGAGTATTGTGTATTTGCTCTCAAAGATCTCTCTAAATTGTAGGGAAGATAGTCTTACAAAGGTAGCAATTCTATGCTAATTGGGCATTGTGAATGTTATGATGGTATAGAAGAAGGAATAAACACCCTTTTCTAGGAAAAAAGAGTCCCATTAAGGAGCTAACATTTGATTTAATTGTGAAAGACCCAAGGGATGTGTTCCAGAAGGAGGAAAAGGATAAGAGTTAAGTCAGAGTCCACTGATCAAGAGGGATAAAGGTAATCATAATAGAACGAAGCATGAATTACTGTTCTGGCATCCATCTTGGTAACTGGGAAAGGTGAATGTACAGTTTCTATATGAGAGATTTAAAAAAAAACCCTTAAACAAAAATTGCTTTGCATGGATTTAACATTTTAAAGTATCAAATCAGTAAGTTTATGTCTACAGGGTTTTGTGCTGGGAAGGATTTGGATTAGAATGAGTGGAATAAATCAAAGGGACAGTGTCTTGTATGCTAATGGTTTAATTAGTTTGATTAAAAAACTTTTACTTAATACCCTAATGTAACAACCATTATTCTGAGGGTTAAGGTGAAAAAGATAAAAAGAAATAGCAACCTTTTACTATGGTGGCTGGAATTAGATTGCCTTTATCAAATAAAGTATGATCAGTGGTAGGCACAGTGACAGATTCTGTCTACCATTTTTACCCAGATGAAGTAACACTTTGATCTCTGTTCTCTTCTTCCCCTTTCATTCTTTCCCTCTTCCTGTTTTCCTTTCTCCCTTTGCCCTCTTTTTCTTTCCTTAATTTTGTATATTGTTCACATTATACTTGAGAACAATGAGAATGTTCAGAGCATTTTTAGATAGAACTTCTCAAAGTTATCTGCCTATTCCTTATCTGTGTTATCTGGTTAGTTGTCTGAAAATACAGAAATTTTACCTATTCTTACTTTATCATTCCTAATTTTAAATGCCAGTTCCCTCACTAACTGCTCATTCATCTTACTTTCCTTTTAGGGGTACCCACAAGACACCTCTGTTCATCTATCTCTGAAGTTCTTCACATAAGAACTACATTTCAGCTGTGTTGATGATCTGTTTACAATTGATTGTAACACTCTTTTGTAATGATTCCTTAGTAGCACCTTGTATCTTTTGAGGTAAGGTCCTAGGTCACTGGGTAGGTTTTCACAGTGCCCTTTCCAGGTATTTTTCAGCCCATGAAAGATAGTATTTGTCTATAGTGTTTATTTTTCCATCCACCATAGATTCTCATTCTGCTTAGATAAGTTGATTCAATGCTGTCCTTTTCTGAGGAATATCCTTTCAGTAACCCCGCTCTGATAAATCACCCCTTTCCTGTCACTTCATGATGTTTTTATATATCCCAGCTTATACTGAGTACAGTGATAGGCACACATACCAACCCGTGGTGAAGTGGCTGTGTGGGTTCTGCTGTCAGGGACTGTACCTTGTTGTGTTTTGTATTCCTTAGTCCAGAGATATATTTGTTCAATGAATATTTATGGATTTGAGGTGGACAATGATAAAAAAGCTTGTTATACCAATAATGTATACTAACTAATCATTTTAGGCTGGCTGAGAGAAAGTCTATGTATGACCTAGAAAAAAGAATGTTTTGGGAAGATCACATAGCTTAGGGATGAATGATATGGAATACAGAAATTAAAATTTTCATGCTATGAAATAGCAAAATATTCCAGTCTTTCAGCCTTGTTAGTTTTCATTGAATAAAATAGATATAATAGGTGCCTTTTCCACTTAATTATTCAGAACCAGAGCTAGATTATTTTTGCTTAGTATTAATGGCAATAGAATTAATGACAATAATTAAAATGCTACCTTTTAATTTATGAGGAATAACAATAAATATGGCTCTGATATAGATGGTGATCCCTCTAATTTGGTTCTTTAACCTTCTTTGTCCTCTTCAGCCTCTCATGGATCAACACAACTTTTCAAGCCTGACTGATTTTGTGCTCCTTGGCTTTCCCAATGTGGAACACATCAAAGGCTGCCTTTTTGTGTTGCTGCTGTTAGCATACCTGTTCACCATTGGTGGTAATACGCTCATCTTCCTAGTCATCCAAATGGATGTAGCTCTCCATAAACCCATGTACCACTTTGTCAGTGTTCTCTCTTTCTTGGAGTTATGGTATACAGCCACCACCATTCCTAAGATGCTAGCAAATCTTCTCAGTGAGAAGAAGACCATTTCTTTTGCAGGATGCCTCCTTCAGACCTATTTTTTCCACTCCCTTGGGGCTTCTGAATGTTACCTTCTTACAGCCATGGCCTATGACCGATACCTGGCCATCTGCCGACCCCTCCACTACCCTTCAATTATGACCACAGCACTCTGTGTAAAGATGGCTGTTGGCTGCTGGATCTGTGGTTTCCTCTGCCCTATTTCTGAGGTCATCCTTGTCTCTCAGCTCCCCTTCTGTAACTACAATGAAATCCCACACATTTTCTGTGATTTTCCACCTCTTTTGAGCCTGGCCTGCAAAGACACATCCACTAATGTTCTGGTGGATTTTGCAGTCAATGCCTTCATCATCCTTATCACTTTCCTTTTTATCATGGCCTCTTATGGAAGAATCCTTGGTGCTGTGCTGAAGATAAAAACAGGAGCAGGAAGAAGGAAGGCCTTCTCCACATGTGCCTCACATCTCATTGTGGTGCTCATATTCTTTGGAAGCATCATCTTCATGTATGTTCGGCTAAAGAAGAGCTACTCATTGACTCTTGATCGTACTCTAGCTGTAGTCTACTCTGTGCTAACACCTTTGGCCAATCCCATTATCTATAGTCTTCGAAACAAGGAACTGATTCAGGCCATCAAGAGGACTTTCTTCAAGAAGGTAGAGAAAGTTAGTACAACTCATCCTTGATTTTGTCCTCCCCTTACCTCAATGTTCATCTCTGGAATGCTCTATGTATGTTTTAACTGATCTTAGTCAATATTTCTCCCTTGTTACACAGGCTCTTGATTCCATCTCCTTTCACTTGAGCAAAGACTTATTTGTTTGCTTCTTTGAGTTTTCTGTATCTATATCCTTCTTATTTTTACTCAACCAGTGTTCTCAGCATTATGAAAATTCAGTATCTTAATTCATAGTTTTACACATGTACATTCCCTTGTTATACATTTTCTGACATTTTTTCTTCTCATTTTTTCCAACTAAATGGCCCATTTTTGTTCACTTTCAACTCATTCTCCTATGGATTTGTTTCAGACTTTCTAAGAAACACTTTGCCAAAGACATTAATGATGCTGAATCCATCAGACTTGTATTGTCCTCCATTTTTTAAATCTTAACACAAATGACCATTTTACTTCTTAAAAATGTTCTTCCCAATTTTTATAATATCAATAAATTCTATCTTCCTCATTCTCTAATAGGTCTTTTTTGGTATACTTTATTTTATAGAATGGTGCCTCTAGATTCTCATTTATTCTTATTGTGTCAAAGGTTAAGATAATTCAAATTTTTGGTGCCTGTGTCTGATATCTCTTTTGAGTTTTAGACTCTGTAAGAGATGGCTCACTTCCTTGTTTAGATATCTTCCAGGAAATTAAATCTTGACACTCCAAAAATGAAATATTCACAATCTCAACCTTAGAAACTTGATGCCTTTATATCTTTGTGTTAGTAATATAAATTTTAAGTTATAACATCTACTTCATTTTCCTTTACCCTATGTCTAGTACATAATTAATTCAATTCCTCAAAATACATTTTAAAATCTGTCTCTTATTCTCTTTAGTGTTGCTATCTGGTATAAATTCCAGTGTTTTTCAACTGAACTGCATTATATGTTTCTGTATAAGACCTGATATTTTTAAGGGCTGGAAAGATGGCTCAGTACTGGGAGCTTAGCCCCAGACTAAGCTGGAGTGGGTCTTCTCTGAAGTAGCTGATGGGAACAAGTATCTGTAGGGCGTAGGGCAAAGGGTTTGGGGTGGACTTGGTCTTGATAAACTTTGGGTTGCTTTCTAGAATAACGCTTACTTACTAACTTAGAATTACTAAGTTACTCTGGAGCCAGAAGTTGCAGGCCTCTGGGCAAATTAACACTGGTCTTTAAACAGCAGAGAATTACTAAAGGATTAATTGCTAGTGCTCTGTTCTCTCTTATCCAGAAGCCTTTCCTCTTACTTGTCAGACAGGAGGGAGGTTTGGAGTAACCAACTTTTACTGAAGCATGGTCAGAGAGGTAGAAACTTTTGCACAAGCAAATATGCATGCATTCATATATACATCCATGCACACACTCATGCATCTTCATGCACCCCTCTTGGGCCCACCTACTTATCTATCTCATATTTACATACTCCCCACACACATTCATACTTACACATACTTATAGAACAAAAGACCAAACACCAGTGTAGAAAGAACTCACCCATTCAGGATGTAAAGGAGGCTCCAATTTTTATTGCATAGAGAAAGAAAAAGCTTCTATCCTTTTATTGCTAAATGAATTAAATTCAAGTCTGTAAGAAAAGACATTTGTCCTCTTTAATAAGACAAAGCCTGCCTTGCTGTTAAGAAAAGACTTGTTTTGTCCCATGGTAAGGAGGAGTATGCCTGATCTTTCTATTATCTCTGCAGTTTTTTCTTTGTCTCTCTTTCTCTCTGGATTCTGTATATTGCTTTCTGCCCTTTCCGAATGTCCATATTACATAGTTTTTGTACATTTTTTAGAAGAATAGATCACTTGGTTTTTGCAAGCATCCTTTTTTAATAAACAGAAGTTCACTAGAAGTTCAAACATAAATTCAAATCATAGATTGAATAAGAAGTTTACAACAGAGATGTTTACATGTGTGTGTGAGTGTGTGTGTGTGTTTTAAGAATAGTTATCTAACTAGATATTTATTTTCTTTCACTGGTTCTACAGGTTCATCAAAAGTTAGAAATCATAGTTCTTGTAACTAAGTTAGCATTGAAATTTGGTATAGTTAAACCAATTAAATACTTTATCTTCTGTCCTTGCATCTACAATAAATTGTTAGTTCCCTTTTATGGCTTTTGGTCAATTGTCATAGCTCTAAGAAATAGACTCCTAAGTTATAAATCCTTGCTTTCTATCTCAGAAGCAATTAACTTGTTTTAATTGCAGTTTTCATATCTGAGCAAGCTTTACTATAAAGGGCTTGATAATTTTTAGTATAATATTAGGATTTCTTAGAGAATTGTCCTTATGAATTAAGAAATCATTGATTCGTCTATATAGAATCACTACAAGACAGTGCATCTTCATATATATGCAGAAATCTTCCAGATAGGGTGGGCTAATGCTCAGGGGCAATAATATTAATTTTATAAGGACAGAAAAGGCATGTCAGCTGCAAAATCTTTTCCTGAGATTTTTGTCTTTTGGGACTTGACTCTCAAAGGCTTTTCCATTGTAGTTCCAATGGTGAAACATCTTTGGAAGATCACCCTAGCTTTTTGCCTTTGCTAGAGACTTCTGATAGTCCAGCAATTACAAGCTTTGGCTATTTTTCAGAAAGCCTGAGTTTATTCCTAGAAGCCACATGAAACTCATAACCTTCTGTAACTCCAGTCACAGGAGACTCAGTTCCCCTCTTCTAGTCTCCATTGGCACTAAGCATGCACATATTTCACAGATATCCATGAAGGCAAAAAGTACACATACTCATAGACATAAAAACAGTAAAAATAAATCTTTAAAAGAATCTAATATTTTAAATCTAAACTAGATAAGCTATTCCGAAATCCAGGAAAAGCAGTTGCTTATAGATGAAACCAAAAACTTTACCACTCTAATATTAACTGTTCGCCATCTTTCCCGTAGGGAACCTGGGTGTATTTTCTTAGGGATATTTTACTTCCTTCTTATAAATTAAGTTCATTTTGGTTTTTAGAACCTTCACACTTCCCATAACACTTTATGCTATTCATTTGTCCTTATGTTGTGGTTCAAAAATCAATTTCAGGGATAGTGTGATTGTTTAGTACATATAAACACTTATGGTACAGATGTGCTGGGTTGAATTCAATGCCATCAACCACAGTGTAAGGAGACAACCGACTCTCTTAAGTTGTCCTCTGACCTCCACAGGTATTCTATGGCTTGCATGCACATCTACTCACATACAAATCAATCCACCCATTGATGCCACTTCAAGTGATAGCATTTTGGATACCCTTTCTGAATACTCAACAAATTTTCTACTTTTATCTTTTTATTAAATCTTTGAAAATATTGTATAATATATTTTGATCATATTCATGTCTCCTTCCAACTCCTCTCAAATCCAGCCCCCTTCCCTACCTACCAAACTTAGTATTCACTTTGTTTTTCTTTCTCTTAATACTTAGCAAGTCCATATGTTCTTGAATGAGTGACTTTCTACTGGAGTTCAGTTGATTTACTAAGGCTTACACTGTTGCAGAAAACTAATTCTCCCTCTCCCAGTAGCTACCAATTGTGAGACTGCATAAGGGTATCTTGGTTCTTGGCTGGGCATGGGCCTGGAACCCTGAGACTCCAAGGGAGAACCAGCAGGGGTTCGGCCATGTCCCCAGAACCCAGGGTCCTGAAAGTCAGTCTCCATCGACTTACATTGTTCAGTCACATAGGCCATTACAGCCCCTCCCAAAGTGCAGAGGTAGAGGGTGTGACTACAGGCCTCAGGCCCTAGAGATTTACATACTAATGAAGGCCAGAGGGTGGAGTAAATTAACCATTCTTCCCCAGACCCTCTCCCTTTCTCTCTTCCTATTTAATTCAGGTCTGCCCTGAGTTTCAGGGGGGTACATCCAGATCTATCTACCATATGTCAAGAAAATAAACTCTTTTGGAACCAAGGACTTTTTTGTATCATTGGGGCCTGCCATCACCAAAGCCTCCACCCTCTGGAACCTTAGACTTTCTCCTGTTTGTGAGATCAGGCGTGGAAAGTCTCTGGGATGACACTGTGGCTTATTTTCCCACAATCAATTGCTAAAATCCTTTAGAACTATTGTATTTAATGCCAACCCCAGCCCTTCCATGCAGGAATGTTGTCTGAGTTGAGCTTATATGATATTATGACTGCTCTGAGTTAATGTATGTGGCTGCCCTGTATTAAATTATATATTTTTTTCCTTCAAAATATGTAAAAAAAATTTCTGTTTGTAGGTATAGTTGTTTATATGTAACCAGAGGGTTAATCAATTTTTTCCTACAGTGAAGATTTATGTTCTTCAGTCTATTTATACAGTCTATTACTTTCATAGAATTGCATATGCAGAACCAACTTTGCATATTTGGGATGAAGCATACAAGGTGATAATGCATGATTTTCTTAATATATTTTGTTAATGTTTGCACCTATGTGTACCAGGTAATTTTTTAACTTTTATTTCATTTTGTCCATACCTAGCTTTGATATTAAAATAATATGGACTTTGTAAAATGAGTTAGGGAGATTCCCTCCCTTTTGCATTATGTGGGGTCATTTTTGAAGTATTGGTGTTAAATCTTAAAGGCTTGGTAGAATCCAACTGTATATTCAGTCATGGTCTTTGTAGAGGAACTTTTAATTATTGCATCAACCATGTTATTCACTATGGGTCTATGTGAGTTGTTAACGATGTCTTGATTTAGACTTGGGAAGGTGTGTGTGTGTGTGTGAACGTGTGTGTGTGTGTGTGTGTATCCTCTGACCATTTCTTTGCTCTGTGAAATAATTTTCTTTGCATTGTTAATTTTGTCAATTTGCATCTTGCCTTCCTTTAATCAATTTTCCTAGTGGTTTGTCAGTCTTGGTTCTTTTTTTATGTATTATTCATTGCATCCTGATTTCATCAGTTTCTGTCCAAACATTTATATATTTTTGCCATCTACTATATTTACATTCAACCTATATTTTACAAGAAACATGAGGCATATCATAGGATTATTTATGTGCGATCTATTATATTTCTGATGTTGGCACTTGTAGCTTTCAATTCTTTTTTTTTTTTAAATTCTCTTGGCTTTATCCTAGAGGTTCTAGATCTTGTGCTATTCTTGTCACTTTATTCCAGATACTTTTAAAATATTTTTCTCAATGATTTGTATTTGTTAAGGCTTACATTGTGAACTATAATGTGACTGGTATTAAGTAGTTTCCATACCACTTAACATAATCTGTGTTCCCAACTACTGTTCCTAATATTCTTTAGCTATCTCTTAAATCCAGTAGATCTGTAGTGTAATTTAACTATGAAGTTTCTTGCTTGAAGATTTTACTTTGGTAGAGCCATCTACTATTAATGTATTTTGACATATCTGATACTGATACTAAATTATTGTGTTAAATATTTGGGTATTCTTATCCCACCTTAGATCATTTAATTCCCAAATAAAAGACATAAAGCCTTTATATTTATGGTAAGACTTAAAGTACTAGAGCTGGGCATATATTCTGTCTAGGCTGCTTATACTTGAACTGGCCTTCCTCATGGCCATGCATTCATGTTCTACATACCCCATGATGCCATTTTGCTTCTTTCTCTCTCTCCCTTATGGTCTCTGCCTCAGCCAGGGAACTGAAGCTCTGCCTACTTATCTTCTGCCCAGCTACAGGCTGCCAGTGTCTTTACTAATCAATCATGGATGACTTAGAGGGGAAGGAAATTTTATACAACAAAGGTTGCTATATACAAGGATCTCCTCATCATGAGGTAACTAGACTGAATACAGAATTTAGCATCCCAATACATTACAACAGGCTAAACTACAACACTTGGTGCTCTTTAGTGATTACTTTTCTGAAATTAGGAGCCTAAGCATCACTTGTATTATTTGGTGAATTTCTCACTTTATTAATATGTAATTCCTTCTTCATCTCCTTTGATGAATTTTAGATTTTAGTGTACTTTATCTGATAAGAGACTTGCTATGCTAGCTTGTTTATAGCTTCTGTTTTTTTTTTGTTTTTTGTTTTGTTTTGTTTTGTTTTTGTAGGTTAATCTCTATCCTTTGAACTTCACTTTTAAAGTCTATATCAGGAAGGTGTGTTTCTTGGAGACAAAAAGTAGTTGGATCTTGTTTCCTCATTAATCCTCATCTAATCAGTTTTCCTCTTTCACTTGATGAGTTGAGTCCATTTACATTTAAGGCTACTGTTATGAAGACTTTGTTTTTTCTCAGTTTGTTAGTTGTTCCAATTGCCAAGATTATTGATGATCCTTTTCTTCTTTTGATGGATGATCTATTTTCCATTATCCACATATCTACTTTATATCTATTCATTGTTCTTTCATGAAATATATTCCCACCTATGCTTATATGGATGAGACTGTCTTCCTCCATTGTTTGTAGCATTCTGTAAACATATGCCACAATTTTTTGTTCCATTGCTCTGAATCACTTTAATTTGTGCATGTTTTAAAATGTTTCTAAACATTTTAAAAAGATTATTTTATTAATTAAATCAATCTTAGATGACAGTTATTAACTTTCAATCCTTGGAAAATATCAGTTCATGTTTTCCTGGCTCTTTGGGTTGTTGGTTAAAGATATAGTGTTATTTTGATGTCAATGGCTTTGTCTATGAATTAACAGCTTTTCTCTCAGATTTCAATCATTTCTTTATATTTTCAGAACTTTTATTAAAATTTTATACATTTGTTTTAGTGAGTGTGTGTATGTGTGTGTGTGTGTGTGTGTGTGTGTGTCCTGTAACAAATATATACAGGCCAGAGCACAACATTTGGGGGTTGATTCTTTTATTACCCCACATGGATTCTTGTGATCCAACTCAGTATGTACAGCTATGCAGTAAGTGCCTTTACCTACAGAGACATCTTGTCATCCTACTTTGTGTGTTTGGCACCTTGGCCATGGAGAAATTTTTCTCTGATCATGTCTGTTTAGGACTCTAAGTATATTCAGCTATATATTTAGTTCTCCAGATTTTGCAACATTTTTGGCTACTACATCATTGAATGTGTTGTCTATACCTTCAGGCTCTATTTTTGCTGTTTTCTACTGTACTGATTTTTTTTGTAAACAATGAAACTTTTTATTAATACCATAGTGGAATTTGAAATTTATATTATCTGCCTTACTTAAATCAACAAAAAAGGAAAGAAAGAAAGAAAGAAAGAAAGAAAGAAAGAAAGAAAGAAAGAAAGAGAAAAGAAAAGATGCTTTATAAAATGAGGCACTTCTCCTTTCAGTTAATGTCATTCCTTTGGTCTTAATTACTCATTCATTATCATTCTACTGGTTTATCTATCATTTCTTTTCTTATGTGTATGGATGTTTTGCCTACATGCGCATCTGTGTACTACTTGCATGCTGATGTATTATGAGGACAGAACAGAGTGTCAGCTCCTCTCTGACTCTAGTTATAGATAGTATTGTGCCCGTCTGTGAGTGTTGATGATCATACTTTGGTCTTCTGAAAGAGCATTGGGTGATATTAACCAATGAACAATCTTTTAATATCCATTATTCATTTTTTCATTATTCAGCTGCAAATATACTTTTTATAAAATCAAGATACAATTTGTATATCAGGAAGATCATTTTAAACAATTTGCTCTTCTGCAAATATGTGTTCTTTGAAGAATTTTAAAGATTTCTCATTTTGATGACGAGGTTTTATTCTTTGAGTGTCATATTATAGAACACTTGACCTAATACTAAGAAAAGTGTATATGCTGCAAGTTTTTTTCATGACTTTTTTTTGGTTTAATTCTTTCATTCATCTTTGAAATAAATATTTTTGACATAAAGCAAGCAGCTAGGCTTTATTCTTCAAATGTAGAATTGAGTTGTTATTTTAACTGGGATTTTCCATTGTATGTCCATACTGTTGTGCTTTAGCTTCCCAAAAGTGTACTTTCATATTGTATATTGCATGTTAGTAAGGGAAGTAAGAAATCAACAAATGAAAAGACAATAAAAATACTGTTAGGCCAGCTGTCAAGTATCTAAATTTAGACTCTCTCTCCAAAGATTAACACACGTCAAGTCCTCAGTTTTCAGTTTTCAGGTCCTCTTAGGAAAAAAATTAAATATTAAGTACAGAGTACATACACACACACACACACACACACACACACACACACACACTTACACCATAGATAAATAAGCAAATAAACAAATCTTAAGAAATGGTAAAAGTTAGTTAGCTAATAATTGGCATATAGAGAATTTAAAAATCTGAGTAAGTTACTAATTAAAATTGATTACATGATAATCAAGGTATAAACCAATACCTTCATTCAAAAACTCCCTCGAAGAGCCAAAGACTACCCAACAAAAACCCCAATAACAGACATGAGAAACCTATTTTGACGTTCAGGGCTGTTCAACAGGTTCCAAAAACATAGCTTGCTTCTGTTTTGCTATCTTGCCTCCTAGAGGTGGAAGTTAAGTCCCTCTTGCTGAAGACATCATGCATTCTGAGGACAGGGCTCAAAGGCTTCTGAACTAGAACAAATCTGAATCCTTAGCCACTCAGGACTAACTTCTGTGGCACCAGAAGACACAATCCTTCCAAAGAAAAAAAGCAATCAAAAACCCTACCCAGGTATAATAGTTATGAGCCACATAAAAGACCAGCATGGCCCAATAGCCCTAAAAGTACAATAGTGGTCCACATGTCATGGTGGTAGCCAACAGCTCTCTTATTGGACTTGAGACCTGATCAACAAGAGAAAAACCACACTCAGTACTGGAAACATAGCTAAGTATTCAGAGTTAATAAAGTCATGGTTAGTGGAGGAAAACTACAACCATTACTTTAGTAAACTAGTATAATCACTGAAAAGAATCTATCTTTAGATACATCAGTCTTATATCCATCTACCAAAATGCTCATATAAGACACAGGAAATGTTATAGAAGAGTGGGCAAGGGAAATGTAAAAGCCAGAGGATCAGGTACTTTTCTGTGAGATTGTGTTTTCTTGTGATGTCCGAAGCTATAACTATAAGTCTGGCCAATATAATTGCTCTAACATGAGCTGAGAAAGGTTGATATGAATGGACATGCCTAAGTAGACTGAGACAAATCCATAAGGCCTAAACCCTACACAAAGAGTGATTGGCAACTAAAGAAAGATGACAGTGAGATTTGGTTTTCCCCAGGGAAAAGCAAACCAACTGGTAGTTTAGTGCCAAACAATCAGATCTGAAATCACACATGCAAGTAACATTATATATACTGAGCAGTTTATATTATGAATACACACACACACACACACACACACACACACACACACACGTATAATACCAAATGCAATAAGAAGCCATGGATTTGAAGTACACTGGGTAGAGACATATGGAAGATTTCAGTGGGAACAATGGGAATGGAGAATTGTCACGATTATATAATAATTAAAAAAATGTAAATCAAAGTATATATATATAAACAAGCAAAAGATAAGTAACCATTTTAAGTAAATGTGAGAACATAAATTTCATGTAAGATATTAAGAGATGTAGAAAAAGAAGGTTTATATTAAGAACTTTGAAAATGCTTCTCAGCCATTCGAGATTCCTCAGTTGCAAATTCTTTGTTTAGCTCTGTACCCCATTTTGTAATTGGGTTATTTGGTTATCTGGAGTCTTTCTTGAGTTTTTTTGTATATATTGGATATTAGCCCTCTGTTAGATGTAGTGTTGGTAAAGATCTTTTCCAAATCTGTAGGTTGCTATTTTGTCCAATTGACATGTTCTTTGCCTTACAGAAGCTTTTCAAGTTTATGAGGTCCCATTTGTCAATTTTTGATCTTAGAGCCTGAGCCATTGGTGTTCTATTCAGGAAATTTTTTCTGTGCTGTGTGTTCAAGGTTCTTTCACACTGTTATAGTTGTCCCCTAAGAGGCGCTAGCAGTGCCTGACCAATACAGACCAAGATGTTCACCATTGGACTGAGCATGGAGACCCCAATGAAAGAGTTATGAGAAGGAATGAAGGAGCTGAAGGAAATTTCAATCCCATCAGAAGAACAACAATATCAACCAACCAGACCTCCAAAGCTCTGAGGGACTAAACCACCAACCAAAACGTACACATAGGGGAAACCATGGCTCCAGCTGCATATGAAGCAGAGGATTCCCTTATCTGGATCAAAGGGAGAGAAGGCCCTTGGTCCTGTAGAGGCTAGTTGCCCCCAGAATAGGGAGAAGCTAGGAGGGTGAGATGGGGATATGTGGGGGAGCACCCTCATAGAGGGAGGGGGAGGGGGATTGGATGGGGGGTTTGAAGAATAGGTGAAGTTGCAAATAGATTTAAATCCAGAATCCTGAGGTAGAGACATTTTCAGGGCAAGATAACACTGGAGTAAACTGCAAAAAGACAAGGTGTAAAACTACCAATGGTTAGGATAAGGACCTGCCTTGTTAGCATCTGTTTTCTTAGCTTATACCTCTCTTTAGTATCTCTTGGATCAAGAAACTCAGTCATATTTTGGAAAAGTCATATTGTAATGGGGAAGTGTATGATTTCTTTCTCTAAAGTCATGCTATGCAGGGACCTAGTTTGCCCAGGAACTTTATGATGATAATTTGTTTCCATTAATGAAAACAACTGGCATAAGAGAAGCTTTTTACAACTTGGATGGTTAGTAATTGCAATAAAGAACTGGTATGAGGCAATGAACTCCTGGATAATGAATGTCGTGGATGACACTTGTTCTCCCAAAGGAACACCTAAGGAACCTCAGGAGTCTGCTCAGAAGGCCCAGAAACCTCTACCCAATCAAAAATATAGATCATGAGAGAGGAACGTTTTATGGTTTGATTTACTCCCACAGGTTTTCTCAAAGTGGGAAAACTCAACTCATGCAGGACCCATGAGTGGGAACACATAATGCTGCAGATAAATGGGGAAAAAAGGGAAGAGGTCAGGGAGGTCTCTTCTATCTCTAGACTCAGCAGTGGTCCCAGGATTGAGCCCTAAAGGATCCTCACTCTCAAGCTGCAGGTAAGAATGTGTCAGGCAGACACTTTATCATGGGTTTTCTAGGCTGGTCATTAGAAAAAGAAGAAGAACATTGAGAAATACTAAGTGTACAGAATAATTCAAGTTCATGGGATGGACATATTATTTAGAACAATAATATAGTTAAAAAACTCTATATTCATTCTGTCACAATACATTTGTTTTGATATGGATTCTCATTCTATAGTCCAGAATGTGCCAGGATTTCCAGTGTGAGCCACCTCACCAGGCATATGTTCTCCTTTAAAAATGTTATTGTGATGTGTCTCATCTCAGAATTAGCAGTTTGGGTATGTTTTTAGCCTAATGTGTGACCTATGACCAGGCATTTTCTTTTTTCTTGATCCCCACTTCTTTCTTTGTAAAATGGAGAAACTGAGTTGATCTCTTCAGTTGTAACTATTTGGACTTCTGCCTCAACACATGTAGATCAGAAAAAATGTAACCATATGGAGTAGAAAATGAAATGCAAGGCACTAATGCTAAAAGCTTATTGGAATAAGGGAAGTGAGATATGACCTAACCAAGAGAAACACTAGTTTGTAAATATGCTAGGTTTTCTAATATCTCTCACTCCATCCTTGATACTAAAGGAGGAGCTGTAACATGAAAGAACCAGATGATCATCTTATTTGACATCATATTCTTCATATCTGTGATAAATCATACATTGTTCCAAGCATTCTAGGTGGCAAGTAAAGTATGGAATTTATCTATTAATTTCAAAAAGCTCAGACAGGGGATAGAGAGATGGCTAAGCTCTTAAGAAGCTCTTCCTGATTCAGAAGACCTGAGTTAGGTTCTCCGCATCCACATTGGCTGGCTCACTGTTGTTTGTTACTCCTGATTCTTGGCATTTGATGCATCTGGTCTCTGTGGATACTTGTACTCATGATCATACCTATATGCAGCCTATATATAACCAAAAGTGATAAAAATATACACCTATATATAACCAAAAGTGATAAAAATAACCACTTTGACAAAGCCCGATAGCTGCTTTGGGATGATAAAATACAAGGATAAAAATAATTTCAGTACCTGAAGTAGGACATAATAACTCTCTCTCTCTCTCACTCACTCTCTCTCTCTCTCTCTCTCTCTCTGTCTCTCTCTTTCTCTCTCTTTCTTTCTTTTTCTCTCTTTCTCCTCCTCTCCCTCTCTGACTCCATCTCTCTGTCTCTCTCTGTGTCTCTATCCCTGCCTCTCTCTGCCTCTGTCTCTCCCCCTCCCTTTTCATCTCTCTGTCTCTCTGTGTGTCTTAGTGTCTGCCTCTCTCTCTCTCTGTCTCTCTCTCTCTGTCTCTCTCTCTCTCTCTCTCTCTCTCTCTCTGTGTGTGTGTGTGTGTGTGTGTGTGTGCAGATGGGCATGAGGCCATGGCAGGATTTTGGGATTTAGGGTGTTTTCCTCTATCACTCTCTGCCTTAATGCCTTGAAACAAGGTCATTAAACTCAAATTTCACCATTTAAATTAGGGCAACTCTCCAGTGAACTCTCGGAAACCACCTATTTTTGCCTCCCAATGATCAGGTTACAGGAACGAGTGCTGGACATTCAAACTCAAGTCTTCAAGCTTGCAAAAATAGAGCTATTATGCACTGAGACTTTTCTCCAGGTCATGACTAGTAGGAGTAGCAGGAAAAGTTAATTTTACCCTGTATGTCTAGAGAAAGAAATGACCTTGGGGTCAAAGAAGATTTAAGCGTCTTCAGAGTACTCAGCATGAGATGAAATTTTAATGAAAGAACACTACAAACAAATGAACCAAAATTTAATGCAGGGAGCCAACAGCAGTGCAACTTTGATGATCAGAATGAACATGATGATGTTGATAAAGTTTTTTTTTTCCTCTCACAAATCATTATATATATATATATATATATATATATATATATATATATATATCTTGATGACAATAAGATTAATGAAAGAAATCAGGATGAGTTACACTTACATAGCCAGCAGATTACCAAGACAGTTAACATATGAACAGTAGGATTTGAGGGTCAGTGTTCTCATGATCAGGAAAGTGGTCACAGTCATAGTCCAGTTTCTGTCTGTCCACTACCCAGCAGCGCCTATGCTCTGGGAGTTATCATGGGCTTCTTTCATGCAGTTCCATCCACTGCTGGGGTGACTGATAATTTTTTCAAGGCCTAAATTTGCAGTAAATGCAGATAAAGGGAATTGTTTTTTTATTGCTCTGAGACAAAACAAAGTGTACTCCACACCTCATCCTACTCCATGCGGCTTCCAAACTCCTTAGGACAAAGATGAGCTTCTGATCCCTCCTTCCTTTAGGATCTCAGTTTTTCTTCTGAGTTCTCCCATCACAAAACCAGTTCCAATCAAGTAATGATTCTTCCTCTGTACTCTGAATGTTTCCCATCCTCAGACTCTCCCACATTTCCTTTTCATGCATAGTACTGTCTTAGTCCTGGTGGGTTCCTAAAAATGTAGTCACTGGTAGTTCCTCTAGGAAAGCCCTTCAGGCTCCTGTGGTATGGTAGATAGTGTGGCTCTTAAAATGCTCTTCCACAAATACTGTATGTTCCAAATCCAGAAAGCCTCTGATTCCTTGGTCTTCAAACATGATATAGTGATTTTCCCTGAGCAAATGACTTGCAACCTTCAAACTTTTCATGCGTTCTCTTCCACATGACTCCAAAAGTGTGTGTACCTGGGCCTATTTTGTCCACCATCTCCATATGCTTGCTGGAGTTGATTTCTCAGTCCTAAGACTATTGGAAATATGTGTTTTCCTTTGCTCTTAATCAACCTGTGACAGGGTCATTCCACCCTGCAAAGGGGTTGTTATCCACATGTTGAAAGTCACTAGTATTAAGTTCATGCTACAAGTTTGCAAAAACATATTAATGGCTTTCAGATATGTTTCATGAGAGACATTTTCCACAAATAGATTGTTGTAATTCTCCAACATCACATCCATATACAACAC
This sequence comes from Grammomys surdaster, assembly GCF_004785775.1. NCBI lineage: Eukaryota > Metazoa > Chordata > Mammalia > Rodentia > Muridae > Grammomys > Grammomys surdaster. Next base: position 35,820 of record NW_021620862.1, read on the forward strand.
ACATTGAGCAAAATTGAAACATTCCCATTCCTTCAGTGAGAAGTTCAGAGCCATGCCCTTGAATGTTAACAGACCCTGGATTCTTTGATAGAGTCTCCTTGGCCTTTACCATCCAGGGCTCTTAATGTTGTTTTACAATTATGCAGATTTGGCTGAGTATATGGAGACCAGGCAGGTGACAGGACCAGGTGCTGAATGTCCTAGGAAGCCAGCACAGCAACTGCAGCTTAAGGAAGTTTTCAGGCTCCTCAAATAGTGGACACTAGTCTCCCACCATGACTTCCTGATCACAAGGCAGTTGAGATACATGGAGAACGATGAAATTGCTGATAAAGTTTTAAGCATGGTTCACAACCAGAACAGTAAAATTACCTCACAGAATAAAAGCAGTGCTTGAAAGTCAGATTTTGTGTGGATGGAAGAGTTTTATCAATCTAAGCATTTCTACAATAGGAAGGCTGTCATATGACCATCTTGCACCATGAGTGCTGACAAAAGTCTCATTCCATTTGTAGGATTTTTGTAGGACAAAAGTTTCCTCATGCATTAGAGAATAAGAGTCTTAGCTGGCCTGAGTGAGCAAAGGCGATATTGTCTTTGGTGCGATGATGATTTAAGTTACTGTTTTCCTTGTTCGTTCTTTTGGGTGAAAGCTCTTTCATCTTCGTGAATTGATAAGAATAAGTGATATATTTAAAAATGCAAGCACTTCAGTGAAATTGAAATTTATGATGATCCTGAAGCTTCTTCCAAAGTTGTATCAATGTTTATTGGTGCTAGAAATGATTAATTAAGTAGAAATTGTAGAACATTTAAAATCAGCTGTGTAAGGAGAGAGCTCTAAATCCTTTTTTAAAAGTTATATTAAGTGAAAAGAGTGGTCAAATTATATGAATATTATATAGGTATTTTGAACTGAGAGTGTGTGTGTGTGTGTGTGTGTGTGTGTGTGTCTGTTTGTGTGTGTGCAGTCATGTACATGTCGGCTTGTTTAGTGAGGTTAATTTCATTTGTATACTGAAAAATAATCTGGGAAAGTATTGTAATTATCTATTCTCTTAGAATTAATAAATTTGGGGGCAACAGAGTGAGTTTAGTTAATAACAGTATATTATATTTTTTAATGAATTTTTTATTTACTTTACTTCTATTGGCAGCTTCCTATCCCTCCTCTCCTCCCAGTAACTCCCTCTCACCCTACCTCCCACTACCCCATGCTTTTTTACTCTGAGAGGGGAGACCTCCTACAGACATAAGCCTACTTTGGTATATGAAATTGTAGTAGTACTAGGAATATCTCCTACTGAGCCTAGACAGTTGAGTTCAATTAGGGGAAAGAGATACATAGGGAAACAACAGAGTCAGAAACAGCCTCTGCTCCAGTTGTTAGGAATCCCACATGAAGACCAAACTACAAACCTGTTAACATATGAGTAGAGGTTCTAGGTCCAACCCCTGTATGCTCTTTGGTTGGTGGTTCACTATGGGCCACTTGATGGCTGAAGCCTCTGAAGTGACAATTATGCTAGGTTGTTGTCTGTGAGTGTAAAACAATATCATTAATAGTGTTGGGGGTGGGCTCTCTCTCATGGTGTAGGTCTCAAATTGAGCCAGTCATTAGTTGGCCATTTTCTCAATTTCTGCTCCATCTTTATCCCTGAACATCTTGTAGGCAGGACAAATTGTAGGCCAAAGGTTTTGTGGGTGGTTTGGTGGAGTTTAGTCAATAAGAGTAGATTGTATTTTTCAATCATATTTATCTGTTTCTGTTTGTGTGTGCATATGTAGCCATGCTACACACTTCCATAAGAGTGTGGAAGTTAGAGGAAAACATTGAGGAGTCACTTCTCTCTTTCTACAATGTGAGACTCTGGAACAAACTCAGATCTTTAGGCTTGGTATCAAATGCATTTACCTACTGAGCCAGCTCATCATGCCAGAATATGGTAGTTTTTGAAATACCAAGAGAATAGATAGTAAGTGCTTTCACCACAAAATGACAGCTATTTGACATAATACTTAAGATAACAATTTGGGTTCAATCCTTCTTCACTGCAGCACCATCTCATATATGACATACGCAATTGTGTATAACAGCTAAAATAAGGAAAAGTACAAAGTGAAAGAAAAAGTAGTTTCTTGGCATTGGTCACTAAAACTTACTTATTCCTTTAGTCTGTGTCTCGTTATGTTCAGGAGATATTAAATAATATTTAGTTATATTGACCATAACTGTTTATTCTCTACACAACCAATGCATAAAAATGCATTTGAGATTGCTACTAGAGAGGATTGAGGAAGTTGGCATTTTGAAGGAGAGAAAGGAGGTGTAGGATTTGCTGCTGCTCTATCTGAGTCTCATTCGTTTACTAAACTCACCTTAATTTCTACTACAATGTTTACTAGTGTCCAAAAAAGATTTAAATCTAACAGATAGGATCATAGATAGGTAGTGTTAGATTTGTTTTCATGAAACAACATAGGAAGTAGGGGTGAAAGGTGTGAATTGTTTTTTCAGAAGCCAAAAACATGAAGAAGCTCATAAGTTAAAGGTAGAAACCTAGAAATGTAATGTGAACTGAATATCCTTGGCTACACTGTCATCAATAATGATGCACCATTGGCACCATTAACAATGGTACTGTTTACACTGTCAGTGTAAACAATGATCTTGCACATTCAAGATTGGCAATATGTACCCCGAACAATGAATTACTAAAGCCTAAAGTAAGTAGGTCGAATGGGTTATAAAGTGGGATGTGACAGAAATATTGGCCGTGCTGTTCAAAAAAATAAAAAGGCAGTTTAGCTCAAATTAATGGGTAGAAATTTTGCTGCATATAGTTCACTGCAAGAGTGGGTGGTGTGGTATTGAAATGTCTGCTTCTCAAAGTATATGGTAGAAGTAATTCACTGTAGCGAATAGGGGTCATTAAACGTTTCCTTGATAAGATGCCAATGGCTACTTTCTCCCTTATCTCTTACATATTTTACACTGTAGGTACAGGAATGATGAGCAATGGACCCTGGAAACTGGAGCCAAGTAACAGAATTCGTCATTTTGGGCTTCCCTTACTTCCAAGGTGTCCAGACTTACCTCTTTTTCTTGTTGTTTTCTATTTACCTCACTACTATATTGGGAAACCTGCTGATATTCATGGTGGTCTACCTGGACTCTCGGCTCCACACGCCCATGTACAAGTTTGTCAGCATTCTTTCCTTCTTGGAGCTGGGCTACACAGCTGCCACCATTCCCAAGATGCTGGCGAACTTGCTCAGTGAGAAGAAGACAATTTCCTTTTCTGGATGTCTCCTACAGATATATTTCTTTCATTCTCTTGGAGCTACTGAGTGCTACCTCCTGACAGCAATGGCATATGACCGGTACTTAGCCATTTGCAGGCCTCTGCACTATCCCACCCACATGACCCAGACACTCTGTACTAAGATTGCCATTGGTTGCTGGTTGGGAGGCTTGGCTGGGCCAGTGGTGGAAATTTCCTTGGTGTCTCGTCTTCCTTTTTGTGGCCCCAATCACATTCAGCACATCTTTTGTGATTTTCCTCCTGTGCTGAGTTTGGCTTGTACTGACACATCAGTCAATGTCCTAGTAGATTTTATTATAAACTCCTGCAAGATCCTGGCCACCTTCCTGTTGATCCTCAGCTCCTACCTGCAGATAATCCGCACAGTTCTGAAGATTCCTTCTGCTGCAGGCAAAAAGAAGGCCTTCTCCACATGTGCATCCCATCTCACTGTGGTTCTCATCTTCTATGGGAGCATCCTTTTCATGTATGTACGGCTGAAGAAGAGTTACTCCCTTGACTATGACAGAGCCTTGGCAGTAGTCTACTCTGTGATTACCCCCTTCCTCAACCCTTTCATTTATAGTTTGCGCAACAAGGAAATCAAGGAGGCCCTGAAGAGGCAGCTGATGAGAACAGGGATGCTGGGGCTGGGGTGATGGGATGGCAAAATGAAGGCCAATGACAGATTTGGTAATAGGATGGCTGAGGGATCAATAGCCAAGGAGTGTAAATGAAGCATCTCATTATTCTTATGTCTAGTATTGAACCTGGGGCTAATAATGCCTGGCCTTCAATGTTATTATGACATTACAACATCTGTTGGAGTCATATACAACTTGATCCCAGAGACTTCAAAGTATAATGCTCTCTCAGCAACGTAGGAGGTTGTGATTTTCTAACTTCAGATATTTGTGAACCGTGCTTAGAAATTTTGACAAATATGTTTCTTCCCTAATACATGCTTCAAATTTACTTGATTTAACATAAATCATTTAATTATTCCTTAAACAGTGAAATTTATTAAATAACATTGGAGCAAAATTAAATGTTTCTTACATTAATATTTTTTTCATGTAGGAAACACCAGTGTACCGACCATACTTTTAACCACACATTTTTAAAATTCCATGAATTTGAGCTTAAGTTCTATCTCATTTGGATGACTTATTTCTTGGTATTGATAAAGTAAGTTCACCTCTTTAAATCTTAATTTCACTATACAATAACAATGATTTCTGATAAGTATTTTTTCACCGTGACAACAAATATATAATAATATATAGTTTCTGTAAAACATAATATATAGTTTCTGGCATATGGTTGACAGTAAAAATTATTATTATTTACTAATTTCTTAGCTTTAGTAACTTTAATCTGCATGGTTCATCTTTATTTTGTGATTTAGAATAGCTATGTGAACACATATAATACAATAATATATATGTATATGTATGTATATGTATATGTATGGAGAGAAAGGAGAGAGGAGAGAGAGAGAGAGAGAGAGAGAGAGAGAGAGAGAGAGAGAGA
>NW_021620862.1:40757-135433 GCF_004785775.1 Grammomys surdaster
GAGAGAGAGAGAGAAATATTTCTCCAAGGAAAGGAATAACCAGTTAACCAGTCAGGTACCATCCTTGTAAGAAGGGTAGTGTGTCTTGTTGTTTGTCCTGGTCTGTCATTATTAGTGGTCCTAAATGTCTATATCCCTTATAAAGTATGAAGGCATATAAAGTATGAGCTAGTGTCAGGAAACAGGTTTACATTGCACTAATTATTTTATTTAACTAGCTGTTTCCTATAAAATAGGAAATATATAAAAATAATACTATAACTTAGACTTCCAGAAAGTCAGGATTTACATAATAGCCAGTATTAAGAAATGCTTACTCGTCTAAATTCTGTCTGAAGTGGAGGATAAAATATTGATTATAAGAAAGCTTCTAGGGGAAGGGAGAGATGGTTTATCAGTGAAAGAGTTTGTTTTCCTCCTGTATAGGACTGGAGTCCAGAAGCTAGTACACACACAAGGTGGCTCACAACCGCCTATAACTCCAGCTCCATGGGTTTCAATTACTTCTTACATCTTGATACACATGCACACAAACATACACATTGTTTAAAATATATATTTGAAAAAGAATACTACTATTTCTATAGATTTAAAGAATCCACCAAACATTGAATTTGTACTTCCTTAAAGATTTCCAGTCATGTATCCATTTTCCTTAATTTCAATGCAAGGCATTTTGTAATTATTCTGTTTATTTACCCTCTGAAATTTTTATTTAATACATTTTGATCATATTTACATCCTTTCTACAACTCCTTCCAGATCTCTACACCCAACCTCTCCAACTTTATGCTCTCTCTTCTCTCTCTCTCTCTCTCTCTCTCTCTCTCTCTCTCTCTTTCCGTTCCTCCTTCCCTCCTCTCTCTTTTAATGTCATTGAGCCTAACTTGTATAGACTTATTGCTCTTGGGCATATGGCCTACTGTTGATTGTGATTTACATACCAGGGCTCATATTATTTTAAAAAACTAAGTTTCTCTTAGAACTCATCAAATGACAATAGCTCATAGGCATGGGGTAAGACTTAGTACAACCACCCCTCCATCATGATGAGATTTTGTCTGTCTTAAGCTGCCCAAAATCTTGGCCATGTTACCACAGTCATTGTGAGTTCCTTTGACTGTGCATGTCTGGAAAGCATTGTTTCCTAGAACTCATCCACCACGTCTGGCTCTTACAATATTTCTCTCTCGTTCTCTGCATAGATTCTTGAACTTTGAGCAGAATAGTTGTGTTATAGAACCTGCTTTCTAAAGGTGTAACACTACAAATTATCTTGTTCTCTACATATTGATTTATTCTGTTTTTTTGTGTTTGTTACCATCTACAGCAAGAAGAAACTTCTTTCATGATGGTGGAGTGACACTCTGATTTATGGGTATAGTGATAAGTTATTAGGAGTCATGTCATCTTAATGCTATATTTACTTATCAAAATAATAGTAGTAGACTCACTCATTGGGTCTACGCTATTTCACTAATGAGAAATCTATAAATCCTAGTCATTTAATCCCTTTGTTCAATGGTCTTCCCATGATTCATAGTCACTGAAGTAGAGGGAAAACACAGGGAGGAAAATACCCCTTACTCAAGGAAACAGCAAGAACTGCTATGATTCCTTAAAATATTTGAAGAAAGAAAACTTAAAATTTCCCTTTGTTAAAAACCAAGTATATTAAGTAAAGTGACCTATGTTTTGGAGACTGAAAATACAATAAAGACCCAAGCGTGCATTACTATATTCTATGAGATAGTTGGGCTTTTGTATGCCTGCGTCATGACCTGAGTTCAATCTCCAGATGCCACAAGATGACAGGAGAGAAGTGACCTGCCCCATAGAGTCATTTACTGCCTTCCAAATATGCCAGGTGTCATATACACTGGCCACATACAAACTTACACACACAGAGGAAATGAATAACATAAATAAAGAGGAAATCCTAAACAGCTGTTAAAGCTACTTACATAACATTAATCAATTCAATAAACTGATTTGAGCTTTAGTTCCAGATTTCAGTGTTGAAATAATGATGATCCTGACAAATTTATTTCAGGGTGTTTTGATTTACAAAGATATCCACACACAAAAAATATTGTGAGTAGTAACATGAAATATGGTGGACCACCAAGGTTAGAGTCTTTGCGAAAGTCTTTTGAACCTGAAATTCTATATCACACCATGCAGTGGCCAGTCTGTGGTTGCTGAACTGGGTTTGCTGATTAAATAAGCTGTACAAGGAGGAATCTTTTTCTTTCATGTCAAGAAACAGTATTTGAGGAATTATGGAAGACAGGGGAATTTATTTCTGGAAAAGGAATAAGCATGAACAGTATCAGATTATTTTCTTCTATTTTTGAGATTATAATATAATGATGTCATTTATTCTTTCAACTTTCTCTCGCCAAACCCTTCCATAAACTGCTCATTGCTCCTTTTTAAATCAATGGGCTATTTTTTAAATTGAGTATTGTTACATGCATAGATGTATATGTACCTATGTTTCTAAATATAGCCTACTCATTCTATATAATGTTATCTGTCTATATGTAACATTTACCTAAAAGTGTCATTAAATTTGGAGGTAAATGACCAGCACTAGAAGAACATTACCTTGAACAAGGTAACTTAGACTCAGAAATACAAATATGGTATGTATTTGTTTATATATGAATGTTAGTCATCAAATAAATGATAAACAAGTTATAATCCGTAGACAGTGAAATTAAGAATTAAGGAAGCGACAGTGGTAGGGCACAGGGATCCCTGGAGGGAGAAATAGAATAAAGTTTATAGGTGGTCAGGGGGAATGGGGTATAAAATCGAAGGATCAGTTAGGAAGCAGAAAGAAGCAGCATGAATTGAGGGGCATTTGAGTGATGGTGGGGAACACCAGTGCAGTGGAGATGGTCTAAAGTATATGGAGGCAATCCTAATGAAGTCTCCAAATAATGGGAGAGACAGAGTCCCCAGCCAGCCAGTTCTAGACACCAAACAAAATTCAAGTACCAGAACTGGGTTGCATACAATTGAGTTACTGTCTAAACGATTCCTATAGAAATCCCTAGATAATACAGGATGTGGCCAAGACAATTGGTCATTCTTTGCAAACTGACATCAAGGTCCCATTGCTCAAGACAGCAAGGCCCCATTGCACAAAACTCTTTGAACTGCTGCCCACACAAAACCTTCATGCTGACATTCAAATACCTTGTTTATGGTATATTTCTACTCATTGGGTATCACAGAAGGCTGTGCCCTGACAGTAATGTTCATTGACAGATACATAGCGAGCTGATATCCTCTATGTTGCACAACCATGAGGACTTGCAGACTTTGAATCCCACAAACAGCTGAATCTACTTCTATGGCTTCCTCCTAGTATATTCTGAGACTGTAAGGATCAACACTCTGACTTTTTGTTGCTCTAACCATATCCATCAGGTCTTCTGTGATTTCAGCACTGTGGTAGGTTTATACTGTACAGCTACACCTCTGATGGTCATTGTGGATGCCATCCATACAATAGTGTTCCTAGCCTCCTTTCTAGTAGTTGCCCTGACTTATATGCGGATCACTATGGTAACTGTGGGGATGTGTTCAGAAGATGGATATCAGATGTCCTTATCCAATTTGTATCCCTTGATTTCCATCAATTATCTTATTGTTTTAGCTAATACTTCATGTGTCGTACTGAATAGGTGTGAAGAAACTGAACAACTTTGTCTTGTTCCTGATTTTACTGGTGGGAAGTGATTAGAGTGGACTATGTGAAATTCCTAAATAAGCAATAAAATTGTGTTAGAAAAAAAGATTTAAAAATTGAAAATATGCATATGCAATACTTTTGTCTCTCTGAAGGTAGGAGGCAGACTTAAGTAGCTACTAAGATAATTTACTTTTCTAGCACAAAAGGTGGATATGTGAACTTTTTCTATGCTTATTAATTTCCATGTGGAACTAATTTATGTATGATAATGTAAGATGTTTTATATGCCTACATCATACACTTATACATGTGCATATATATATATATATATATATATATATATATATATATATCTGTTATTCCCTGTCTATGCCCACTGCGGCCACTACACTTAATGTTTCAATCTTATTATATACATTTTATAGGAGAAGAAAAAATTAATGTCTTATTTATGTGTTTTTACAGATTCATTATGTGGATTTACAGAATTATTATTATTCTGTAAGTATTTATTAGCTCCAGTTTTGGGTTTTATAAGAGTAAAGGGTAAGGAGATAAACAAGGAGCCTCCACTCACTCAGAAAAAAAGTGAAGGGGGTGAAGGGAAGGATTGTGTGAGAGGGGACCAGAAGGTGGTCAGCCAACAGGATGTAAAGTGGATAAACAAATAAATGAAGAAAAAAGAATAAAGGAATTAAAGAGAAAACATATTCCTCTACTTGTATATTCTGCCCATTACATGCTCAATATTTTTATGTGCTTACTCATGTGATTGTCAATGTACCTATCATGTAAAAGGAAATGCTGTTCTTGAATCATTTCCTTAAACAAAAGCTATGGAGAGATCTTTGGGGTCACTAAATACGACAAATCTCAGGGAGAACCTTACTTTTCCATTGCTGCCAATGACCCTGAGGTCTTCTGGATATTTCTAAAGAAATTCTACTAAAGCTGATTCTATTTCAAAATTGTACTGTGCTCATAAGCAGTTACAGCGGCTATTACAAATGAGAGCATGAGTTTGACTGCTTTAGTTCATAAATCATCTTCTGACTCAGTTTATCTGACATTGTGTCACAGAAACAATTCTTTAATACATTATATATAAAAGAAAACAAAGTATCAACTCTCTTCTGCTATCTAGCTAGACTTAAAACCCTATCTTCCCATAGGTATGGAGTCTTTGTGAAACAAAAGTGTGGCAACAATTCCCTAATTAGGCACTGGGGTAAAAGTTGCTTTTCCTCAGGCACTTCAGAGAGTGTGTCAAAATAAACCCTTTATCTAATGTTTATCCCCAAGAAATCCAATGTTGTGGTTATAACCTTCCTATGTGTTCAGCTGCAAAGAAATGAAGATATCTGGGAAAGGAGATTCTAGAAGAGGTTGGTATAACATTGAAAGACCTGCAGAGTCATTGCCAAGGACATGCAAGCACAAGGAGGTGGGAGGACTTTAACTGAGGTAGGAGGACTATAGCTGGGAAGAGAGGATTGTAGCTGAGGTGAAAGGACTGTAGCTGAGGTGGGAAGACTGTAGCTCAAGGCTAGGGCTTTGGGCAGGTCAGTGTGCTCCTTGACTGCAGAGAATCACAACAAATTCAAGATGAATTGATCTATTAAATTTCATCAATGAAATCAACCTATTATGTGTGAATTAACCTATTAAATTACATCTGTGACACTGAATCTATGACATTTCACATTAATACTTAATCCTGAGGTCAACTATAATCAAGGATGCCTATATGATGTATTGCAGAGTCAGGGAAGATAACTATGAATAACAGGATCCCCAAACAATGATTATAACTGGTAACTTGAGTTTCTAGCTGTACCTTTCCCCCCAGGAAACAGAAGAGCCCTTTGGTATAATTCTTCCTTTTTCATTCTTCCAGACTTTGATATTGTGATTGTGAAGTATACTATTGGCAGAGTAATTTGACTTACTGCATTTACATGTATTATATCACGTCATACCTATAAAGAACACAAGACCATAGATGCAAAAGATTCAGATATTGAAACTGTTTTAAGAATATTGTATGTATTCACATTAGTTCTTAGGCTTAGAAGTAAGCTTTGGAGACTTTTAACTATTATTCCCCTGTGCAAAATTTGTTTTCTTTTCTTGTTTATTTGCTTGTTTGTTTCAGCATACCCACATGTTTGCATGTAAAAACTTGGGACTCAGTATTTGAGTCATTAAATTGGACCAAGATATATTTAAACCTAACACACATTGGTAACAGTATAAAGCAAGAAATAATTGCAGCATAGCCCATTTTTTTCTGTGAGAATCAATTTTTAGTAAAAGTTTTCATGAAGAAATACCAAAAGAAAATTTATCATTTGTAAAGCGGTGTTGCAAGCAACCTACATTGCATGGGAAGCCACATATCTTCCCCAGTAAATAATTATGTAACCAAAAATGTCAATACTGTGAAATACGAGAAACTGTGACATGCTGACTAATGATCTTTACATTGTGAGGACACAGGTGAGAATATCTGAAGCTTTGGCTAAGCCTGTCTCTGGATATAGTCTGTTGAGTACAGCTTTTCAGATATTACTCAATTATACTTATAATGCTTTATCTGAGTCATGTTTTTGAAATTATTAAAAAAAACCCTCCTTTGTGCAAGATAATACAGACTAGACTGCCTTTCACACAGAGATGATTACAAGCTGTGGCATTTCAAAGGAAATGGTACCTAGTATACTTGACTTTCTCTTTTTAGTGAGATGTTAACAGAGATGTAAAGAAAAGTATAGCAATATATACCCTAAAGTCTTTAAAATATTTGCTTTAAACTTCTCTCCTTTTGGACCAAATTGTTTAATTTATTAATATTCATTTCCTTTCCTAAACATTCCTTCTCAAAATATGAAGAGTTATTTCAAATATATGAATTACTAGGAAAATTAATATCATATTGATTGTCTCTGTAAATCATTTATCATAAAATGACTTTCTTTATATTATGTAGTGGAAGACAGTTTCTAAATTATTACCCTTTAATAAAAGTTGCAAAATGTCATTCAATAGTGTAATGAAAATTTATATTTCTAAATCACAGGTTATTAATAAAAGAGAATAACTGACTTATAAATATCTTTAGTAAAATTTTTGCAAATATGAGAAGACTACTTAATATTTTTCCAAACAACCCATCATGTATGTTATTTAATTGGTTTAATATTTTGGCCTTTAGATAGTTAATTTTTTTCCTTTGTCCTATTACTTGAGTTCTGCTTTGCTTATTCCTTCAGCCATCTGATAAACTTCTGAGACTATGGATAAGAAGAATCAGACGAAAGTAACAGAATTTTACTTTTCTGATTTCCCTCAGTTTGAGGATGGTGGCCTTTTGCTTTTCATCCTTCTGCTCTGTGTCTACCTGTTCATTGTCATTGGGAACTCCATGATTGTCTTGGCTGTGCAGCTGGTTATCCGTCTGCACAATCCTATGTACAGTTTCATCAGCATCTTCTCCTTCCTGGAGATTTGCTACACCACAGTGACCATTCCTCAAATGCTCTACAACTTGGTCAGCAAAGAGAAAACCATCTCTTTCATTGGCTGCCTATTGCAGATGTATTTTTTCCATTCCTTTGGAGTCACAGAAAGCTTGGTCCTCACAGTGATGGCCATTGACAGGTATGTTGCCATCTGTAACCCACTCCGCTATGCAATCATTATAACTCCAAAGCTGTGCACACAGCTTTCCACAGGTTCTTTTACCCTTGGCTTCCTCATGCTCCTCCCAGAGATTGTGTGGATGTCTACTCTGCCCTTCTGTGGCCCCAATCAGATTCACCAACTCTTCTGTGACTTAGAACCTGTGCTCCTCTTGGTATGTACAGACACATCTATGATTTTAGTTGAAGATGTCATCCATGCTATCTCCATCCTGAGCTGTGTTTCTATCATTACCCTTTCGTATTTAAGAGTCATCACTGTGGTCCTGAAGATTCCATCTGGTGAGAGCCGTCAGAAGGCATTCTCCACATGCACAGCCCACATCACCATTTTTGTGCTGTTTTTTGGCAGTGTGTCTCTTATGTACCTGCGCTTCTCTCTCACCTTCCAACCACTACTAGAGAAGATCATTGCACTAATGTTTGCCGTCCTTGCCCCATTTTTCAATCCTATAATCTATAGCCTGAGGAACAAAGATATGAAAGACGCCATTAAGAAAATGTTCTGTTCCCAAAAGATATTCACTGTCTCTGGGAACTGATGTGAGTTTATCCATGCCTGTTAATAGATATCTCACCCTCTGAGTATGTTTAAAAAGTGAAGAATCCATTTTCAAGGATTACTACATAAGGTTTATTTTGCATGTTCTTGGTTTTATTGCTTTTCAATTTTTATCATAATAAGCATATTTTTTTGTTTTGAAAGAGGAATCCATATTCTTTCTTGTACTACTCAGATTATCAACAGAATATTTTTATTTCAAAATCACAAACAGTGCAGTACCACCCTTCTAAAGGATCATAATCTAAGTAATGGTAACATTTACAATTGGCAAAGAAAATTCCTTTGTATCTTATATAGTCATTTATGAAATGTTAGCAAAATCCACATAACTAAGATGATTTTGGCTTCAGAAAGGAGCATAATTCCCTGATGTTTGTCTGGAGGCCTTTGCTATACTCTCTATAGTTGGGCAATGATAAAATGCCATGCTTTTATTGTACATAGTGACCAGGTTGAGTGTTTGCTATTATCATCATTTTTGTGGAACTTCATTTTGTTTTCAGGATTCTATAGCAATCCTGGAGCTCTTAAAGATTATAGTTTTAGTGTACTGCCTTGTGACTAAATATCATTATCATAAATATTAACAGTAATAGTTCATATTTTAAAATATTGGGACTGTCAATGGCTCTGTGGTTAAGAATTAATGGTTCTTTTGCAGAGGGCCTGAACTTGGTTCTCAGCTTCTATGCCAGACACCATAAAATACAGATTACACCTGTCAATGGCTAGGAGTTAGACAGATTCTTTATAAACAGAGAGATAGGGGAAGGGGTACAGATAGGTAACAAGGATGGCAAATGTCTGACTTCTTTCTGACCTGAGTAGAAGGACTGGTTGCTTGAGACTGAGGCCTCCTGCTGCCAATAGAGCATCCCTGCCAGAGAATATGGACAGAGAAATGCTTACTCAAAACTATGAGCCTATCAGTCTCCCAGTTTTGTTCAAATTGACCAAACTTTGACTAGAGCAAGAAGATACCCCACACCTCATAAAAACACATAAAACTAGCATTCCTAGAGAAGAGAAAGACTTTGCTTCCAGAGTTCCCACTCTTCTTTGTAGGGGATACTTATTTCTGTGTACTTTGCTGTGTCCAAAGTGTGTGTGTGTATATGTGTGTGTGTGTGTGTTTGTGTGTGTGTGTGTATGTATTTCTTCACATTTAATAAAAGTATTTTCATCATTGTTTCTACATTGTGATTCTGATATATATCCCTGTTGTTACGTGTTGTGTTGTAAACTTTCTCCTTCCTTTTAATTTATTGACTAAGAGAGAAAAATGAACCCAATACAGACCCCTGGAAAGTAACACTAAGGGAACACCCTCCTCTGGCCTCCATGAGTATCCACACAAACCTAACACACACACACACACATGCACACACACACACACACACACACACACACACACTTACACAAATATAAAAATTTAAAACTGACTTAAAGCTGGTAGTACTAAAATGTTCAACATTTTATCCTGCTCTGTTACAATTTTGTGCCATTAAAATAACTCACTGTCTTTATTCTCACTATTTTCCAGCTATGTTTTGCTCGTCTGTTTTCTTCCCTAGAACTTACACTTTCCCATCCCAAATTTTATACATTTGGGTACCTGGTTTATACTTTTCTGCTTTCTACCTAAAAAACTACTCCAGGAATTTGGGGAGAGAGAAATTGAGAGAGAAGCTGTGGGAGGGGATGACTGGTAGGAGAGGTCAGACAGATAGTGAGATGTAAAATAAATAAATAAAGTAATTAATAGAAAAAATTCAGTAAAATCTTCAGAAAATGATTTTGTCTAGCTCCTATGGGGAGAAAAAATAGGACTGGTAAGTTACAAGAGATCTTAGAAGAGCAAGACACTGTCTAGTAGTATGGAAAGGCCACAACAAAAACACCAGTAGTATCACAGATTTGGTTTTGATTTGATTTTGTAAACAAGGTTTCAAAATGGCGTTTTGCTATCCCAATATAAAGGCTAAGTGTATTTTAAATTCTTATCCTTATAGCCACAGATAAATTTGGCTAGCTTTCTTCATCAAAGAAGCTTCTTTTTGCAGCAGATGAAGGATCTTATAGGGAAGAGAAGGCAGAATGATTGTAAGAACCCAAGGATTGGCACTCACAAGGAGAAAAGAGTTTTCTAGACATGACAGTGAAATTGTATCCATGAAGTCTCATCAATAATGTTGTTCAAATAAGACACAGCAATGTGGATGTGGGAAATCTCACAGGTCCTTGTTCCTTGATAAAGGGCTTCAATCAGCTGGTTGCCACTGAGAGAGATAAAGAGAGAGAGAGAGAGAAAAAAATATATATGCATATATGTATATAAATGAATATATATATATATATATATATATATATATATATATATATATTGTTTTTTATGGATGAGAACCTTGATAAGTTACTCAATCTCAAAAGGCTAACCATAAAAACATTTGCATAAGAACAACATAAAATTGACTAGTTATGTATGTGTCAAACAATATTAATTATTGTAAATATATTTATGTATACAATTCTCAAAAAAAGTTGTATGAAAATTTCTGAGAAACCACCAAATTAATTTCCAGGGTGGCTGTATGCATTTGCAATGCCACCAACACTGGAGGCATGTTCCCCTTGCCCCACAACCTTGCTGGCATGTTCTGTCACTTGAGATTTTATTTTAGACACCGTGATTGGTGTAAGATTAAACTCAGGATCATTTTGATTTGTATTTTCCGATGACTAAGGAGGTTGAGCATTTCTTTAAATGCTTCTTGGCCATTCAAGATTGCTCTGCTAAGAATTCTCCGTCTAGCTTTGTACCCCATTTGAGGGGGCTGGTAGTTGTTTTTTATGGAATCTAACTTCTTAAGTTCTTTTTATATTTTGAATATTAGCCCCCTATCAGACATAGGGTTACTGAAGGTCTTTTCCCAATCTGTATGCTGCTATATTGTTCTATTGACTATGTTCTTTGCCTTACAGAAGATTTGCAGTTTCATGAGGTCTCATTTATCAATTTTTGATCTTAGAACCTGAGCCATTGGTGTTCTGTTCAGGAAACTGTCTCCTGTACAATAATGTTCAAGGCTATTTCCCACTTTCCCTTCTGTTAGATTTAATGTGTCCAGTTTTATGTTGAAATCCTTCATCTTCTTGGACATCAATTTTGTGCAAGGTGGTAGATATGGATCTATTTGCATTTTTCTACATGGAGATATCCAGTTAGACCAGCATCCTTTATTGAAGATGACTTCTTTTGTTGATTGTGTACTTTTGTCATCTTGTTGGGTTGTAGTGGGTATGGGACCTGTTGATGTGTCCCGCATTTGTCTTGCCACATGGCTAGGGCCTCTCTTGGGGACAGAGGTGAGGGAATTTGACTGTGGTCACTCCACACTGGTGCATGGCAGACACTGGGCTATGTGAAGCCATGGGACTTGCTCTGAGGGTGAGGGAGCACAGTCTGAGGTCCTGCGGGGAGCTGGAGCTCTTGGTTTGGGGGTCCCCAGTCCAAAAGATGGCTGGAACCAGCTGGTTTTCAGGACCCTGGGCCCCCTGGTGCAGCTGGGGAGCTCTGGAAAGGGCTGAAAATGAAATAAGGGCATATGGGCTGGATTTGCCCACAGCTGAAGGAGGGCGGGGGGAGAAGTTCTGGCTGTGTATCCTTCAGGGGAAAAGAGTTCTTGGTCACAGCAGTTAGCTTGGTTGGGTCATGGCTAGCTTGGCTTGCTTGCTTGGGTTGGTGGGCTCCTTGCCTGGGAATGCAGAGAGTTCTGTGGGAGATTAGACAGTGGTTCTGTAGATGAAGACCTGCTACACTGTTCCCCACAGTGAGTCCCAAAAAGGAAAACCAGTCCATGGTCTTAATGTTTATTGTCATGGCAGAAAATAAATGAAAACTATACCCTAGTTTCTCAGGGCGGGCCTGAGGTTAAATACATTTTGCAAGGAGGAGGGTCTCAAAAGGAATGCTTAATTGGCTATGCCCCTCTGGCCTTTAGGTATCTCATTAATATGGAGATCTAGCTTGAAGCTCTGTGGCCTGTAGTCATGCTCTCTAACTGTGGAGGCACTACAGGGCATTGTCCTATGTGACTGGAGAACTCCACTCTATGGAGACCTTTGGCCTCGTGTCAGGAGCCTGGAGTCTGGGAGCGTGGTGAAATACATGCTGTCTCTTAGGATCTCCTGGGGTCTCCAGTGATTTCTAGCCGGTGCTCCACCAGAAACCAGGCTGTCTTTCGCAGTCTTGCATCATCTTTGTCAAAAATCAAGAGTCCACCGTTGTGTACGTTTATTTCTGGATCTTTGGTTCAATTCCATTGACCTGTTTGTCTTTGTACCAATACTATGCAGTTTTTATCACTATTGTTTCATAGTACAACTTGAAGTCAGGGATGGTGATTCCTCTAGAAGGGCTTTTATTGTTCAGGATTGTCTTAGCCATCCTGGGTTTTTTGCATTTTCATATGAAGTTAAAAACTGCACTTTCAAGTTCTGAAAAAGAAAGTGTTAGAACTTTTATGGGAATTGCACTGACTCTGTAGATTGCTTTTAGTAAGATGTCCATTTTCAATGTGTTAGTCCTACTGGTTCATGAGCCTTGGAAATCTTTCCATCTTCTGATATCATCTTCATTTTCTTTCTTCAGAGACTTAAAGTTCTTGTCATACAGATTTTTGTCTTTTTTAGAGTTATGCCAAGATATTATATATTATTTGAGGTTATTTTAAAAGGTGTTGTTTCTCTAATTTCTTTCTCAGCTTATTTATCATTTGTATAAGGGAAGGCTACTAATTTATTTGAGTTAATTTTGTATCTAACCACTTTGCTGGAGGTGTTTATCATCTGTAGGAGTCCTCTGGTAGAATTTTGAGGGTTGCTTATGTATATTATTGTGTCATCTGTGATAGTAATACTTTGATTTCTTCCTTTCTGAAGACCAAGCTATACTGCTCCTGGGTATAAAACAAAAAGAAGTTCCACTATACTGCATGGACAAATGTTCAACCATGTTCATAGCAGGTTTATTTGTAATAGACAGAAACTGGAAACAATCCAGATGCCCCTCAACTGAAGAATGGATATAGAATATGTGGTTCAATTATACAATGATACATGATTCAGTTATTAAAAAGAAGTTCATCATAAATTTTGCAGGCAAATGGATGGAACTAGAAAATGTCATTCTTAGTGAGGCAGCTCAGACCCAAAAGGACATGCTTGGCATGTACTCACTGATATGTGGATTTTAGCCACAAATTACAGGATACCCATATTATACCTCATAGACCCAAAGAAGCTAAACAAGAAGCCCCAGTGAGGATACTTGACTCTTACTTAGAAGGGGGAAAATAGTCATAGGAAGCAGAGGAAGGGAGGAACCTGGTTGAGAGAGAAGATGGGGAGGAGAATAGTGTGGGTCAGAATCAGGTGTGGAGAGAAACAGGAGAGAGGGCCAGAGGTCCAAAAGAATGAATGGAAATCTTCAGCTGCCAGAAGTGTAGGAGGTGGGGGGAGATCTCTAGGAAGTCCCTGAGTCCTGAGATCCACGAGGCTTCCAGGTGTTCATGAGGGTGATCTTAGCAGAGATACATAAGAGTGGGGATATGGACCCTGAAGGGTTCATCTCTTGTAGCCAGGCTGGACCTCCAGTGGAGGGATAAGGACAGCAACCCATCCACATAACTTTCAACCCAAAATTTATTCTGTCTATAAGAAATGTAGGGATAATAATGGAGGAGAGACTGAAAGAACAGCCAACCAATAACCACTCAACTTGAGACCCATCCCATGAGCAAGAAGGAATCCCTGACACTATTAATCATACTCTGTTATGCTTGTAGAAAAAAGCCTAGCATAACTCTTTTCTGAGAGGCTCTACCCAGCAGCTGACTGAAACAGATACAGATACTCACAGCCAAACATTAAACAGAAGTTGGAACTATATGGAAGAGTTGGGAGTAGGATTGAAGGCCTTGGAGGGAATAGGAATTCCATGGAAGACCAACAGAGTAGACTAACCTGGACTCTTGGTGGGAGCTCTCATAGACTGAGCCATCAACCAAAGAGCATACATGGGTTGGACCAAGGCTGCCAGCAAATATGTAGCAGATATACAGATTTGTTTCAGTATGCATCCCCTAACAACTGGTGAGGGGGCTGTGCCTAAAGATGTTGCCTGACTGTGGAATTCCTTCCTCTACAGGGCTGCCTTGTCTGGCCTCAGTGTAAGAGGATGTACCTAATCCTGCAGAGACTTGAGTGTCAGGGTGGAGGGATACCAAGGGAGGACACTTTTTCAGAGGAGAAAGGAAGGGACATGTGAAGAGGAACCCTGGGAATGGGGGAATGGAAAAAGGGAGTAATTGGGATGTAAAATAAATAGATAGATAGATAAATAAATAAATAAATAAATAAAACCTCCCAAAAGGAAATATCAGTAGTATTACAACAATCATCAGTTGCAGTTTGTCAAGAGGATTAATTCCTGCACATACTATGGAGCACAGAAGCAGAAGAAAAACTAACTCTTATTTTAAAGTGAGGACCAGAATCTGATCCCACCCAAGTCGAGGCAACTCAGTTCTCTTCATTCCAGCTCACGCTTGTAAAGCTAAGATACTTTCTAGATCTAGATGAACTCTTTGTCACCCATAGGAAAAAGCTTTGCATGGAGTAAACCATGAATAAGTTCTTCAATAATAAACTTAAGTTAATTTTAAAGAAACATTCATACATTCAGGATCTTAGTTTGAATTGAATCTTTGAATTTGTTGATTAAAGTATTCAAAAATTATATAACTTAAATCTAAAACTCTTAGTATTTTACTTATAACTTTATCAGTTTTAATCATTGTATTTAAAGGTGTTTAACATTTTTTTTCTGATTTGTAATCTTGACATTTAAATCTCCTTTTAAAATGTATTTAAATGGGACTTGTATTATTTTAAGTGCCTCAATGTTGTGATTCAACAAAACTGTAAAAGTTCATAAAGCCTTTATAATATGAAAAAATAAATAGATATAGGCAATCCTAAATTTTTTCCTGTATTTAATGTGATTAATGAGGTAAAATGCATCTTAATGTCATAAGTCTAATAAATAGTATGGATTTTCTGACTATAAAATTCATGTCAACTTTACTCAATAATGTATCTAAATCAGTTCCTCAATTACGGATAAATAATTAGAATTACATGGGACATTCGGTGTTTTTTTTTAAAAATCGTATATATTAAAAAATAAAATTAAAATACTAACTATTCTTCTTTTTATTCTAAAACATAAATCACCGGTTTTGATTTCTTCTAACACTTTTGTACTTAGTTCTAAGGCTATATGGAAATTAAAAGATGCTAGTACAGTACATAATTATCATGCAAGTGATCTTCTACTAATGAAACAAATATTTACTAAAACAATATATAGCTATAATATGTAAAAAATAAGGATACAACAGGCCAAAAAAAAATCTTGTCCTTAAAACCTGCCAGTTGAGAAAGGGGAGATTTCTTTTTTTTAAGTGTAAAACAAACTAAGCAAAGATTAGAACATTGTCCCTTAGATGACTAAGTGTTCTGTGAGAAACAGAAAAGGAAACAGTAAGTTTATCTGGAGTGAGTAGGGGACTTGTTAGTTTAAGTTTGGTCAAGTTAAAACCCATTGAAAATGCTAAGGATGCGCAAAGTTTTGAAAGAAAATGGATAGCTCCATAAGTTTAAGGAGAAAAGGGCACCACGGAAGCCTGCATAAAGCCAGAACCAGATTATCCTGTGTCTGAATGGAATGTGTTGGATGGGTCTAAGGAAAACTAGAGATGGGAAGTGAAAAGGGGATAAATCACAGCGATTTGAGGGCCTTTGTAAGAGTTAGACTTTTGTAATTTACTCTGAGCATGGAGGAGCTAGTGCAGAGATTGGAGCAGATGAAGGGTGCTGTCTGGCCTGAAGAATCATGTTTTCCTCTGTGTGGAGCCAACAGTACAGGGTGGCACAGCTGAAACCTCTCATTGATATGGAGAACTTGTAGTAATTGTGGTGAGACATGATGTTGTTAAGTGTATGAAGGTAAGTTTGTGTGATGTGATCATTCAAAAATCAAGGCTTTTATGAAGTTGTACTGCCAATCTAGCAGAAAATTGTGGTAACAGAAGTGGGAATACAGAGGCAGCTTGAGGGAGAACATGAGGAATGGATATGATTGCATTACACATTACACAGCATATGTCTGGTCTCAGGATAAAGAACAAAGTTTTAAAAACAGAGTAAAACTCTGTTGATTATGATTTCAATAAAGATTAAAAACACGTGTGCATCTGAATATCCAGTGTTTAGTGATAAAAATCATTTTATAAGACTATTTGCATGTTTTATGTGGTAGTTTTCTTACTTTTTATTGGATATTTTATTTATTTACATTTTAGATGCCATTCCCTTTCCACATTTTTCACTCCCTTGAAATTCCCTATTCCATCCCCCCTCCTCCTTTTTGCTTTTATATCATTCTAATTACATTGAAATATTATGGTCAGTTCTAGGTTGAGGAATTAGCAATACAATAGATGCAAATAATCAAGGAACAAGCAAGACAATAAACTCAAATACTCAAAGAACAAGCAAGGCAATCAACAAAGTTACATGAACACTGCTGTGATAACTGTTTCTAAGGGCTTATTAGGATGATCAAAATATCTGAGCCTACTTCTCTGTCCTAGCCCAAAGTCATTTCATCTTTTCTTCTCATTCTATCTAACAGGAGGTATTTTTAAGTTTTTTGAATACTGGATATCAAATCCTTAGATGTGCAAGAAAACTGCTCTGTAATCAAACAATGTCCCAAGTCTCAAAACCCATCGTTAAGTTAATTTTACCATTAAGTAATTCATCTTTACCCTGAATTTGTAAACAAAATTAAATTTGGTTTCTAATTCTGATTATTTTTGCCCTAAAATGTGTTTCTATTTTTTTTAGATTTACTTATTTATTTATTTTATGTTTGTGAGTACACTGTCACTGTTCAGACATACCAGAAGAGAGTATCAGACCCCATAACAGGTGGTTGTGAACCACCATATGCTTGCTGGGAATTGAACCCAGGACCTCTGGGAGGATAGTCAGTGCTCTTAACTGCTGAGCCTTCTCTCCAACCCATGTGTTTCGAATTTTAAATTTTGAAAAATCTATGGTTTTCAACCTTTTATCTTAAAGTATTTCCATTTTATTCTGTAGGGTAATTTAAACGCAATGAAGGTGACACTGCTTGACAATGCTACTATGATTCTCACATGGTACACTCATTTCTGGAACATTTTTATAATAAGATTCACAACAATTAACAGAGGTATGAGAAAATGAAGAGTTGTCTGATGAAATGGAGTGAAAACTGAAGACTTAGGAGGAATGAGCCAGGAAAATGTAGTAAGAGGCATCATTCTTCGTTTGTTCTTTTTTTTTTTTATTAGAACATAACTTTTATTATTTTGTATTTTCTTTTTCTTTTTTTTTATTGGATGATTTATTTACATTTCCTATGTTGTCCCCTTACCCCATCCCCCCCCACCCCCTCGGAACCCCCAATCCCCTCGCCCCTCCTCCTTCTTCTCTGTGGATGTAACCTCTATCTACCCCCCCCACTCCCACCTCCCCACCCTCAAAATTCCCACCCCCTGGGGCATCCAGCCTTCATGAGGTCAAGGTTCTCTTCTTCCACTATGCCCAGCAGGGCCCTCCACTTTTACATATTCAGCTGAAGCCCTGGATCCCCCCCTAAGTGCTTCCAGGCTGGTGGTTTAGACCCTGGGAGCTGTGGTTGGTTGGTATTGTTGCTCTCCTCATGGTGCCATAAATCCTTTCAGCTCCTTCAGTCTTCACTCTAACTCCTCTATTGAGAACCCCATGATCAGTTCAATGGCTAGTTGTGAGCATCTGCCTCTGAATATGTCTGACTCTTGAAGGCCTCTGAGGAGATATCCATATCAGGCTCTTATCAGCATGCACTTCCTGTCTTCCACATCAGCATCTACCTTTGGCGATTGCACATGGGATAGATACTCAGGTGGAGTGGTCTTGAGACGGCCCCTCCTTCAGTTTCTGTCCCTCACTTTGTCTCCATATTTGCTCCCTTGAGTATTTTGTTGCTCCTTCTAAGAAGGACCGAATCACCCTCACTTGGTCTTCCTTCTTTATGGGCTTCATGTGGCCTGTGAGTTGCATCTTGGGCATTTCAAGGTTCTAGGCTAATATCCAATAATCAGTGAGTGAATACCATGTGTCTTCTTTTGTGATTGGCTTACCTCACTCAGGATGATAATTTCTAGTTCCATCCATTTACCTAGGAACCTCTCGAATTCATTGTTTTTAATAGCTGAGTAATACTCCATTGTGTAAATATACCACATTTTTTGAATCCATTCCTCAGTTGAAGGACATCTGGGTTCTTTCCAGCTCCTGGCTATTATAAATAAGGCTGCTATGAACATAGTTGAGCATATGTCCTTGTTATATGTTCGAGCATCTTCTGGGTATATGCCTAGGAGTGGTATAGCTGGATCCTCGGGTAATGCTATGTCCAATTTTCTGAGGAACCGCCAGACTGATTTCCAAAGTGGTTGCACCATCTTGCAATCCCACCAACAATGGAGGAGTGTTCCTCTTTCTCCACACCCTCGCCAGCATCTACTATCACCTGAGTTTTTAATCTTCGCCATTCTGACTGGTGTGAGATGGAATCTCAGGGTTGTTTTGATTTGCATTTCCCTGACGACTAAGGATGCTGAACATTTCTTTAGATGCTTCTCGGCCATTCGAGTTTCTTCCGTTGAAAATTCTTTGTTAAGCTCTATACCCCATTTTTTAATAGGGTAATTTGGTTGTCTGGAGTCTAATTTCTTGAGTTCTTTGTATATATTGGATATTAGCCCTCTATCAGATGAAGGATTGGTAAAGATCTTTTCCCAATTTGTTGGTTGTCGTTTTGTCCTATTGACAGTGTCCTTTGCCTTACAGAAACTTTGCAATTTTATGAAGTCCCATTTGTCAATTCTCGATCTTAGAGCATATGCCATTGGAGTTCTGTTCAGGAACTTTTCCCCTGTGCCCAAGTATTCGAGGCTTTTCCCCACCTTCTCTTCTATTAGTTTCAGTGTATCTGGTTTTATGTGGAGGTCCTTTATCCACTAATGAGCCACATGAACCAGGTATAGGCAAGTGCAAAAGGGACAAAGGAAGAGTCATGAGGTAGAAGGCAGGTAGAAACTATGGAACTTCTTATGTTAGGCTACAAAATACTGAATTCAACCCAATATGCACATGAAAGCATTGAATAGATTGAAGCATGTAAATAAATTCTCAGAATATTGCTTATGATGGACAGGTGATTTCTAAACACACCCCTTACAAAGAAATATTGCCAGTTGGTACCTGCTGATATGGGATGTCCTTCTTTTTGAGAGTGTGGCCACTGGTAGGCTTTCCATACTCCAGAGGATGACTCCACACCCATCAACGTATACACAGCACTAACTGGATTTACTTATTGTACTGGCTGGTTTTGTGTCAACTTGACACAAGCTGGAGTTATCACAGAGAAAGGAGTTTTAGTTGAGAAAATGCCTCCATGAGATCCAGCTGTTTTGGGTGGTAGCATCACTGGGCTGGTAGTCTTGGGTTCTATAAGAAAGCAAGCTGAGCAAGCAAGGGGAAGCAAGCCAGTAAGTAATATCCCTCCATGGCCTCTGCATCAGCTCATGCTTCCTGACCTGCTTGAGTTCCAGTCCTGACTTCCTTTGGTGATGAACAGCAATGTGGAAGTGTAAGCTGAATAAACCCTTTCCTCCCCAACTTGTTTCTTGGTCATGATGTTTGTACAGGAATAGAAACCCTGATTAAGACACTTATCAAGAATAAAAGGAGAAGATACAAAGTCATGGGGAGATATGTAAGGAGAAGAAGGTTCAGGATAGATATGTTATTTGTCAGTACACACATATATAAAATTCTGAAAGAATAAAAATACTAAAATAAAAAATACATAAAATTAAAAATCACATGTCACATGTGATGTGGAAATAAAAAGGATGTTTTAATACACGTAATCAGACATATTTGCATATGAGCAAATTACTCTGAAATACGTGACTGAAAATAGAAAATTTCTCATAATTTCATACATTAGACATTCAGTATAGAATGGAATATATAATTTTTCCAGTCTTTTATTATTGTCCCTATGTGTTTTTTTATTAACCAGTTTTTTGCTTGCAATTGGATAAACTACAATCCAACTTATAACTTTGATGTATAAATGTACAAGGTCATCTGGGATTCAGTGAAGAAAGTCAGCATATAGAGGTTCTTATGAAGATGCTTCAGATACATGAGCTTGATTACTAGTTTTCAGAAGATGGTAGAAGAGAACTGAGTCCCTAGAGTTGTTTTCTGAACTCCACAGGTAGTATGCTCATATCTCAAACAATACTTGAACATGCACATGTGCACACATAGATGAGAGATGCATAAAAATAAATAACTTGATACAGCTCTTACTAGCTACTTAGATAATATTCAGAAAGTCATGAAACATGGTCAAACTTTACTTCCAAGTTTTATTTATTCATATTTAAATAGTGGTGATTTTTGACAAGTTTACTTAAGGGTACTTAAATTACAAGGCAATTTATACATAAGAAGATGTTTAAAAAAAATAACGTGAAATATAGTGGACTATCCACCTTACTCTTTTGAAGCCCTTTGTGTCAGGAACCATAATCATCCTGAAATAGCCTGCCTTGGATTATTATATAATCTGTGACAGGTACGTTCTTTTTCAACAAGGCTGTAAGGAACTCATTTTAGGAAAGATTCCTGCTATTAATATGCTTTTCCTGTTATTATTAAACATATATAACAATCACTAAGTAATAGCACACCTCTTTGGAGCAGATCTCTGCAGATCCACGAAGATGTACTGTCTTATAGTGATGCTATATAGACAAATAGATGACTTCCTAAGTCTTAATGGTGATCCTATAAGAATTCTTAAAATTTTATCTGTGATTATTAAGTTCTTTTATAGTGGGACTGCTATTAGATTTTTTTTCTGATTGTCAAAACTATGATGAGAGCTCTGCCAGTCTCCCAAGTGTCACCAGTTAGTTGCTCTTAGATAGTAACCAGACTTTCTCCTACTCAAAGCCCATTCCAAGGGGTTGTAAAACAATTAACCGAAGATCATAAAAAGGGAACTATTGATTTATTATAGGTTCTAGGACAGAAGACAAAGTACTGACTGGGATTATTTATACAAAGCTTCACTGATAACTTAGTTATTGTTTTAAACCCTCAATGAACCTGTGGAGCTGAGATAGGTGACGGATGTTCACCCATGTAATTACTCCTAATGGATATGCATGTAAACATTCTTTGTTGTAAACTTCTATTTCGATTTATGATTTGATTTTTTGTGTGAACTTGTTATGAACTTTGTGTCATGTGATCATGTCTTCTGAAAGATGTATAAGTACTGAGGACAAAGAGATGAGAGATAGATAAAATAGAGAGATAGAATAGAATTTTTTCCCTTTTCCCAGATAGAATAGAATTTTTCCCTTTCCCCAGATAGAATAGAATTTTTCCCTTTCTCCTGTTTAGGATCCTTCTGCTTTTCCCTTTAGATAGCTTTCATAGGAAACATTTTACGATTTGGGAATAAACCCTATGACCACTTTTTTCTAAATTTTTTTTCCCCTTTGACTTCAGACTAGAAGGTGAAAGTTAGAGCCCAGCAGTTCCTGCTAAGATAGAACAAAGGCTACATCCCTTAATCCTCAACTGTCAGGCTACAGGTGTTAATCACCTAAGAAAGCAGTCTTTTACCCTCAGAGAGAGCAAGAAAGCTTTTAGGACTTTTTAGAAGTTATCATCAGCACTCCAGTACAATTAGAGAACTAGAAAGCCCTGAGACTGTCAGACTTTAAAGCCATCATCAGAGTCCTACTCTGTGTCCCCACCACTACCTTCTCTTGGCAGGGAGGCTCCCTACTTTGAGCCTGAAATTCTATGACAACATAATGCAGTAGCCAGCATATTTTTACTAAACTGAATGTGTAGTTAATTCAATTAAATAAACCAAAAGGAGAGAAAATTTGTCTTCTGTGTCAGGAAACAGTACTTGAGAAATAATGGATGACAGAGGAAACTAGAAAGATAAAAGGGATGTGAACATTAGCAATTTTCAGAACTATTTTATGTGGCATGCATCTTAGGCCTCATCAACACATGGGATCACGAAAGCAAAGGGAAGGAACCATACTAGTATGTTATGAGGCATATGTCAATTTGTGCCTAAAGCATGAAAATCCACACTTACTGCTTCACCTGTCAAGAGTCTGGTAGTTGTTATGTGAACAAGTGGTCACTAGTGACCTAGAGATATAGTTCATCATTCCCTTTAAGAGCAGAAGAAAAAGCATCTGTGGCAATAGAAAAAGAATTATTAGGAGCACAAAAAACATCAGTGAGATTCTAAACTTCAATAATGCTTTAATATCAGGAAGTGAGATCTATTTCTGAGCCCGAGGATCTCTCTTCTGATGAAAAAGCCTCCCAATAGCATCTTTCATTTCCTTGTTTCTTAGACTATAAATAATGGGATTGAGAAATGGAGCAAGGATAACGAAAGTGACGGCAATTACTGTGTCCCAGAAGACTGAATAGGTAGCTGAGAATCTCAAATACATGACAGCCACGCTGCCAAAAAATAGCAAGAAAACAGCAAGGTGGGCTGCACAAGTGGAGAAGGCTTTGTGCCTCCCTTCTGCTGAAGGCATCCCCAAAATTACCATGATGATCCGGATATAGGACAGAGCAATTACAAGGAAGGAGGCCAGGATCTCTACTGCATGGATAGCATCCACAATGACCACCAAAGATGTATCTGTACAGGCCAAACTGAGCACAGGGGTGAAATCACAGAAGATCTGATGGATCTTGTTGGAGCCACAGAATGGCAAAGTGGCAATCCATGCAATCTCAGGGAGTACCAGAAGGAAGCCACAGAAGCAGGAGCCAGCTGTTAGTTGGATACAAAGTTTGGAAGTCATGATGGTTGGGTAACGGAGAGGATAGCAGATAGCTATGTACCTGTCAATGGACATTGCAGTCAGGACACAGCCTTCTGTGATACCCAACGAGTGGAAAAAGTACATCTGCATGAGGCAGCCACCTAGGGAGATGGTCTTCTTCTCACTGACTAGGCTGAAGAGCATCTTGGGAATGGTAGTCGTGGTATACCAGATCTCCAGGAAAGATAGCACACTAATGAAGAAATACATAGGTGTGTGAAGAGCCGTGTCCAGCTGGACAGCAACAAAGATTACTAGGTTCCCTGATATGATGAATGCATAGACAAGAATCAATAGAATAAAAAACAAGAGGCCACCTTCATACAGAGGTGGGAACACAGAGAAGAGGAACTCAACCACCATAGTTTGATTCCGGCTGTCTACCAAATGGGTCATCTGTGAAGGTAAGAAAAGACATAAGGAACTTCCTGAAATTTCAATATTGCTTGTACATGTTTTCCTTTTTATATTCAATTACTTATGATGAAAACTTGATCATAAAGAAGTCAGTTACTATTATTTCCAAACTTCATAATTCCATGCCAGAAGCAGTTGAAACATTTATAATGCAGTCTAATCTCTGAGTGATCTTTTTCTCACTGTCATACATTTATGTCAAGAAAAATAAATGACTCAGAAGTTTAGTCTCAGAATTTGGAAAATGGAAATTCAGCCATTTTCAGAGTTACCTTCAACCCCTATGTGGTTAGCCTCAAACCTTTCACTTTGACTTTTAAATATTTCCATTTCCTGTTCTTCAGGAGGGAAATAAAGGAAAACACAAAGTACCTGTCAATGGACATTGCTGTCAGAACATAGCCTGACAAAGGAAGGACAAAGTAAGCATCAGAGACACCTTTGACAATAATTCTCTTTAAGTTTTTAACTTTTTCGTCCACCAATACAGTGCCTGAGGCTGTCTGGCTGAGTATCAATTTCTAGATTTTTGATTTGTTTCCTTTGCACTGGAACATTTGTTTTTCATCAGGTCATAATTGTGTGAACTTCTTCACCTACTTTCACCTACTTCAGCTACTTTCTCTGTAGCTTTCCCTTTTCCCTGTTCAGGTTTCTATGAAAATTGCTCAAATTAAGAGTCTTTCCATATTTACTTTGTACCTAATTAGTAGCCATCTCTGGACAAACTTATAGCTACTCCTCAACCCTGCTCATACTTTCCCTACAAAGGCTATGTTAAGAGACAAAAAAAAAGAACCCAAAAACAAACAAGCAAACATCATTCTCAGTTTTAACAACCACACAGTTTTTAAGATGGCTATATTAGGGGATAGATAAGCTCCTAAAAATAACCTGCAGCACAGCTACACTAGCATCTACTTGTTGAGATAACAGACAATCCCATTACTTGTAAAGCTAAGTAGAATTAGTGAAGGCTGAATTCACACTCGCTCACCTTGACTATTTTAATATTTCATTCCTTGTTATCTAGACTTCTAAGGGATAATTCTCAAGATGAGTTTCCCTGACTGTGACATTTGCCTCTCCTTTTCTTTTAAAAACATTCAAGGCAAAACTCAGAACTCTCTGTTTCAAAATCACTGTCATCTCTAGTACAGTTCTAAACCAAATTGAAACCAACTATCCTGAAAATCAGTATTTCAGCCAAAGTAAGACCACACTCTCAGTTTAATTATTGACAATTTCATATCTTTTATTTCCTGGATCTACTTTTATTGAAATTTTAGGTGTCAATGTCTCCATGGTCATAGAAATCTCTGTGATTTCCACTGCCAGAGCAAATATTCTCTTTTCTGATGTACTTCCATTGACATTTTTTTGATACCCAATGCATATTTGTTGCATTTCCATATTCACATTTCAGCATTATCTCCCTCAAGTAGGATAAAACATCTTTAAGAGGATAGACAGAGGAAATAAAATGTCACTAATTAAGTTTTATGCAGTGATACCAACTCTAGTTATACATATTTGCTTCGTATGTATTATATGTGTTTCCACACATGATAAATTAATAGTTAATATTACACAAAAAACAAATTGAGAATAAATAAGAAATAACTGTTTCAAATTAAAATTGCAAGTCTATGCTTTCTTTTTACGAATCCTTATATTTTTATTTACATCTATCCCGGTTTTCTGTTGACAAATATGGTGTAGTTACTTCAGATGGTCAAAGTAGATGCAAGAAATACATTGCAGATTAGTAAAACTAGTTCACAGTAGATGTTTCTGATTTTCCATACCCAGTTTTGAGGGAGGAAGAGAGACAGGCTTTGAAATGAAATAAGCTGTGATGCTCAGAGTTGCAGAGAAGAGGGGGAGCATGCGAAGTGGAAACATAAAAGACTGGAGGTGCCCTCTGACTAAATTATTTATTTATCTGTCCTGCTGTGTGTGTAATTTCTCATCTGCAGCATGGTGAACTATCTATGCAGAGCAGGAGAGCACAGAGCTATGAGAATGGATAAAAGCCCAACAATATGATTCATTTGTTGCCATAAGCCTGGACTTTTTCTCATCAGAAATCTGTCCCATGATTAGTCGTTCATCAGTTGTTCAGCTAACACACAAGATTGTCTAATATGTAGCAACTTCTCCCAAAGTTCAAGAACTATATGAATGTAAACAAAAATCATTATTGCTTTTGAAGCAACAAAGAATGTAAAAATAATGTAATAATGTAAAAATAATTCATGGAATGACAGAAAACTAGCAGAATGTAAAAAGGCCAGCCTACAAATATGACTTGGACAGTAAAGAGATCTGATTTAGCATTTAGTGATTAAACAAAAATGTTGCCTTGATTGATGACTCCCTTGAAGGCTAGAATTGTTTGAACCAATAGAATTATAGTGCTCAAAAGAATTTAGATATCAACACCTTCATCAGTTAACTGACCTCTACTCCTCCTAGTGCCCACTTCCCATTTCATGTCTCACAACTGAAATTCTTTACTAATGTAATGAAATTCCAAAAGTAAGTAGCTAGATTCGAAAGTGTAGAGGGCCTGCAGAAAGGAGCAGGTGGAGATCAGAAGTTTCCCTGAGGGTTGAATTTCAGTAGTCTGTACAACTCACCCTGCCTGAGGCCACCAAGCACTCCTCAGTCTCTGCAGTCAGCCTCACTTCTATACATACTGGTGAGTATATAGATTCTCTGAAGACTCCTTTGTGGGATATTTAAAATGGAAATATACCCTTTCTTGGGTGTTTTTCTTTAGATGATTTATGTCTAAAGGAAGTATCCTTTGCTTCGCTGAGGGACAAATTAAGAGAAAAGTGTAATATAGTAATGAGTCATCCCCCAGGGTCATTCTCATGGATTCTCCCATGACTACAAAGCCTGACTATCATGCAGAAGCACTAGTAATCAGAGCAAAGAATTCACAGTAGACTTTAAGGAAGACCTATTAAGAAAACATAGCTTTCCTCTCAAGTTTCACATTCATTTCTATTTCCTTCACTGCCTATACATGTACATGTATTAAATATTTCAAACCATATATATAAGATGAATTGATACCAAGTTATAAGTTTGATTATTTTTGTTTGGTTGGTTGGTTTATTTATTTATTTTTTTAAACAATTTTATGATTTAAAAATATCCTGATAATGATTTTCCTCTTCAAGTTTTTCTAGATTCTCCCCTTCTCCTTACTCACAAAACTTTAAGTTCTTTCTCAAAAACTAAATCAGAAATCCAATACAACAACAAAACATCCAACATCTAAAAAACAAAATATGATGGTACCCCAAAACATCAAACCATTACCAAATAAAAGCACACACAAACAACTGTGAAGTGTGTTATTTATTGGTCAATTGTTCCTGAACATAAGATCCTCCTATAGTGGTGGGTACATCCAGTGTCATTCAACCAGGAAAAGTTGATTGTCCTTCTCACTGAAGGTGTAAATGTCAATTAAATCTGGTTATTCTTAAAGCTCAATTAATATCAACTGAGTGAATATTAACTGGTCACAGCAAGAAAAGTATAGGAAAGTGCAACCAGAGGACCATGAAAATGAGAGATTGTACCTTCTTGCTATGACATGAGGGCCACACCCATGAAATCTCAACATCATGGCTGATTAAACAAAAGATGGGCAATTCCAACAACAGCTGACATTCTAACAGAATTAGAAAAATATCTCAGGGCCCCATCCCTTGCTGAAGAGCAGTGAGCAATTAAAAACTGCAGAGAAAATTTAATCTTCCCCTAGAATGAGGTTTCTGGATGTTTAACCAATACCAAGTAGTCAAATCTAGAAATATAAGCAAAAATTAAGGTACTTAGTGGGTTGTTTTTATTTGTTCTTTCATTCGTATGTAACAGCAATGGTTAAAAAGAGAAAGCTACAAATTTGGGAGGGTGTGGATAGAAAAATAGGAGGAAATGAATGTAATTATATTTTAAGTAAAAGAAATATATGTTTCATATGAAAACAAAGTAATATACTGCATTAAGATACAAAGAGGAAAGAGCATTAAAGGTAATTCCGAACTTGATATAAACACTTACAGAACAAATTTTAAGATAATACTTAGCATGTAAATGCATACAGGCCAATGTATTTTAAAAATATGCTGTTATTTTCCAGTAAAAATTCAATACAAGGTATTATTATAGGGATTTTAAGAATTAATAGAAGTTAAGAGTTTAAAAATATGTGTCCCATATATATGTAGAATTTCATCATGCTGTGTTGGAAAATAACAAATCTCTGCATAAATCTATAGACAAGTAGTTTCAAGAGTAGAATGTTTTAGAGAAATAAATATGTCAATATCCCTCAATTCAATCTATTATTTCAATGTAGTTTTAACCAAAATCCACTTTGGGATATAAAGAGTGACACAGGCCAAGATGAAAACTTTAGAGCTGGACATTCTAAGGGAGAAGATTACAATGGTGAGATTTATTTTACATTTTACAAATATTATTACAAAATAATGAAATGTCAACAGCAACAATAAACCAAATGAAAAAGACTAAGGAAATATGACACATCATGGAGTAGACACAACTGTTATCAACTCAGGCAAATGATGAACAAAGCTGGGGCAATGTGTCTAATCTATACCATTCAAGTGTATGTTCAGTATAAGAGAAAAAAATACAGTAAAATCAAATTACTTACTGATTTCATTTAGTATACATTTTACTAAATGTATAGCTATAGATTGACTACTTACAGATTAATAATTTAAAGTACAATTAAGCTTTGATAGATTAATTTAACAAATTTACTATAAAGCAAAAGGAAAAAATACCCAGTCATGAATCAATTCACATCATACTTAGCTTAAAATAATTTTTATTCAGAATGTAAAGAGTAAATTTAAACTAGTTAGGAAAGTATAATCATTCCAGTTGAAGAAATTAAGAGATATATACAAACACATAAAGTATACATACATGTATAATGAATAGTAGTTTAAAATGTATTAACAAATATGACTTCTTAGAGTGATAGAAGTCACAATCAGATATCCTGCATGGGTAGCCTAGGTCCTCTGTATATATGTAATGGTTGTGTAGCTTGGTCTTCTTGTGGGACTCATAGCAGTGGGAGCAGGGCAGTTTCTGATTTGTTTGCCTGTTTTGGGACCCTTTTCCACCTACTAGGTTACCTGGCCCAGCCTTGAAATGAGGATTTGTACTTGAGCTTATTGTAGCTTGTAATGCTGGGTCCTGTTGATATCCCTGGGAGGCTTGCTCCTTTCTGAAGAGAAAAAAGAAAAAGGAGAAGTGGATCTCAGGAAAAGAAGAGGATGGCGGAAAGGACTGAGCAGAGATTAGGGAAGGGAAACTGGTGAGGATGTGATATATGAGAGAAGAATTAAAAATGGAAAAAATATGATGCACGTACTTTTTATAGCATATATGCCTTAAAACCCAATTTGACAATGTCTTATAAATTTTAATATACAAATATTCTACAACAAAAGTTTATAAGTGATTAAATGGTCACTTATGCAAAACAATGATGTTTTTCTTTCAAAGCTGCAGCTGAGTAAGTTGACATAAATCAATCACAGCAGTAACATTGAGTAAATAAAGAAACCCTAAACTAATGCCTAAATTATGATCTCATATAAAGCTAAACAGGCAAAACCAAACAACCTATTGTTTATAATTGTGCATACACATGCTTAATAGAATAATAAACACATTTCATTAACTCGGGTTAATGACAAAAGTATAACATGTTTTGTGATTTACTGAAATTATACAGGATTGTCTGTGTGACATGAGTTTGGAGCTATCCACTGGAGTCCAGTGAGCACATTTTGTGAATTTGATATAATCAATGATGTAAGAACTGTAGCTATCTGCACTGGGATTAAAGAAGAGGGAATCCAAATTTTTCTAATTTTTAATATGCTTCCAACTTTAATCCTTGTTAATACCCATTGTAGGACCATGAAAGGATGATTTGATCTCCCCAGTAGAGCACTGGTCTTGAGATAGCTGGAGATCAAACAGGTATCCATTGCCTGGGTAGGGACGGCGCATATCTTACTACACTCCCAGATTCCGGACTCCTGACACAGGGTCTAGATCTCCATTTGATCTGCGCCTTGCAGTCACATAGGGCTACAGGCAGAAGGTGTGACTACAGGCTTCAACCTCAAGAGATTTCCATATTAATTAGTTACCTAAAGGCCAGAGGGCATGGTTAATTAAGTTATTCCTTCCAAGTCCCTCCTCTCTTCCCCCTCCCTATTTAAGCCAGGCCCACTTTGGCTTAAGTAAGGGGGAGGGGGAACGGGAGGGAGAGGGGGGAGGGGGAGGGGGAGGGGAGGGGAGGGGGAGGGGTGTTGGGAGCTGTACATCTAGACCATCTAACACACACCATCAACAATAAAGCTTTGGAAACCCACGGACTTCTTCGTGTCATTGGGGCCTGCCATTGTGGAAAGCTTCCCTGGGTTTCTGCTGTGGGACCCACAACCCATGATAAATTTTCTAAGGTTTAACATTTCATTCCCGTTGAAAATATTTTTCTTCCTTGGAGAAGAGAAAACATGATGTGGTGGTCAATTGATTTTCCTCTGGCATTACATTCTTAGAAGTACATATTAGGTTCTAGGGTTTTTTTTTTTTTATTGGAAAGGAATAAATGAAGGAAAACATATTTCTCTCTCTGTATTCTCGACACATCCTATGAATGACTTTTCCAAACTCTCCATATGTGCTTATCAACACAGATTTTATGTAGAAGGAATGATTGTCCTTTAAGTGTTCCCTTCACAAGCTTTATGAAGAGATCTCTGGGGTTACTAAGCTGAAAATTTTCAAAGGAGACTCCCACTTCTTCCATGACTGCTAACAGTTCAGTGGTATTCTGGACCATTCTTACGAAGGTCCAGCTGAATCTATTTCAAGTACTCTCAAATCCTGTTGTATTCACAACTGTTACAATGACTTAAGAGAACTTGTACTTTGAACCACAGGTTGTGAACTTCAATCCTTTTGTTCCTAGTTCATCACCTGACTCAGTCTATCTGACATTGTGTAACAGAAACAATTCTTTCATATATTATACAGAAAAGAAAACAAAGTATCCATTTTCATCTATTATCTAGCCCGATTTAAAAATTCTAGCTTCCCAGTTTCTGACTATTACAAATAAAGCTTCTATGAACATATTTGAGCAAGTGTCCTTGTGGGATGGTGGAATCTGTTTGGGGTATATACCTAGTAGTTGCATAACTGAGTCTTGAGGATGCGCCTAGTGCTTTAGTGAATTGATGTGTGGGGGGGTGGGGGCTATAATACCACAGTGAGGGGGGGGCTCCCTCAAAAGAGGAAAGCAGAATAGCAGAAGGATTTTTGTGGAGCTACTGGAAGGAGATGGGGGCTAATAATATTGGGAAGTAAAGTGAATAAATAAATAAATAAATAAGAAAATACAATCAAATAGACACTTTCTTATAGGAAAAAATTCTAGCTTCCCTTATGTATGGAATCTTTATGCTAGAGAAGTTGTTGACAGGTGTGTAGCCCACATCCCCATTTTCCTGCTATTTATTTGTTTATTTATTTATTTATTTATCTATCTATCTATCTATCTATTTATTTTGGCAGCATGGCTCTCATGTGCCTGGACTTTTCTATTACCTTCCAACTACTGATAGTGAAACTTACTGCACCGATTTTTGCTGTTTTTCCCATTTATCCTGAGGAACAAAGATATAAAAAATGTCATTAAAACTGTGTTCTCAAAAGGATGTTCAGTGTTTCTGGGGGCTGAGATAGGTTGATCCATGTCTATTCAAAGACATCTCATTCTATGTATATTTTTAAAGGTACCAATTCACCTGTGCAATTATTATGTATGCTTTTATTGATATTCTTAGTTGGAATTCTTTCCAGGGTTTTGGGGTTTTTTTGTTACAGTGTTTCAAACAGAGTTTCTCTGTGTAGCCCTGACTCTTTTGGAACTCATTCTGTAGATTAAGAAGGCCTCAAACTCATAAGATCCTCCTCACCTCTGTCTCCCTAGGTGTGTGTTACCACTGCCTGGCTTCTCTGAAATTTTCTAACCTAATGAACAGTCTTGTTCTAACACAGTATCCTAAAACTCCCCTAAAAGAGTGCGGGTCAAAGTTTCTTAAATAACATAATTAAAACACTAAGTGTATTTAATTTTTTGTTATATGAAAATGACATTTATTATATTTAAAATTGTTTTATTTATTTGAATTCCAAATGCTGTCCTTTCTTTCTGGTCCCCTCTCCAAGAGTTCTTTACCTCATCCCCCCTCTCTTTTGCCTCTGAGAGGTTACTTCCACACCCAGTCACTCCACTCACCCCAGCCCCACTCCACCCTTATATAGTCTATTTCTATTAAATTAAAAGTATAAAACATGTTCGTGTTTCCTGTGGTGTATTTCATCTTTTCTCCTGTGTTCCATTCCATTTCACTAGAAATAATAGGTTTTTTGTGATCCTGGGATTCAAACCCTGAGTGTTACACACACAAAACAAGTGCTGTGTCATTGCAGTATCCCTGACCACTAAAATATTTTTAAACGTATGTGACTGTACAGTAATGGAGTTTTATTCTAAATTTGTGAATAATATTAAATTAGTTCTCTAATAAAGATCTGTGGCCTGAAACATAGCAGTTTCCATTTTTAACTTTTGAAAAATCAAAACTTATTGATGATAAAGTATATCCTTTTTACTTAATATAGTAACTTGAATGAAATAAAAATGATACAAACTCTTTGGCCATACCAGCATGATATTCAAATGGTATAATCCTTTCTGGAACAATTACTAATAAATTTAAAAGAATTAATAGATGTAGTCAACAATGACATGTTCTTTGATGAAATTAAATACCTGATGAGAAATGAACCATGAAAATGTGATATGCTCAATCATTTAGACAGTGCTCTTACTTTGGAAACAGCTGGATGAACCATAGAACCAAGGGCCAATGTTTGAAAATGAAGTACAGGAAGAGTCATGAAAGTGGGTAAGTAGAATAAGCACCAGATGTCAGATATTGTATTTAATCTGATATATTTAATCTGTGACAGCAATGAACGTATTTAAGCAATAAATTGCATTCACAGGCTAGCATCCCTGCCTTTTTGTGGAAGAGAAGTGAAAAGGTCAGAGAACAAGAAAGAGTGCTATGACATGTTCTCTTCCAACTATACCACTCATAAACTCAAAGAAGCTATGCTTGTCTGAATAAGACCCATGCAAGAACATGCTAGCCAAAGTCCTGCACAGATAAGGAAGGTGCTATTTGGTTCATGCCTTTCTGAGGAAATATTGAATATTGTTTGCTGATGAAGGAAAAAGAATCACTCTTCTTTATAAGTACAGCTACTGGTAGGCTTTAGTGGATAACCACACATTCATGCCCTGTGGTCAGCAGTAATTTGATTGAGGAAGTTATCAAAGAAGAACAAGAAGAGGGGGAAAATAAATAATTATGAGGAGGAGAAGCATAATAGGAAGAAGAAAAGGAACAAGAGGAGGAGGAAGAAGACAACAGCTGCATGAAGGCAGGGAAGGGATATTGGGTGGATATGGTTATATTATACATGTATGAAAATTTGAAATTAATAAGCAAATAGTAAATAAAAGTAAAAAAATCCCTGATGAGTATTTCAACATATAGATAGGTAATTATGTGTTATAGATGTATGTTTAACACATGTGTATGTACTTAAAATAACACATAAAGTTGTTATTTTAATAGTGCGGGTAGAAAGGATGACTTAAAAGATCTAATCAGATATCTTTTGCTACAGAGCAAATCTTCTTTCAAAATTAGTGACTTTAAAGAGTCTCATAATTTCCTATACTGACAACTTAAGCCAAAAGCAAACAAGTTATTTTCTAGTTCTTAATCACTGTTTCTGTATCAATCAATTGTTTGCTTGCAGCTTGATGACGTAGTCTCCTACCTGTGGACTTTCATTTATAATGGGGTAACTGAGTTTGTTCATCCAGTGACTAGGTAGGGTACAGAGTGTGTAAGTATGCAAGATCTGTGGTGGGCTTGTCTAAGAAGTGGGACACAGACTCCCTGTTACATTGCACTGGCAATGTTAAGTCAAGGGTCTTAGGAGGGGAGGAGAATTTCATCCTTTGATAGGAAGAGATGTCAATTCACCTTTCAAGGATATTGGATATAGGGAGAGGTTATAGTTTGCTATTTTTGAAATGTATAAATTTCTAGCATTCTCAAACTATGCTGAAATCTACATTAGAACCTCCAAAATACTTATCTAGATGTGGGCTAAAATGGGAGGCAGTAATCTCAATTTAGAATAGGTGATTAAAGAAAAATTGGAACAAAGTAAACATTTTCAAAGTATTGTTTTTAGAGTCAACAATTTTATTCTATTAAAAAAATGATATATTCAGGGAAGCTCATATAATTTGAAACATTTAAGTACTTTTGAAACATGTAACTGCTAAAAATTTTAGTCCCCAATTCTACTGATAGCCATTCTTGCTAACAATATATTTCTGTAACATAATTATATATATACATATATACATATCTATATATATACATATATACATATCTATATATATACATATATACATATCTATATATATACATATATACATATCTATATATATACACACATATGTGTGTAAAGTTATAATACACTACATTGAAACTCTTTGGAACACCTTACATTAAGGAAAACTCATGAGAAAATATCAAAGTATCTATATCATTAATTAAAACCATAGGGAAATCAAGTTCATTCCCATAATTACTAGGGGGAAATACTGCTGTAGATAAATCTTGTTGAGAAGGCTTTAGAAATAGGAACAACAGTCTTTCTTCATGAACTAGAGATTTAAGCTGAGTAAGTCCAGGGAAAAGAAGGGAACTCTTTGTTCAGAGTGGAGGTAAGAGAAGAATTTGTATCTGTCTGGGATTTAGGTGGACCATTGTCATGAAGATAAACCTCCAAGCTAGTAGAGGGGGAGAGTCACTTAGCTAGCATTCCTTCCATTAACTGAATAATATTAAAGAATGTTTGTCTTCATGAAGAAAAACATACATAGAACAGAAATCAGTGGTGATATCACATTGTTTATGTGGCATATCAGAATAATTAATTTTTTACTGCTATCTTATTTCCCTCTGTTATGATATTGTCAGAGTTTTCTAAATGAAATTAGAATCCAAGGACAAACTACATAATTTCCCGCTGCGTTGACAACTTCTCATGATTGCAACCCTTATATGTAGATCAGCATGTGGTCAGTCACCGAGTGGCTTGCCCTTCAGCTCAGGCTGATCTTGTCTCCATGTTTAAATGTCACATGCATCCTTCCTTTGTCAGTATTGAGACCTCACTCTCTTCTGAGCATCTGTATGAGTGCAAAGCTTAGTAGGGTGCAGAGCTGATTTCTACCTAATTGTCTTACCCCAATAACAGAATTTAAATATGTCATCCCTGGGCTTGTTAATAGTCTCATGAGTGATCACAATGTCAGTTGAGGCCGGCAACTAACCGGGTTTACAGCTGTTTCATGTGGTTCACTAATATGGCTGAGACTTCAGCAACTCCGAGGGACTGGGTCAGAGAGGTGTATGCAGATGGTGCATTGATACCAGTAATGAGCTTTATAACAGGAATCACCACAGTGGAGGATTACAGAGAACAATGAGAGTCACTCATCAGGCAAGTGCAAGGAACTGGGGTTGACTAGGGAACAAGGGACATTGTGTGTTTTCTCTTCCTTTTGATGTCAGTGATAATAAGGTTCATTTATGAAAACGCCTTAGGAAGTACAATTTCAGGATGCCCATTTGAGTCAGGCCTCAGGTGGCTGAAGCAGGAGTATTACTATGAGTTGTAGACCAGCCTAAGCTACATAGTGAATTCCAGTTCATCCTGGACTGTAGAGCAAGGCCTGTCTTTCTCTGTTTAATATTTCACTTTGACTTAGTATTTCCAGGCCACCTTAGGGACGAAACAATGTTGACTTACCACTCAATGTAATTTGTTTTTGAACACTGAGGTATCTGGATGTATGCCGGTAGGATCCTCTAACCATATTCAAACACGTAAAAAGTGCCAGGGGAAGAGAAACACTTGTGGGTTTTAAGAGCAAAAGGTCAGCATTCACTCAAATATTTTCGTTGGGTAAACACAAGGACTCGTAAACTAGGCAAAGCACGTGGCTAGACTATTTCATCCAGGACGTCTGGAATCTGTCAACTTCCTGATGGAATGATCTGGTTTTTAGCACCTTTGCTTTTTGTTATTTAATCTGTAGGTGAACTCATCAGAGATTTCACTCAGAAAAAAGTATTAATATGAACAATATGCATCCATCCTTCAAGAATGTTGCTTCTGTTACAACTTTCACAGATACAATAGCATGATTAGAGAAGTGTTTTTGCAGAATGTGCTTACACCAAGACCCACTAGGAATTCCAAGAGTGACCCTATGACTCTTCAAAACAATAAGATGGTTACAATTTGCAACATACAATCGTGTGCTTCTTGGTGGTACACTAGAAGAGATGTATGCTTTCAAACACTGTTACTGGCATCATATCTCATTCTTATCATGCTAGCTGCCCCAAATTGCCAGGACCTCAGCTGAGAAGTTGTCAGCTATAACTGACAATATTGACTACAAAGTCCTCAGTCATTCAATGAAGTCATAGAAACAAGAGGGAGAAAATGAAGAAAGCCAACATTCTTTGTTTTTATTTAATGGAAGTTGAGGGACAGGGGGGTCATAGCAGATGTGAAATTTATCCAGTGATATAGGTAAAGTAAGTGCAACATGGAGAATCAAAATGGAGGACAATTCACTGTTGGCAACTTTTCCTCTAATTCCCTAAGTGTTCTTTAAGCCTAAAACCCCATCTTACTGTACCCTGTAAGCTTATTCTTCTGAAATAGTGTTTTCACCTTCTCCAAAATGTCATATAAAACAGAAGTAAGCAACATTCAGCCTTTGATTTCTTTCTCTGAATCTGACCTTCATTCATGCTGGTGTAAGTACCAACTATCCATTCATTTTCTTTGTTGAATAACTCATTATATGTATGTATCAGCTTATATAGTTGCCAATCATCTGCCATTTAAATGATTATTTAAAGTTTCATAAGAACGGTTATTTAAACTATGTTAGGGTAAACTTGGAAGTAAGCATAAATTATCATTTTTCTTGGGTAAATACTGGATCAATAACCAAGATATGTTTAATGTTATAAGAAGCTGCTTTTACAGAGAGGGGCCACCCAGAGCCCCCACTGACTGGAGATCTGAATTCTTGCTTAGGCTGCGAGGCTAAGCACTACAAGGGAATATAAATAAAAGATAAAAATATTTCTCTGGGTTCCCTGAGGGACAAGCCTGACTGCATAGGGGTTGATGTCAAAAGTATCCCCTCTCCAGGAAAAAGACATTGGGATGGGTATGGCCCTCATGCCTCACTGGACAACGACAGGGGGACCGGAGCCATTACAAGGTCCCCTTCAAATACTGGAGGTCAGGCCTCTATCCCTGCCTTCTCAAGATTAGAATTGCCACAGCCCTTCTATACTTAGAGAAGGGAGGAGATGTCAGGGGCAGCCCTGCTTACACACTGAAGGCCTAAAATCAGCCATAGGCCTAAAATCAGCAATAGGCCAGTCATACATGTATGCTAACACCAAGTCTTGGGTCTCAGTGGAAAAACATTGAAACAGTTGGCTATAAGCTACTGTAAACAGGCAGTTTTTGTGGAAATTTACAAGCCTGAGTAGTCACAGACCTTGTAAATAGGTAGCCTTGGCAGACAATACCAACTTAGATAAGGACAAGAGAGTCATAGGCAGAGTCATAGTGACTTGTCCCCTGAACCTTCACCCAGCCGATACCCGGTACTGAAGATATCTGTATTCCCCCTGAACACCCACACTCCAGTGTCATTCCCCTCCCCACATCCTGCCTTTCTGTGTTTATAACCCCTGTGTGAATGAAATACGATTTGAGAAAAAATAAATTATTTTTTTAAAAAAGAAGAAGCTGCTTTTATAGTGTCTGGAGTATTTTACAGTCCCACCAGCAGTGTATTAGATTGGTTATTCCATGCTCCTCTCAGATTTAGTATTATCAAAAATTTGACAAAATTTATATAACAGTCATTGTATAATAATACAATTTTGAGATTTTAATTGACTACTGATGCAATTGTTGATATGTTTTTCCCAATCTTGAGCTTTTATTTTCTACAAAACAGACAAAAGAAAAATAGAACAAAAAATCAAAATAAAGTTTTTAACTATATCCATTTGGAATTATTAGATTAATGTTCTTCCTCTTTGAATATTGATAAACTGTTAATTCTCTTGCAAAATCAACTTGTAATACAGTAAAATCTTTTAACTGAGTCCTCAGCTTCACTTCTCTTTCATGGAAGTAAGTTTGGAATAAGTATAATTCACTAATTCAATTTATGGCATCAGGTTTCAACTCAAAATGTATATTTAAAATAATGATGTTCAAAACTGGTTCATTAAATACGCTCTTGATAAACTTTCTTAAAAACTCTTAAGTATGAACGTAGTGGAGCATGTGTCCTTATTAAATGTTGGAGCATCTTCTGGGTATATGTCCAGGAGTGGTATAGCTCGGTCCTTAGATAATGTTATGTCCAATTTTCTGAGGGACCACCAGACTGATTTCCAGAGTGGTTGTATCAGCTTGCAATCCCACCAACAATAAAGGAGTTTTCCTCTTTCTCCATATCCTCGCCAGCATCTACTATCACCTGAGTTTTTGATCTTAGCCATTCTGACTGGTATGAGGTAGAATCTCAGGGTTGTTTTGATTTGTATTTCCCTGATGACTAAGGATGTTGAACATTTCTTTAGGTGCTTCTCAGTCATTCCAGTTTCTTCAGTTGAGAATTCTTTGTTTAGGTCTGTACACCAAGTTTTAATAGAGTTATTTGATTGTCTGGAGTCTAATTTCTTGAGTTCTTTGAATATATTGGATATTAGCCCAATATCAGATGTAGTATTGGTAAAGATCTTTTCGCAATCTGTTGGTTGCCATTTTGTGCTATTGATAGTGTCCTTTGCTTTACAAAAGCTTTGCAATTTTATGAGGTCCCATTTGTCAATTCTTGATCTTAGAGCATAAGCCACTGGTGTTCTGTTCAGGAACTTTTCCCCTGTGCCCATGTGTTCGAGGTTCTTCCTCAGCTTCTCTTCTATTAGTTTCAGTGTATCTGGTTTTATGTGGAGGTCCTTTATCCACTTGGACTTGAACTTTGTACAAGAAGATAAGAATGAATCAATTTGCATTCTTCTACATGCTGACCTCCAGTTGGACCAGCACCATTTGTTGAAAATGCTGTCCTTTTGTCACTCGACTGTTTTAGCTCCTTTGTCAAATATCAAGTGACAATAGGTGTTCATAGCAGCCTTAATTATAATAGCCAGAAGCTGGAAAGCACCCAGATGTCCTTCAACAGAGGAATGGATACAGAAAGTGTGGTACATTTACACAGTGGAGTATTGCTCAGCTATTAAAAACAATGAATTCATGAACTTCTTAGGCAAATGGAACTAGAAAATATTACCCTGAGTGAGGTAACCCAATCACAAAAGAACACACATGGTATGCACTCACTGATAAGTGGATATAGCCTAAAAGCTTGCAACATCCAAGATATAGCTCACAGATCACATGAAGCTCATGAAAAAGGAAGACCAAAGTATGGGTACTTCGGTCCTTCTTAGAAGGAATAACAAAATACTCATGGGAGCAAATATGGAGACAAGGCGTGGGACAGAAACTGAAGGAGGAACCATCCTGAGACTGCTCTACCAGGGTATTCATCTCAAGTGCAATCACCAAAGACAGACACTGATGTTGATGCCAGAAAGTGCATGCTGACAGGAGCCTGATCTAGCTGTCTCCTTAGAGGTCTGCAGAGCCTGACATATACAGAGGCGGATGCTCACAGCTAACCATTGAAGTGATCATTGGGCTCTCAGTGTAGGAGTTAGAGAGAAGACTGAAGGATCTGAAGGGGTTTGTAGCCCCATGGGGAGAGCAACAATACCAACCAACCAGAGCTCGCAGGGTCTAAACCACCAGCCTGTACGCACATAGGGAGGGACCCACAGCTCCAGCTGTATATGTAAGGGAGGATGGCCTTGTCAGCTATAGTTGGGAGAGGAAATCCTTGGTCCTGTGAAAGCTCGGGTCCCCATGCTTAGTCTGACGGTTGGCTGTGAGCATCCACATATTTATTGATTAGGTGCTGGCAGAGCCTCTCTGGGGGCAGCTATATCAGGCTCCTGTCAGCAAGCTCTCCTTGGCATCAACAATAGTGTCTGGGTTTGATGTCTGCAGATGGATGGATCCCTAGATGGGGCAGTCTCTGAGTGGCCTTTACTTTAACCTCTGCTCCACTCTTTCTCCCTGCATTTCCTTTAGACAGGAGCAATTCTGGATTAATATTTTTGAGATAGCTGCGTAGCCCCATCCCTCAACTTAGGGCAGTACCTAACTACTGGTTATATCTTCTGTTTGTTGGGTATTTCA
Source organism: Grammomys surdaster (assembly GCF_004785775.1). Taxonomy (NCBI): domain Eukaryota; kingdom Metazoa; phylum Chordata; class Mammalia; order Rodentia; family Muridae; genus Grammomys; species Grammomys surdaster. The sequence continues at coordinate 80,898 of NW_021620862.1, forward strand.
ACTAATGTCATTCCAGATGGGTCCTGAGAACCTCTTGCTTCCCTGGCAACTGGGACAATCTAGTAGCTACTCCCAGTTCTCCATTCCCCAATGCTACACACCTCCGTTGAATTTTCAGACATCTGTACTTATACTCAGTCTCCGAAATCAGTTCTTAATAACATTGTTCACATAAATTCTTTCTCAATAGTGAGATTTCCAGAAAATATCCAATTATGCTAAATGTGTTTTACTGGGTTCATCTAGGCTTTGCCTATTCTTTTCTTGTTTTGATGTTCAAAATTTGTTGTGCAATAGTATATGAAGTTTCAAAAAATTTTGGAATAATTTTTAAAACTGATGATTAAGTAAGACTTACTTGATTTCTTAATGGAAGAAAATGTACATATAGCATAAAGAAGTGTTCCTAGTTGTAAGTTCATTTATTTAGGGAAAGAAGTGTTTAGCTTATAGTTTGAGGGCACAATCTATCATGGTGGAAGTCATGGGTGAAGAAGTGTGGAGTGTCCAGCTACATTGTATCTGCAATCAGGAAGCACAGAGAAACGAAAACTCAGCCCATCTTCTCCTTTTAGTCATTTCATGTACCCCAAACCGTGAGATGATGTCATCCACATTCAAGTCCAGTCTTCCCTCTTCAGTTAAACATTTCTAGAAATGCCCTCATAAACACAACCAGAGGTGTGTTTCAGGATAATTCTAAATCCAATCATATTAACAATGAAAGTTAATAGTCACTATATAGATCACAGAGAACTTCCAGAAGTTCTCATAGAGCATAGTTTGCTTTATGCAGATTGGGTGGAGTAGGGTGGCCTTCTAGCTATGGAAGGACTAGTTTGATGGTCAAGACACTTTCAAGGCAAATGTGTAAGAGACACTGCCTTGGTTCATTTAAAGATTTCCTCCCAGTTCTATCTCTTTGACATTTTCAGGTAGGGCAGCAGATGAACTGTTTAGATAGCATTCCTGATGCACCTTGTGAATTTCTGGCATTGCTTCCTGAAAGCACAGCTGAATGTTATATGATACTCTCAAGATACCTGTCAGGAAAAATCGTACTAGAACCCCACTTTTGGCCTTGAAAATCTTACCCGTGCATGATCTTTTTCAAGATATGAGGTCTACATAAGGAGACTTTGGTAGTCTCCCATAGACTGAAACTTTAGGATCCAGATTGAAATCTGCTCTATTTCTCACCTAAGACTTCTTTCTGGGCTCAGTGGTTTCTGCTGGCTTGATTTTTATCCCTCTAGAAAGAGTTCCTTAACTATACTTCATACTCATATTGTACCTTAAAACCAAATCCATTTCTATGGCAACACATAGAGTAACTTTTATTAGAAGATGTAAGCAAAACTCTGAGAGCCTGAAATATTCAGCATAAACCAAATGCAACTTCACATTGGCTATATAAACAATAAGAGAATCACATACTTTAATCTTTGAAGAGCTTTCAGGAAATGTCCTTTACTTAATTATTCTACTTTATTTTACTTAATGTAGCTTATAAACTTTACGTTTGTTTTTGTTTTCTGGGGGATGTCTTTGCTGTTGTGTTGTTGCTTTTGTTTAAGACAGGTTTTTCTGTGTAGCCCTGACTGTTCTGGAACTTGCTCTGTAGACCAGACTGGCCTTGATCTCAGACATCTGCCTGGTTCTGCCTTCTGAGTGCTGGGATTAAGGTATGCACTGCCATTGCACAACAAAATTGATATTTTTCATGTATTAATTTCATATTTATGAGGTTTTTGGTGCTGTGGATTGAATCCAGAGTTATGTGCATGTTAGAGAAATGCTGTACCAAAGAGCTACACCCACACTCCATTTTTCATTTGTTTTCTTCATTAGGGAATAAGTGTATGAAGATAGTCTCATTTCTTCACTCCTGAAAACAACCAGTGCATAGATATCTTAGGGACATTATTGGTTCTAAATAGATGTCTGTTTATTAATCCAAGGATAAAGAGAAACACATGATTTTCCTAAAACTTGTTTGCCTTTTGATGCTTATATGACCAATATGTCTGAATTTTTACATTTCATCTACGAATTGAGCTGTGTGTTTCCACCCATGAGGATAAACTTGGCTGAGACTATAATGAGAATTAACAAAACCACTTCAGTAACAGAATTCCTGTTCTCTGGATTTCCCCAGTTTGAAGATGCCAGTTTCCTCTTCTTCATTCCTTTGTTATTCATTTACATATTCATTGTTATGGGGAATCTCATTGTGTTTCTTGCAGTTAGGATGGATACCCGTCTTCACAACCCCATGTACAATTTCATCAGTATTTTCTCATTTCTGGAGATCTGGTATACCACTGCAACTATTCCCAAAATGCTCTCTAATCTCATCAGTAAGCAGAGGACCATCTCTATGATTGGCTGCCTGCTACAGATGTATTTCTTCCATTCACTTGGAAATTCAGAGGGTATTTTGCTGACTGCAATGGCTATTGACAGGTATGTTGCTATCTGTAACCCTCTTCGGTACCCAACTATCATGACTCCCCGGCTCTGTGCTCAGCTCTCTGCGGGCTCCTGCATCTTTGGCTTTCTTGTGTTGCTTCCAGAGATAGCATGGATTTCTACCTTGCCCTTCTGTGGCCCCAACCAAATTCATCAGATCTTCTGTGACTTTGAACCTGTGTTGCATTTGGCCTGTACGGACACCTCCATGATTCTGGTTGAGGATGTTGTTCATGCCGTGGCCATCATCTTCTCTGTCTTGGTTATTGCCATCTCTTACATCAGAATCATCACTGTGATACTGAGGATTCCCTCTGGTGAAGGCCGTCGGAAGGCTTTCTCTACTTGTGCTGCCCATCTTGGTGTCTTCCTGATGTTCTATGGCAGTGTCTCTCTCATGTACCTGCGTTTTTCAGCTACTTTTCCACCAATTTTAGACACAGCTATTGCACTAATGTTTGCAGTGCTTGCTCCCTTTTTCAACCCTATCATCTATAGTCTGAGAAATAAGGACATGAAGATGGCAATTAAGAAGCTTCTCTGCTCTCAGATGATGCTAACTACATCTGCAAGCTGACTTGCTCGTAGGTGCCTGTCTCTCAATTTTACTCCAATATATCAAACCATAAAATTAGCATATAGCTCATTCATTGGTATACTGATAATCTTCATGTCTTTATAGCAGATCTAACTGTATTTATTCTGTTTAAACATTTAAATCAGATAGAAAAATATTCATCTAGATTACAATAAGGGGTGAAATATACAAAGCAAGTATGAATGTGTAGGTAGCTCATGCTTTGTAAACACGAATTTTGTATGAAATTGTTAATGTATATGAGCATTAGTAACAAACACAGACTGTAAAATATAATGCATAGAATAATCATATCTACATGTGTCAAAGTTTATTCTTAAATAGTACTGCACACTAATTTTGTGACTTCAAAGAAACAAGTAATTATTTTTTTTGTCCCTTAGTTTCAACATCTGTTGGTTTAAAAGTAATATATTTTAAAATTAAAACCTCATACATTAATTTAAAATTAAGTGACCTATTGAAGGCCCTTTGGAATATTATAAAAGTCTAGTAAAAGCCAATTGTAAGCTGTATTTATTTGTCATTGACAATGGTTTGGATGCATTGAGGAATGCTATAATATAAATATATTAAAATCAAATATCTAGGAATCTTGTATGTGGTTCTTATTTATACTATTTTTGTTTCTATTACTTATCTGAGGTAAGAAAAAAATCCACCTTCATTGCTTTTAAATATTTTGGTTGAATTTATCCAACTTAATTTAATGGGACTTTTTTTAAAAGTGATCTTCACATGTTCACAAAAATAGAGATAGATGATAGATAAGTAGAAAATAGGTAAATAGATAATAGATAGATGGTGACAGGTAGATAGAGGACAGATAGATGACATAATAAATATACAAATAGATAGATTATAGATAGGTTATAGGGACCTACTGTGAACTGCAATATTATCTGTGTCCTTTGAAGTGTGTTTCATGCAATGTCACCAAAAACTGCAATTTAAGGATACATGTCGGTATTAATAAAATAATTCAAATCCATATATTTCAACTTTATTTCTCCCCAAATCCAATGGTCATAAAGGTAAGACTACTGTAAGTATTGAAAATTATTAAAACTAAAAAAGAGTGAAATACATATAAAATTTGATTAGGGTACTTGTGGTGGATTTTTAATAGTCTGAAATATCAAATATCACAGTTTTTCAAGGAAAGGAAACAAAAGTATTAGTTTTTTGGACAATGCAAACAAACCATTATTTGATTCTGTCTATTATATGGGACACTAATAACCAAAAACATACACTTTAAAAATATCCACAACATTACAACAAAACAGTAAAGTAAAACAAGAACAAAACATTATCAGCCCTGGGGAAGACATCAGTTCCCTCAAGTGGTTTCTATCATTTCCTCGGGTACAAGTCAAGTGAAACGTAAATAAGGAAAGAGAATCTGCTGGATGTTACAGCAGAAGATAGAAGAGAATCCTAGACGGGAAGCTGTACTTGCATCATGAAAGGAATAACCAAAGTTCGGAGAAGTAATAATCGATTGAGGAATCATGGATTGTGAAAATGAAGTCAACATTCATGTGGGATTTCCCATCTCATGCTTGGATTTATTGAGAGAAAAGTCTGAGGAGAAACCAAAACACATGATTTAGAGAATTGGTCCCTAGGATACTAAGACATTGGAAAGTATAGCATCGCAACAGTCATCTCTTTGCTACACTTTGGGACATGGTTTTATTATGCAATGACCATGTGGATCATTGACATTCATTCCTATTTGTAATCATAAATGTATATACTGACCCCCATCTCTCTATCTTTCTTTGACTTCTTCTCCCCTTTCTTTCTAGGGCATACACACAGAGACCTTAATCTCTCACTATAACACATCATGATCTTTTGTTGTTGTTTGGTTGGTTGGTTTGGCTTGGTTTGTTTTTATTGGATATTTTATTTATTTACAATACAGATGCCATCCTCTTTCCCCATTTCCCCTCCCTAGAACCCCTATCCTATCCTCCCTCCTCCTTTTGCTTTTATACCATCTTAATTACATGTATGTATTAAGGTCAGTTCTAGGGTGAGGATCAAGAAATACAATAGATCCAAATAGCCAAGGAACAGCAAGACAATAAACACAAATATTCAAAGAAAAAGTAAGCCATTAAACCCAATTATTCCTATGATCACTGATTCTAAGGACTTATCAGGATGACCAAAGTGTCTGAGCCTACTTCCTTGTCCTAGCCAAAGGTCATTTTCATGTCTGAAGCCTAGTTTCTTGTTCTAGACTAAAATTTAGATTTCTGTCTGAAATTATTTCTTTGTTCTAGCCTGAGATTTAGATTCTTTCCTGAGATTACTTTTGTTCTAGACTAAGATTTAGATTCCTGCCTGAAATTACTTTTTTGTTCTAGCCTAATGTCAGATTCCTGCCTGAAGCCTACTTCCTTGTCCTTGGCCAATGTCATATTCCTGCCAAGAAGCCCATTTCCTTGTCCTTGACCCATGTCAGTTTCTTGACAAGCAGCCCCAAAGGCTCTCTGCCTCTCCCTCTTTTTATTTAATAAACAAGACTGACCCTGTCTTGGGTTGTTCTGACAAGAATGCCTTTATTACCCTCCATGGAGTATGCATTATCAAAAGGAATGCATTTCTGTCTTAGATTGATAAAGCTCTGTGCAAAATCTTGGCTTGCCAGCCTGTTAATTTAATAACTCTTTCTGAGGGTCCATTTTCAGGTTCAAGCCATGTACTTTGGCGGCCAACATGTTAATATTGTTAAAGAAAAGTTTTATCACAATAGTCAGTAATAAAAGTATCCCCAGGACAAAAAGGGCTAGCATGATCAAGCTATATACGCCATTTTTGAAGCTTGACGAAAATAGAAATACTGACCTCAGGCCATGGTTAATTTTATCTGCAGTATCTGAGAAGAGCAGCATTTTTGAAATTTACAAGCTCACTATGTATCATTAGAACATCCAGAGAGGTGTAAGAATTATGCCAAATACACTGCAAGTGTCTTTAAACTCTTTTCTAATTATACTGATTACCACTGTAAATTTTAGAACTAACAGGGATCCAATGGTATTTGGCATGACACTCAAGATGGCTCCTTACCCTTAAATTCTGAACCTCCTTCCAGGAATTTGAATAGGATGAACAGAATCAATTTATTACTCAAAATGCTTATCTAAATCATTTTGTATATTCAACACATTAGTAACATTTTTTGCTAAATGATTAACAAAAATAGCTGTCTTCTTATTTTACAGTAATTGAAGAAGCAGTGGTGCTAGCAATTAATGTAATTAAAGCTGTTATACCAGCAACAATCAAGCCCACTACTCTCTTGCTTCTGCTTAAAGACTGACTCATTTCTTCCATTACTTACAAGCTATTTTTAGAATACCAAGATTCTGTGATACTCAGAGCACTAAAACAAAAGCTGGTTGATACACCTCCAAAACTGACATGCCAGATTTCAAAACAAAAACAAAACTAGAAGGTATACAATCAGTGCAACTTACATTAAATACTGTAGAAGAAACAAAAGTATTTTTAACTTGACAATTAAAAGAGCCTTAACACAGATGCTAACATGTCCTTGACAATTATAAGGAATCTCCATAATTTGGGTACTGTTACATTGCTGCTAAAAAGTCTCAAATGTTCGACTGCCATAGCCACCAGTTCCATTATCTGTTTTTGCTTTTTGTTTTGGTTTGTTTGGTTGGTTTTCTTTTCATTTTTTTATTATTAGTAGTTTATTTATCAACATTTTAGATGTTATCCTCTTTCCCCATTCCCCACACACAGAAATCACTTAACCCATCCTTCCTCATCCTATTTCTATGAGGGTGTGCCCCCACTCATCTACTCACTCCCACCTCCCCTCCCTCAAATTCTCTCTCACTGGGGGATCCAGCCTTCAAGGGATCAAGGCCCTTCTCTTCCACTGATGCCCAACAAATCCATCCTCCTCTACAAATACAGCTAGAGACATGGGTCATTCCATGTGTGTCCCCAGACTAGCTGTTTAGACCCAGGGAGCTCTGGTTGGTTGGTATTGTCCCTCACCCCATGGGGCTGCAAGTCCGTTCAACTCCTTCAGTCTTCTCTCTAACTCTTCCACTGGGAACCCTGTGATCAGCTTGATGGTTAGCTGTGAGCATCTAACTCTGTATATATCAGGCTCCTGTCAGCATGCACTTCTGGACATCCACAACAATGTTTGCATATGGTGATTGCTTCTGGGAGGAATATCCAGGTGGGACAGTCTGTGGATGGCCTCTCCTCCAGTTTCTGCCCCACATATTGTCTCATATTTGCACCTGTGAATATTTTGTTACTCCTTTTAAGAAGGACCGAAGCACCCATACTTTGGTCTTTCTTTTTCTTTGCCTCACTCAGGATGATATTTTATAATTCTATCCATTGGCCTAAAATTTTCATAAATTCATTGTTTTTAATAGATGAATAATACACCATTGTGTAAAGGTACCACACTTTCTGTAACCATTCATCTATTGAAGGACATCTGGGTTTTTTCCCAGCTTCTGGCTATTATAAATAAGGCTGCTATGAACATAGTGTAGCATGTGTCCTTGTAATATGTTGGATCATCTGCTGAGTACATGCCCAGGAGTGGTATCGCTGGTTCCGCAGGTAATATTATGTTCAATTTTCTGAGGAACCACCATACTGATTTCTAGAGTGGTTGTACAAGGTTACAATCCCACCACAATGGAGGAGTGTTCCTCTTTCTCCGCATCCTCCCCAGCATCTGCTGTCATCTGAGATTTTAACCTTAGCCATTCTGACTAGTGTGTGGTGGAATTTCAAGGTTGTTTTGATTTGCGTTTCCCTGATGACTAAAGATGTTAAACATTTCTTTACGTGCTTCGTGGCCATTCAATATTCCTTAGTTGAAAATTCGCTGTTGAGCTCTGTACCCCATTTTTAATAGGGTTATTTGATTGTCTGGAGTCTAATTTCTTGAGTTCTTTGTAAATTTTGGATATTAGCCTTCTATCAGATGTAGGATTGGTAAAGATCTTTTCCCAATCTGCTGGTGGCTATTTTGTCCAATTGACAGTGCCTTACAGAAGCTTTGCAATCTTATGAGGTCCCAAATTTCAATTCTTGATCTTAGAGCATAAGCCACTGTTGTTCTGTTCAGGAACTTTCCCCTGTGCCTATGTGTTTGAGGCTCTTCCCCCACTTTCTCTTCTATCAGTTTCAGTGTGTCCAGTTTTATATAGAAGTCTTTGATCCACATGGACTTGAGTTTTGCACAAGGACATAAGAATGGATAGATTTGCATTTTCCTACATGCTGACCTCCAATTCAGCCAGCACCACCTGTTTTAAAATGCTGTCTTTTTTCCACTGTATGGTTTTAGCTCCTTTGTCAAAGATCAAGTGACTATAGATATGTGGGTTCATTTCTGGTTCTTTAATTCTATTGCATTGATCTTCTTGCCTATCTATGTACCAATTCCATGCAGTTTTTATCACTACTGCTCTGTAGTAGAGCTTGAGGTCAGGGATGGTGATTCCCCCAGATGTTCTTTTATGGTTGAGAATAGTTTTTGCTATCTTGGGTTTCTGTTAATCCAAATGAATTTGAGAATTGCTGTTTCTATCTCTGTGAAGAATTGATTTGGATTGGATGGGATTGCATTAAATCTGTAGATTGCTCTCAGCAAGATGGCCATTTTTACTATATTAATCCTGCCAATCCATGAGCATGGGAGATCTTTCCATCTTCTGAGAACTTTTTCAATTTCTTTCTTCAACTACTTGAAGTTCTTGTCATACAGTTCTGTTGCTTGCTTGGTTAGACTCACATCAAGGCATTTTATATTATTTGTGACTGTTGTGAAGGGTGTCATTTCTCTAATTTCTGTTTCGGCCAGCTTATCCTTTAAGTAGAGAAATGCTATTGATTTGTTTGAGTTAATTTTGTAACCAGACACTTTGCTGAAATTGTTTATCAGTGATAGGAGTTCTCTTGTGGAAGTTTTGGGATCACTTAAGTATTCTATCATATGATCTGCAAATAATGATATTTTGACTTCTTCCTTTCTGATTTGTATCCCTTTGATTTCCTTTGGTTGTCTAATTGTTCTAGCTAGGACTTCAAGTACTATAATGAATTGATAGGGAGAGAGTGGGCAGTGTTTTCTAGTTTCTGATTTTAGTGGGATTGCTTCAAGTTTCTCTCCATTTAGTTTGATGTTGGCTATTGGTTTGGCATATATTGCTTTTACTATGTTTAGGTATGGGCTTTGATTCCTGTTCTTTCCAAAACTTTTATCATGAAGGGATGTTGAATTTTGTCAAATGTTTTCTGAGCATCTAGTGAGATGATCATGTGGTTTTTTCTTTGAGGTTGTTTATACAGTGGATTACATTGATGGATTTCCATATATTGAACGATCCATGCATTCCTGGGATAAAGCCTACTTGATCATGGTAGATGATTGTTTTGATGTGTTCTTGGATTCAATTTGCAAGAATTTTATTGAGTACTTTTGCATCGGTATTCATAAGGCATATTGGTCTGAAGTTCTTTTTCATTGTTGGATCTTCATGTGGTTTAGGTATGAGCTTAATTGTGACTTCATAGAACGAATTATTTGGGTAGTGAATTACTTGAATTTGGGTAGTGTTCCTTCTGTTTCTCTTTTGTGGAATAGTTTATAAAGAATTGGTATTAGATCTTCTTGGAATGCTGATAGAATTCTGCACTAAAATCATCTGGTCCTGGTCTTTTTTGGTGGGGAGATTTTAATGACTGCTGCTATTTCTTTAGTGGTTATGGGACTGTTTAGATGGTTTATCTGATCCTGATTTAACTTTAGTACCTGGTATCTTTCTAGGAAAATGTCAATTTCATCCAAATTTTGCAGTTTTGTTGAGTATAGGCTTTTGTAGTAAGGTCTGATGATGTTTCGAATTTCCTCAGTTTTTGTTATTATGTCTCCCTTTTCAGTTCTGATTTTATTAATTTGGATACTCTCTCTGTGCCCACTGGTTAGTCTGGCTAAAGGTTTATCTATCTTGTTGATTTTCTCAAAGAACCAGCTCCTGGTTTGGCTGATACTTTGTATAGTTGTTTTTGTTTCTACGTGGTTGATTTCAGCTCTGAGTTTGATTATTTCCTGCAGTCTAGTCTTCTTGGGTGCATTTGCTTCTTTTTGTTCAAGAGATTTTAGGTGTTCTGTCAAGCTGCTAATGTGTGCTCTCTCCAGTGTCTTTTTGTAGGCACTTAGAGCTATGAGTTTTCCTCTTAGCACTGCTTTCATTGTGCCCCACTAGTTTTGGTATCATGTGTCCTCATTTTCATTAAATTCTAAAAAGTCTTTAATTTCTTGCCTTATTGCTTCCCTGGCCAAGTTACCACTGAGTATAACATTGTTTAGTTTCTATGTATATGTGGGCTTTCCATTGATTTTATCATTATTAAAGACCATCCTTATTCTGTGGTGATCTGATAGAATGCATGGGATTATTTCAGTTTTCTTGTATCTGCTGAGACCTGTTTTGTGACCAATTATATAGACAATTTTGTAGAGGTACCATGAGGTACTGAGAAGAAATTATACTTTTTGTTTTTGGATAAAATGTTCTATAAACATCTGCTAAATCCATTTGGTTTATAACTTCTCTTAGTTTCCTTGTGTCCCTGTTAATTTCTGTTTCCATGATCTGTCTATTAATGAGAGTGGGGTGTTGAAGTCTCTCACTATTATTGTGTGAGGTGCAATGTGTACTCTGAGCTTTAGTAAATTTTCTTTTATAAATGTGGGTGCCCTTGTATTTGGGGCATAGATGGTTACAAGTGAGATATCATCTTGATTGATTCTTCCTTTGATGAGTATGAGGTGTCCATTCTTATCTTTCTTTTTAACTTGTGCTTGAAAATCAATTCTATTTGATATTAGAATGGCTACTCCAGCTTCTTTCTTGGAATCATTTGCTTGGAAAATTGTTTTCCAGACTTTTATTCTGAGGTAGTATCTGTCTTTGTCACTGAGGTGTGTTTCCTGTATGCAGCAAAATGTTAGGTCTTGTTTACATATCCAGTTCATTAGTCTATGTCTTTTTGTTGGGAAATTTAGTCCATCGATGCTAAGAGATATTAAGGAAGAATGATTGCTCACTCCTGTTATTTTTGGTATTAGAGGTGGAGTTATGTTTGTGTGGCTATCTTCTTTTGTGTTTGTTAGAAGAAGATTACTTTCTTGCTCTTTCTAGGGTATTATTTCCCTCCTTCTGTTGGTGGTTCCCCTCTATTATCCTTTGTAGGGCTGGATTTTTGGAAAGATATTGTGTAAATTTGGTTTTGGCATGAAATATTTTTGTTTTTCCATCTATGGTAATTGAGAGTTTTGCTGTGTATAGTAGCCTGGGCTGGCATTTGTGTTCTCTTGGGGGTCTGTATGACATTTGTCCAGGATCTTATGGCTTTTATAATCTCTGGTGAGAAGACTGGTGTAATTCTGATAGGTCTGCCTTTATATGTTACTTAACCTTTTTCCCTTACTGCTTTTAATATTCTTTCTTTGTTTTGTGCATTTGGCATTTCGATTATTATGTGACAGTGCAATCTCTTTTCTGATCTAGTCTATTTGTAGTGCTGTAGGATTCTTGTATGTTTATGAGTTAGGGATTTTTTTCCTATAATTTTGTTGAGGATATTTACTGGCCCTTTAAGTTGTGAATCTTCACTTTCTTCTATACCTATTATCTTTAGGTTTGGTCTTCTCATTGCGTCCTGGATTTTCTGGATGTTTTAGGTTAGGAGTTTTTTGCATTTTGTATTTTCTTTGACAGTTGTGTCAATGTTTTCTATGGTGTTTTCTGCACCTGAGATTCCCTCTTCTATCTCTTGTATTCTGTTGGTGATGCCTGCATCCATGACTCCTGATCTCTTTCATAGGTTTTCTATCTTCAGGGTTGTCTCCCTTTGTGATTTCTTTATTGTTTCTACTTCCATTTTTATGTCCTGCATCATTTTGTTCAATTCCTTCACCTGTTTTGTTGTGTTTTCTTGCAATTCCTTAAGGGATTTTTGTGTTTCCTCTTTAAGGGCTTCTATCTGTTTACATGTGTTCTCCTGTATTTCTTTGAGGGAGTTATTTATGTCCATCTTAAAGTCTTCTATCATCATCATGAGAAGTCATTTTAAATCTAAGTCTTGCTTTTCTGGTGTGACGGGGTGTCCAGGACTTGCTATGGTGGGAGAACTAGGTTTTGATGATGCCAAGTAACCTTGGTTTCTGTTGTTTATGTACTTGTGCTTGCCTTTTGCCATCTGGTTATCTCCAGTGCTGCCTTCACTCACTGTCTCTGACTGCAGCCTGCATTTTGCCATCTGGTTATTTCTAGTGCTACTACCTTTACTCACTATCTGTGACTGCAGCTTGTCTGTCCTGTTATCTTGGCTGTGTCAGAACTCCTCCAAGCACAGCTGTCTCTGTGATCCTCTGATTCTGAGACTCTGGTTGTGATGGCTCCTTGGAGTCAGGCTGCTTCTGAGCCCCTGAAATACTGGCATGCCCAAGTTCCAGAGATCCTGTGATCCTATTATCCTATGTTTCTATGTGTTAGAGCTCCTGGGAGTCCCGCCTATTCTGGGTTTTGGGGGGTTGAATACAGAGCTGAAGCCTTAGGGCTGCTCCAGGTGGAGGCACAGACAGGAAGGTTTCTGTGCCCCTGGCCTTGAGGGAGTTCCTTCAAGACACTTCATGAGAATCAAGTTACAAGTATATACAGTGTGTTGGTGCAGTTTCCGTTGCATCCAATAATTATACTATACTATACTGTACTGTACTGCACTGTATTATACTATACTATGCTATACTATACATTAATTAATTAATGCTATTGTTATTTACATATTCCCTCATTGTCAGAGCATTGTGAGAATATATGAACTCTCCTCTCTTACAAATTTGCATAGCTTTAAAACACAATGAAGCAGAATAATTTGAAATGTCAGAAGTATGTAAATGATAGAAAGAATTTAAGTGCTAGCATTTGATTTATAATGTCCAAAACGTATCCACTGCTATGGATTGATTTTATGTTATGAGACAAAGCAGAGGATAGAGCAGTGTTATATATAAGTCTGAGGCTCCAGCACAAAAAGGAAGTTATTGTAATTATAGAAAACAACATGAAAAATGGAATTAGAAAGAATTCTTGAGTAGATGAATGCAAGTAGGTAAAATGAGAGAGTGTTAAAGGTCATATATGTTGGCTTGGAGCTCATGAAAAAAGTGTAGTAAAAAATATTTGAAGACTTTATAGGAATTTCTAGTTGAAATCCTTTAAGTTAATAAGATTACCAAGCAGTATATAAAACAAGAAATTAGAGAGGGAACTTAGAAAATGGATTCTTGAAGAAGAGTTTAAGATGATTTTTAATAATGTGAGAAAGAAACCGCAGAGTAAGAATGGGAGTCACATTTAAAAATAAATGAAACAAGGCAGATCTGCCTCTAAGAGGCATATGGAGCTGGGGGTAGGTATTGAAATAGAAGAATTGTACCTAAGGAATAGAAATGGAGTGTGTCACATGCCAGACAGAACTGGGTAATATCCACGAGTGACTGGCACAGTAGCATTAGCAGGATACTGAGGGATGAAGTACGTAGCAAAGGGTTAAGGTACATAAGAAATCAAGTGATCTGGATTTTATGGTTTCATTAGGAGTCTACCTATCTAACAAACCACAATGCCAACAGTGATGGCATGACATGGCCCACATGTCTAGGTCAAAAGAAAACTACCCATTTTTTTTTTGAAGCAGAAATCCCCTTGTTTTCTGCTGGTATGTTATATAAGCCAAATTCCTGCTCATTCTCATTACTATACCTCCCATATCAACACACGAGTGCTGGAAATACGGAGCTGTAGCACTGCACCTGGAATTTTAATGCTTGTTGGAATTGAACTCAAGTTACCCAGTTTGCATAGCAAATACTTATATCCAATAAACAGTCTCACTAGCCCCCAAGTTTACACTTGAATCTGCTTAAATCAATACATCAAATTAATATGTATAAAAATACAGTTTGATGTGGAAAACGTATAACTGAACCTTCATCTTATTACCTTATTTTTATGCCTCATATCATTAATATTGATATATAAGTCTGTTATCATAGTACAGAACAATACAATAATATGATACAAAACAACATACATAAATTGTTAATAGGAATGAGTAAAGGATATACTAAAATACCTTTAAATAGTTTTTGTACCCTTAAAATGTTAAAAAAATAAATGCTTTAACCTGAAGTTCTACTTCTTTGAGGAGTGAGATGGGAAATGCCAGATAGCAGTCATTATGCAGAATAGCAAGAAGGTAGAGAAAGCATGCACAAACACAATTGCTCCCTATGATAGCTTCAAGCCATTTAGCTGTGCATCTTGTTTATTTTCTTCTCTGCCTCTCATGAGTGAAGTGTATTCTCTTCTTCTGCAGATAGCTCTCCTGGGGACATGGAGAATGGAAGTCTTTCAGCCGTGACAGTTTATCTTCACCACCTTTCCCAGGCTCCAGGATGACAATCTACTGTACTTCTTCCCTTTGCTTTCCATTTATACTTTCATTGTTATTTAGAATATGTTGATTTTCTTTGCTATAATTCTGGACAGTAATCTTCATAATCTCATGTATAATTTTATAAGTATCTTTTCCTTTCTGGAGATATGGTATACAACAGCAACCATTCCCAAGATGCTGTCCAATGTCAGCAATGAAAAGAAGTCCATCACCATCACTGGCTGCTTCTTGCAAATGTATTTCTTTCATTTATTGGGAAATTCAGAGGATATTTTTCCTGATCACCATGGCTGTTGACAGATACATTGCCATCTGCAACCCTCTTCGTTATCAGATGATCACGACACCCAGGTTCTGTGTTCAGCTCTCTGCAGGCTCTTGCATCTTTGGTTTCCTCATCTTGCTTTCTGATTTCCACTCTGCCTTTCTGAGGACCCAACCAGATCCATCAAATCTTCTGTGACTTGGTCCATGTGCTGAACCTAGCCTGCACACAGACACTTCTATGATTGTCATTGAGGACGTGATCAACGCAGTAGCCATTATCATCACTGTTCTTATCATTGTTCTGTCTTATGTAAGAATTGTCATCGTGATCCTGAGAATTCCTTCTGCTGAGGGTAGGAGAAAAGCCTTTTCTACCTGTGCTGGTCACCTCATGGTCTTTCTGATATTCTTTGGCACTGTGTTACTCATATAATTATGTTTCAATGTTACATATCCCCTGGTTTTAGAGACAGAAATTGCACCGATGTTTACTGTACTTGCCCCCTTCTTCAATCCCACCATTTATAGTCTTAGAAACAAAGACATGACGAATGCAATTAAAAGGCTCTTCTGCCTTCACAAAGTTTTGAACACATCTCAAAGTTAAATTTCAGCTACAGGTTCTTTGTTATTGTTTAAAATATATATTTAATATATTAGAACATGATATTCCTTTATTTATACCTATCTCTTTATAACATTGAAATCTGTCAGCTGAATTTTTTTACTAATATAAAAGCAGACTAGTATTCTCTGTGTCATCATTATAAAATTTGTTCTGAATATGATTAGGAATCATAAGTGGTTCAGTAACTCTGATTTCTGTTTATAGGATGTTTCCTAAAAAACCTTGTCCACCGCTTTTGAGATTAGAATGATATAGCTTAACTAGAGGTACACTGTACTAGGAAGTATGATGCCTCCATTCTTGCAATATATCTTAGACGTAAAAATACTGTTTATAAATCATGAATTACCTGATTCGGTAATAAAGTAATATAGAATCCTATTTCCCATGATAGATGATAGATAGATAGATAGATAGATAATAGATAGATGATAGATAAATAGGTGATAGATGGATAAATGATAGATAAAGATAGGTGAGAGATTGATAGAGGATAGATGATAGATAAATACATAACAGATGATAGATAGATTGATAGATAAATAGTAGGTATATAGTTGAAAGATAGTAGATAGGTAGATAGATAGATAGATAGATAGATAGATAGATAGATAGATACATAGATACATAGATACATTTAGGTTTTGGGAAACCTCTACTACTTTTATAGTGACTATATTAACTTACTTTCCCATGGCCAGTACAATGCTAGTTTTTTTTTCCCCTAGATCTTCATCATGAATTTTAGGATCTAATTTACTTAATTGTTTTAATTTTTTATAATCACCATTTTAACTGGGATGGCATGGTACCCAACTGAAATTTTATTTGCACTTCTTGCTCATAATTGAGAATTTTCATGTACATTTATGCTACTATTATTCTTTTTGTAGCTTTCTATATATTTTCTTGTTCTTATTAGATTGTTTAGTTTTTGTTATGTTCTTTTTTATTCAAATTCCCCATGTAGTATACACATTAAGCCTTTGGCAGATATTTGGGAAGTATCTTCTCCCATTCTACAGGTTACTTCTTCACTCCACTGATAGTTCTTTAGATTTATATATCATGTGTAACACATTTTTATTACATATATATCTTAATATAACATCATTTCTAAATAATGTTACTTGTTAACCAATTGATAGCTTGTCCCTGAGGGATACCATTTCTCTTTGCATTCATTAGTTGCCTGTATTTCTTTGTGTAAAGTTGAGGTCTTGTGGGCTTCTCCTGGTCCCCACTGGCATGTCTATTACTGCCTTCATTCTGTTCATGCTTAGGCAGTCATGATGGTGAAACTCTATGGATATATCTTCTTACTTTAATAGGAGAATCAGTCTCACAACTCTCCTGATCACCTGGCTCTTGCAACTTTTCTGGCCCTCTTTCTGCAATGTTCCCTGAGCCTTAGTTGTACGAACTTGTTTTGTAGATATATCTATGGGAACCAGACCTTACAACTCCTTACTTTGTAGGACTGCAGGTTTCTGTGTGCTATAAAGAGAAATTTCCTTGATTATGGGTGAGCACTATACTTATCTGTGGGTATAAGGACATATATTTAGAATACAGTTAGTTTATGCTAGATTATGCTATTTATACTAATTTAGTAATGAAGTCATTTCTTCTCAAGGATCCATGACTTCAGTAGTCCTGAGTAATTGGCTAGATTTCCAGTAACAGGAATGATTTCTTTTTGATTGAGTAAGTCTTACGTCCAATTAAAGAGTGTTCATTTCCAAAAAGGTATGGTTGTCACCCTTAGAGTTATTGTAGTTATTAGACATCATTCAAGGCTAGGACTTTGGTTGCTTTTCTCCTTTGCAAGCTTGCATGATGCCTTCTTCTACCATGAACACTAGTCTTCAAGGAGGAGGCATTCAGTAAATCCCAGTTTAGGGGCTTCTAGACCTTATGTCTGAAGTGTATGTGCCTTCAGCCGTAAGGACTCACTCTAGGGAAACAAAGAACAGTATCATTGCTCTGTAATGTTTTGGGAGTCTCTTGGACTAGTCTGAGCAATAACTCAAATGACAGTTTCTTATACCTGGTGTTGAGGCTTTGATAGGTGGTCTTTGGCTCTTGGTGAGATCCTGTAAGCCCAAATGAGAAAATTTCATTTAAACTATAATTGTATATTAATATACAAACTTCTGTGTATTCTAGATGTTTTTTAAGGGAGATAGTTTATAGTGAGTTTGCTTGTGACTTTTTGTATATATCCTTTCTTTTATTTTGCCCCTCTTTTCCTCCCATATTTACTTTCCTCTAACATCTCTACTTAGAGCTTCCTTTCTTCCCATTTTCCTCACCAGATTATGTGTATCCTGTTATTCTGTTTGCTATTGCATCCAGTCATTTCTTAATCTGGAATTCTTAAATTGTGGTCATTGACAAGAAATTATGAAAGGATTGGCAGGCATAATGGAGTATAATCAATGATAAAGCTCTTGATTAGTATCTTCACGACCATGGATTCAATTCTCAAAACCAAAACAAAAATATAAATTAGTGAAAGGCAATAGGGTTCTAAGCAACTAAAAAGATTTAAATACAAGAAACAAATTTAACCAAGAAAGTAAAAGCTTCCGTTCAAAAAGTGTACAAAATATTATTGATGCCTTCCTGTAGCTGCCTGGCAGAGCCTCAGTGGGAGAGGATGTGGTTAGTCCTGCTGTGTCTTGATGTACCAGAGCAGGGTGGTACAAAAGGAGGGCTTCCCCTGCTCTGAGAGACAGGAAAGGATCATGGGGGAAGGACTTGTGAGGGTGAGACTGGGAGGAGATATGAGAGGGGAGCTGCAATCAGATTGTAAAGTGAATAATAAATAAATAAATAAATAAATAAATAAATAAATAAATAGATAGATAGGACAAAAGAAAAGTTAAGAGGACATACACAAACATAGGGAAAAATCTTATATTCATGTGTTAGAAAAAAAGATCTATAATTAAAACTCTCGTAACACACAGAAGCCTCCTCCATGCTGTGCATATTCACAGTGACAAACAGTGTTGAATATGCTGCTGGGACAAAGTAAGCTTCAACAACTTTTCTCAACTGTTATCCCTAGAAATTATAATAGCAACCTGGCACACCACAAATGTCCACTGATTTAACAGTGGAATGACTGTTATGAGTAACCAGCTACTGCTTGATTTGATTTAAGGACATAAAATAGAATCCATGCGTAGTACTGTAAACCTAGTTTTTTAAAAAAAGAAAAACATGACTGAAAAAGTATTTGTTCACTCAGAGTAAATTCACTACTTTTAATCTAAATTGGCTTAGTGCCAAATTGCTTTACAAGTATTTATATTTATGCCCATAGACAAATGCTCTTCAAACCCTTAATGAGAGAAACAGTGTGTATTTGTATAGACTGTTGGTAACACAGATATTCCTGGCATCTGATGGTGGTGAGAATGAGAGACAACTGAACTTTCATCCCTATACACGACATTTGTACTGCCCTCTCTAAGTCTCAGGAAATCATCATAGGAAAAAAAAAAGTAAGATCAAAGAGATAAGTAAAAGAACTATGCAGTGCTATCCTGTGGGTAAAGCTTAGACAGTGCTCTCATGATCTCTCAGGATCTGTGGCTACTTTCAATGGACCTACACAAGACTAGACATATCCACAATCAAATATAGATTGGAAAGAGTTTCCTAAATCTTGAAATATCCTTGCTGAACTGCTGCCAACTGGATTCTGAGGGAGGGGTCATCATTGTCCTCAGTTGTATATCCACTGAGGAGCCCAGCAGACTTTAGTGGGTAGTTTCAAACATGTGATCACACAGATGGTCTCAAAACAAACAAACAAACAAGTAAACTAATGTCCACAAGCCATTAATATGATAAAGAGATTTGTAGGGAGAAGTAGGGGTAAAGTGTTTGGGGAAAATAAGAAAAGAATTAGGAGTTACATACAGATCAGAAGGATCTATATACATGTATAAAATTAACACAGAACAAATTTCACAAAAACTATAAAAATGGTCATTCATCGCACAAATAAAGTTAAACTTTTAAAATTCATATGGAACCACAAAATAAGCCTGAACAAAACAATTCCTAAGTGAAATGATAAATGCATGATAGAGTTCATGACAAACTTCAGAACTGCAGTGAACTGAGTAGGATGGAGTTGGCTTAAAAAGAATACAAGGACTAAATGAGAAACAACAGAGGATCAAAATATAGATCTATACCTCTGTAGTCAAATGATTCTCAACAGAACTGCCAAACATACGCAGTCAAGGAAGTAGATCCTCTTCAATAAATGAGACTGGAAAACTGGGTATCCACATATTGAAGATTAAATTCTGGTCCCTATTTTACCTCATACAAAAGTCAAACAAAATGACTCAAATCAAAATCTTTGCTGTGATGAAAAAAACAAAAGAAAACAAAACAACAACAAAACAAAAACAAACAGACCACCCAACCAGAACATACGTGAGTAGAAAGAAGGCTCAGCTCAGCAGTTAAGAGCACTAGCTGCCCCTTTAGAAGCTGGAAGTTCAGGTCTCAGTACCTACATGCAAGCTCACAAATGTCTGTAATTGCAGTCACAGGAAATTCAAGACCCTCCATGGGCCTTAGACATGCACACATGGTATACAGACAGATATACAGGCCAACAGCCAAATTATTTCCACAATCATGTTAATGTTTACTACTAATTTTTCATTAATTGTGATTTTGTTTTGTCTATTTGTTCCTTAATTTTGAAGGTAGTAGGTATACTGAAAAACAAATATGTCCTATTACTTTGTTTCTAGTGCTACATATTTATGTCTGTCTCAAGTATGAAATGAATCCTCTTCTCCTACGATAGAGTGATACTATTTTATTATAAAATAATCCTATTTTCCATTTTTATCTCAGGGTCGTCTACATGATTTTTAATTCTTCTCTGTCTTCTAATTAATTTATATTTCACTCATCTCAACACACACACACAAACACACACACACACACACGCACACGCACACGCACACGCACACACACACACACCGTTAATGGAATTTGCTTCTGAATGGCAAAATAGTCATTATATTAGAACAAATAATGTTTTATGATAATTATTCTTCCCACGGAGAAAAATCAATTCCATTCTGATGATAATTTAATGCAGCTATCATTTGTTGGTACTGCCTTCTCTTGAGAAATAGTGGAGTGGGGAATATAAAAGTAAAAGAAGAAAATGAGTAGGAAGACACAATATAGATTAGGGGAAACAGAGATCAATCATTGACACATTTTCTGGTGAAAAATAAGAAATGGGAAGTGTTAGCAGATCAATAGGACAAATTTAGACAAACTTTGTGCAGTCTTTGAGGAAATAAAAAGTGACTTTTTAATTTTCATCTTTGAAATATGCATGGATTTCTAATGAGTAAATATTTTAATAGCAATTTTACTCTATTCTACACATTAATTTATTCATCACCCTTGCGTCAGAAAATCACCTTCAATATGGCCCTCCTTCCTCTTTGTTTCTACAACACAGAATAATGACAGCATCCTTACATGGCTGTTTTGGCACAGCAGTTCCTGGTATCCTATGTAGTTGGAGATTGGCTTTTTCAATCATAACATTGATAAAGGGTGTGACAATGTTCAGCAGGATCTGTAAGACTCCTGCTCAACACTGACTTTCCCTGACTCAAGGATCTAATTAACAGAAAGCACAGAGCATGTTTATCTCTCCAGTGACCCAGGAGGGAAGTGTTTTCTCTGTATTATTGAGGGAATAAAACCTCAGTGGAACTCATTTTCCCTTCGGTATGTTCCCAAGGATGCTTATAAGAACGTTTTAGAGGTGCTGAAAGAACAGGTACAGAGACACCTAGGACAGAGTAAAAAGCCTGACTATTAGACACAGGTGAGTTTGGCATTCCTGAGATCAAAGGTGAGTGTTTATTTCATTTACTTGTCACAAGCCACTCAGTAACTGATTGCTGATGGTTCAAACTGTGAAATTTTTGGGAAGTGTGGAATTTGAAACTTCTTTTGGCCATATAGAAATTGTATATTTTGAGCTCTAGGCTCTGTAGTATAACATATGAAACAGTAGTCAGTTATTCATCCTGTGCTCAGCTTCATGGGTGTAAGTGATGACGCTTTCCCTTCCCATCTGTCTGTTTTTCAGAGTTCTTCTGTTTTAATTCTGCTTTTACATTCAATTCAATTTTTCCCCACTGGAAAAGAAACTATTTCTGAGTGCCTAACATCTATCAAGGGTAAACTATACACTAAAAAAACAAACAAATAAAAAAACAAAAACAAACAAACATACAAAACAACCCCCCCTGCAGCTATAGTGTCAGGATTCTGGTGAGACCATCTAGAGAATGCTTGTGAAACGAAAAACTAAGGAGTATACATGTGGTTGCATGTGCATGTGTGTGTATGCATGCTTGCAAGTGTGTGTGTGTGTGTGTGTGTGTGTGTGTGTGTGTGTTTAAATATGTGGAGGAGATGACAGTAGTAACAGTCTATAGCCATTTCATGAGAGATAACAGCTGAATTGAGACTGGAGGACAGATCGGAGTTAGGTAAAAAAAAAAAAAAGAGGAAAGGGGGCATCCTAGGGAGAAAGCTAAAAGTCACAGTTCTGCAGAGTATATCATGGTGAGCTTTGAATCTGCCTCTGTGAAATATGAGAACATGAATATTGAGAATGTTATAGAGATGTGTAACAAGCTTAAGATTTGAGACAATGAGAAATGATGGGAGAGTATTTTCTTCAGCTGGAAGTGTGTATTGACCAGATTTTAAGGTCTTCAGTGTTCATGCAGACATACAAAATAAGGAATGAATATGACTGTCAACACATAAAAGTATAAAATAGTGATTTAAATAATGAATAATCTTTAAAAGGTTGCTATAGGAAGATGGAAAACACAGGAATGATGGTTTATTGGAAATCAATAACAAAAAGTTTCTAAGAGTACTATGTGTCTGTGCCTGGTTCAAAAGTATAATCATAATATAACTACTGTAGTTTCCACTGGTTTGATATCAGTATGACAGGGATACATAAGGCAGAATGCTTTCCGAATGACAAAAAAAATGGAAAAAACTACCTATTAAATGATTGAAGAAGTAATACAATCTAAAGGAGATACAGTTAGCATTATTCTCTCACAAGCCAGTTTATAAAGAAAATAAATATCGTAAACATCAATAATGAGTTCTTTTATAAATTAACTCATTTGATTAAAACTTCAAAACACAAATACTTTTCATGCACAGTGGAAGACATAAGACTCAGAGAGATCATGCAATTTCCCACTCTTTCGTTAATAGTGGACAGAATGAAAATTCAGGCTCAGTATGTTTAACATGAATCCACTCTATTAACCATTATAATATGCTCACCCAAAAGCCAAAGTAGATATACAGGCAACTTATTCTGTTTTGAATATTAGAAATTGCAAATAACAAATCCAATTTAAAGGGATATATTTGTAAAGTAACATATAATAATTCACATATATGTGTTTACATGCTTGCATGTATATGCAAAAATTAGGTATGTGTATGCATGCACATGCAAGTGAAAACGAGATCAACCTCAGCGATTGTCATCCAACATTTCCCACCTTATTTTTTTCAGACAGGTACTCTTACTGAAACTGACTGTCACCCATGTGGCTATCTGGCTGGCTGTCAAGCTTCTGGGGTCCTCTTGCCTCCATGTCCCAGCACTGGGGTTATAAGTGTGGGTCCCAACACCCAGCATTTCCACATAGATACCGTGGACCTAAATTCAGGTCCTCAGCCATCTGTCCTTATATCCCCAATATTTGCCTGAGTTTTACTGCTTTGAATATCTTCCATGTGAGTTGAGTGTGATGTTTCCCTCATTCACAGGTCACTTAGATGGCGATATGGAGAATGGAAACCTATCTACCGTGACTGTGTTTGTCTTCACTGGGTTCCCCCAGCTTAAAAATGGTGCCATCCTGTACTTTTGTCCTCTACTTTTTATTTACATCTTTATTGTGACAGGAAACCT
This sequence comes from Grammomys surdaster, assembly GCF_004785775.1. NCBI lineage: Eukaryota > Metazoa > Chordata > Mammalia > Rodentia > Muridae > Grammomys > Grammomys surdaster. The sequence continues at coordinate 104,451 of NW_021620862.1, forward strand.
GATGATCTTTTTTGCTGTAAGGTTGGATACTCGTCTTCATAATCCCATGTACAATTTCATTAGTATCTTCTCGTTTCTTGAGATGTGGTATACAACAGCTACCATTCCTAAGATGCTTTCAAATCTTATCAGTGAACAAAAGACTATTTCTTTCATTGGTTGCCTCTTACAGATGTACTTCTTCCATTCACTTGGAAATACTGAAGGGACCCTTCTGACTGTCATGGCTATTGACAGGTATGTTGCCATCTGTAATCCACTCCGCTACCCTAACATCATGACATCCCGGCTATGTACTCAGCTCACTACTGGTTCTTGCATATTTGGTTTCCTCATCCTTTTACCTGAGATTGTGTGGATTTCTACTCTACCTTTTTGTGGCCCCAATCAAATCACTCAGATATTCTGTGATTTTACTCCTTTGTTGAAGTTAGCCTGTACTGATGCCTCAGTGATCTTGGTTCAAGATGTGATACATGCTCTCGCTATTCTCATCACAAGTTTGATTATTTCTCTTTCTTACATAAGAATTATTGTTGTTATCCTGAGCATCTCCTCAACAGAAGGTCGCAAAAAAGCTTTTTCCACTTGTGCTGCCCACATTGCTGTCTTCCTGTTGTTTTTTGGGAGTGTGGCCCTTATGTATCTTCGATTCTCTTCCACCTATACACCATTCTGGGACAACGCCATTGCTCTTACATTTTCTGTGTTTGCCCCCCTTTTCAATCCTATTATATACAGTCTGAGAAATAAGGACATGAAAGATGCAATTAAAAAACTCTTTTGTTCCCAAAGGGTGTCCAGTGAATCAGGTAGGTAATTTATACTGCTGCCTTTTAACGCTAAATAAGATCCTTTTCCAGAATACCAATCCTAAGGATGACTATAATTTCAAAGAATATGCAGTTGATCAACCACTTTCTCCAATGAGCTGTGGATAGATATATAAATAGTCTGCTGAAAATTCTCCAAGATTATAAATTTAAAAAGTTTTGTCTTAACTTCGTCAACCACTGAGTGTAAGTATATACTTATTTCAGAATAGTTAAGTGAACAGCTATGAAGAACATTTATGAGTATTACTTTTCTGACTCAGATTCTTGGCCACTGTAACCTTCACTAAGATCTTCACAATAACAGCACTTTTACTGGTTCATGTTGCAATGACTCTCTCTGCTGTTGAGTGATTAATAATCCAAAGCCTTATAACAAGCTCTGGAGAAAGAGAAAACCTTCCTTGCATCCAAGCTATAGGTATTCACTTTCATCTTTGTCTCCTTTCTAGTTAGTGTTCTAATTGTTTAAGACACATGTATCCATGTGCTGTAACTGTAAAATTTCATCAGCAGGACATCATAGCGTCTATTTGGTATTGTGTCAAACACTATTAAAGGAAATTGATTTTTACAGAAAGTCAATATGAGTACATTGAGATGATATAAATACATATATTTCATTCATTTCTGCAAAATATTTTCTATGTTTTTACTTTTGACTGAGGTGCAGAATATATGATTTTGTAGTAGCATATTTAATATTAAATATATGTCACTCCATAGACCATATTTGTAAAATTTGAAATTTTATACTAAGGTTTATGTATGCACCTAATGTTTACTATAGCTTAATTGTAAGATATTACGGTGATGTGCTATAAACTATAACTTAAAATTTTATATATATTTCTCTGTATTATTGTCCTTATAAATGCAGTTAAGTTATATTCTTGCACAAAATTCCTTTTCTAAAATGTTGTCTCTAGATAAATGTCAAGAAGTTAATATATTACATAAAAATTTGCATATGTTTACCATAACTGATAAAACACTGGCTACATAAAGTTGCACAACTAACCCATGAATGCAAGACTGTAAATATGATTTGTGGCATAATATCTGCTCTACAGTTTCAAGCTGACCTCTGTATTTTGTAGCGCCTACTGACTTGATCATTTGCAAGATGAAGTTGTAGTGTAATTTAAAGAGGATTCTGATATGTTAAATTCCACATTCCTCTAAAAAGCATAATGTGAGTTACACATTCCTATGACAAGTATAAATGTATAACCTTGCAACAAATGGACTCTCAGTGGGTTGTAGGCAACTTCCTGTCTCATAAGTCTAAGTTGATAATTTTCTTACTTGGCTATTGAGGAGTTAATGAACAGTTCTAGGACATATTGTTTCGTAGTTAGGCTTGCCCATGGTAGCTGCCTTTTCTATGTCCTATATCCTACTTACGTTATTCTTTATCTTTAGTTTCCCCTTCTTCTCCCTCCTCCTAATATTTCTATTGTAATGTCCTCTAAACGTTATCATGTATAAGAAAACATTTCATCAAGGGGAAAAAGTGGTTTCAGTTCTGTGAGTGGACAGCTGGATCCTCTTTCAAGCCTTTAAAATTGGATGGAAATGGCCTATGGGATATTGAGAAGAAGCTGACACAGATAAAACACAGTGGGTTGTGAACTAGAAAGCTTGGGGAGAAGGAGAATTGAAGAAAGACAGAGCAAACAATCAAGAGTGAGGAACAGGAAATCACAAGTGGTGAAGAACCTCAGGTCTATGTGGTAAGGTGATAGCATCCTGAAGATAGAGTCTGGGGCAGGTCAGAGTGGGGTTTAGTAGAGGGTGATAGTGAAGACTAGGGTAATGACCACTTGCGTTTAATTAAGGATGATGAAGTGTGTCTGAGAAAGGAGAGAATGACAGAGACAGTGCCAATGCTGAAGAGGCACTGCAGTACATAGTGGCTTTAGAAATTTCAGTGTTTCTTTACCTAGACACTTGTCCAAAATGAGAACTATACCAGATCTTCCCTATTAGCTTCTGTACATTCTCACTATTCATCCACATGTCTTTCCTCTGTTTATTAATTCATATGGCTCTAGACCTGGTTTTACTCTAGTATTCCTTGATGTTTAATTTTTATTTGGTTATTTATATATTAATATTTGTAATTGTATTTATAATTAATATTTATCTGTTTATTGGTTTGTTAACTTTTATTCTGCAATTTGTTCATTTTAGTTTTGACTTTTTGGGTTTTATTTTGATGCATCTTTATGACAATAATATATGCTTTTTTAGTTAACTGTCTCCAAAGTAATCTATTACTATGCAGGAAATAGATGTTTCCATTTATACATAATTTTAGTAGTGGCTTCCCTGCATGCAAAGGAAATCTCGTTTAGTTGTAGCACACAAGAGCAACTTTTAGTTAGAGCAATGTATGCGATCCCAATGAGTACCCTGAGATTCAACACAATGTAGCAATATAATTTTGTGAATGGGACATGGCTTATGAAATGCATCCTTTAGAAGAGTGCTGTCATAATGTTTATATTTGTTTACTATAGAGAATATTGTATATTTTATGAGGAGCCTGATTATTTGAACCTTTTTTTTTTTCAAAATAAAAAATTTCTTACTAAAGTAGTAATCTGGAGAGGAAAAAGTGTGTATACATTTCATTGATCTTACAATGTTTGAAAAGCTAAAAAATAGTAAACCATGGTATATTATAATTTATAAATGATAAATATCATAATTTATGAATTTTTCAGTAAATTTAACATGCAACTAATATATTTTCAACATTTGTCATTACATATGAATGGGATGCCACCAATATTTAAGTATATAATTATTCCTCATAAGAGACAATGTTATATTCTTTAAATTTTATTTTAATTTTTACCTATTCATTTTACATCCTGCTCACTGCCTCCTCCCAGTCATCTTCTCCCATAATCCTTCCCCCATCCCCCATTTAACGTCCCCCATCTACCATCCACTATCCTCTTCTTCTCTGAGCAGGTGCCTCCCCAGTTATCCCCCTATCCTGGCACTTCAAGTCTGTGAAAAGTTAGGCTCTGCCTCTCCCACTGAGGACTGACAAGGCAGTCCAGCTAGAGGAACATATCCCACCCACAGGCATGGGATGACCCCAGCTCCAGTTGTTTCGGACCAACATGAAGACCAAGACACACATCTGTTACATATGTTCAGGGAAGCCTAGGTCCAGTCCATGTAATGTTCTTTGAATTGTTAGTTCATATTCTGAGATCACCAAAGTTCCATGGTTTTTTTTATTCTGTTGGTCTTCCTGTGGCATTCCTATCCCCTTTGGGGCCTACAATTCTTCCTCCTATTCTTCCATAAGAGTTCCCAAGTTCCATCTGAGTCAGCTGCTAGGTGGATCATCTCAGAAGATAGCCATGCTAGGCTCCTGTCTGCAAGCCTAACAAAATATTATTAATAGTGTCAGAGATTAGTGTTTGCCAATGGGATGTGTCTCAATTTGGGCTGGTTATTGGTTGACCATTCCCTCAGTTTCTGCTCCTTCCACAGTGCCTGCATTTCTTGTAGACAGGACAAATTTGGGGTTGAAAGTTTTGTGTGTAGAATGATGACTCTGTTGCTCTACTGGGGTTCCTATCTGGCTACAGGAGTTGGCCTATTCAGATTACATATCTCCAATGTTATGAGTCACAGCTAAGGTCATCCTCATTGAATCTTGGGCATCTCCCTTATCCCAGCTCTCTGTCTAGTCCTAGAAATATACCCCTCCTCTCCACCCCTGTCAGTTGCAGATTTCTATTCATTTTCATGACCATCTTGCCATCTCTCCTGTTACTCCCCACACCTGATCCTGACCCTCTCCCATTCCCCTCCCCATTTTTCTACCTCCCAGTTCCTCCCTTCATCTCCCTCTTATGACTATTTTATTCCCTATTCTAAGTGAGATTCAAGCATCCTTGCTTGTGCCTTCCTTCTTGTTTAGCTTCCTTGAATCTGTAGAGTATGGCATTGTACATGTATTTTATGACTAATATCTACTTATAAGTGAATACACACCATGCATGTCATTTTGAGACTGGGTTACCTCATTCAGGATGATATTGACCAATCCTACATCTGACAGATGCCTAATATCCAAACTCTATAAAGAACTCAAGAAGTAAGACACCAACAACCGGAGTAACCCAATTTAAAAAATGGGGTACAGAATTAAACAGAGAATTCTCAACAGAGGAATTGAAAATGGCCAAGAAGCACTTAAAGAAAGGCTCAAAGTCCTTAGTCATCACTGAAATGCAAATCAAAACAACTCTATGGTTCTGTTTTAGAGAAATCAAAGTGGGTGGGATCAAAAACTCAAGCGATAGTACATGCTGGCAAGGATGTGGAACAAGGGGGACACTCCTTCATTGCTGGTGGGAGTGGATACTTGTTATAGGTTTTTTAACAATGTGTCTTAAAGTAAATAGATTATTTGTTTTAGGAAGTCTCAGAAAACATATGCAACACCAAAAATATTCTGGTCTTAAATTTAAATTTAAATTTGAAAATAACATTTTAAGATGGGAAGTGTTGTAGCATATATGTTGACTTACCTTCTTAATCAAACACTAGTAATGGAATTTGATGCTTTCAGTTGCTGTATTCTTTGCCCGTTGTTCTTAAGGAGATTCATCACTGCGAGGTAATCAGGAATATCTTAGAGTTTTAGGGGTAATTATTTCTATCTTCTAATCATATTTTCTTTGAATGTGTGAACATTTAAAAACATTTTGTTCAAATAAGCCTAAGAGAATCATTAATCAGTTAATAGTCAAACTAAGAAAACCACTAATATAAGACAGGTTACATTATGGACTTATAATTAATAAACAGTTCCAACACAATATTAGCATTGATTTGAAGTTATCAGTGTGAATACACAAATTTTAGGAAAAATCTTTCTGGCCCTTCTCATAATACAAATTACTCAAAGAAAAAAATGTAATTTATTTTAGGAAAATATAATTTTCTTTCTTAAAACAAATTACATGGGTTTCATACATAGGTTTCAATTTTTGTTTTCCATACAGGAACAAGGGATTTTTTGAAGAAGGGCTTCTACCACATCACAGGGCAGGCAATACTCAAGGGAGAACAAACACAATTGGTTGTATGAAAGTTGAGATTATAATTGAAGTAGTCTTATGAGTTTACCACATGACACTACTAACTTCAATTAGTATTTGTGAAGCTTCCCTGCTTGTCACTTGTCTCCACTGAGAAATCCTGAACTCAGTGCACAAAGCATATACAGAAAAAAAAAAAAAAGAAAGCTCTTTCCCTAAATTTTTATTAGGAGTAAATAGGTGGACCATTCAAATGGCCAATTGGTTTTCCTAACCTTAACTGTATGCCCCAGGACCAAGTGAAAAGGAAGGCCAGCCTCTTCTTTTCATTGTTCCATGCATCTCCCTGATTGTACCAACACCACTCAAATCTGAGTTTTAGACCTTCTTCATTTTGATTCACTAAAACATCAATACCATTAAGAGAGTCACAGAAAGGGGAGGAGTAAATAAAAGAAGAACAGTAAAGTGATTCTTGTGTCTGGAGCTCCCAAGCCCATTTGAAAATGAACTGGGGATCCTTGGGCCTGAGAGTCTCCTAATTACTAGCCTGAGTTGTTTTCCCAATTAAAGCTTTTATGTGGATGATTGTTTTCTCCCAATCTTGAATCATTTACGTACAATCCCCAAGAGAGCCAATCATTTTACTCATATTTAAGGAACAAAAGAAGGGAAGAAGAGGGGTAAATATCCACAAAGTAGACTCAGATCTGTATATCACTGACTTATGAAAGAAATTGAGTTTAGATAGAAGACTCAGGTGGAAGCACCGTGAAAGAAGTTGGTTCTCCCATGGCAGTTAGCTCTCTCATGAACATCAATGTAGCAAAGGTAGTCTTCATTCTGTTTATTCTGACTTTGGACTCTATCAGCAGCAAGGTCAGTGGATTAACTATTTGTAGGGTTGATGGGAGACACATAGGAAAAACAACGACACATGCACTCCAGCAAAGGACAGTGCCGAGGGGTCTGTTGATACTGTGAGTAGCCTTTGGGATGGCTTTTAAGAGATATGAATGAATGTTATAGGATGAGCCAGTATAACATATAGAGATTTGAATTAGCAGGTTTCTCTATACAAAGGGCTGCTTTAAATTTTACACAGATAGGAACCGGGTTTGGATTTCTGAAATGTTTTAGAAATGTTAAGGAAGGTTTAGGAAGATGATGTCACTGACAACAGTACTAGACTCATCAGTACTGAAAACTGTATAAAGCTAGAAAAAATTGCTGCTTTTGGTCAGATTTTCCTCATGCTTTCTGTGGCATAATAGCATGAATTCAGAGATTACAGAAAAGTGTTGGTCTACTTAGAAACTACATTCTTGAGCAAGTGTCTAATTCAAATTTTAGAACCATGCTCTGAAGGCCATACTTAGACGACATGCTAGCTACTGTTGAGGACATCAAGATTTATATTAAAATTACAGTGATGTGTATTTTTTAAAAAAAAAATCAAAAAACTTGAAAAACACTCTAAATAATTAATGTGTATGTATAGGCAAATAGGTAGATAGATATAGATAGAGAGATGACAGATAAACAGATGACACATAGATGATAGATATAAACACAGATAAGAGAATATTACATATTCCCCTACCATATACAAACACATATATCACAAGAAATAGAGTAAGCAGAGATGCAAAAGCTCCAAGAAACATATGAACTTGGTTAGGAAAAAAAGAAGTAGATATTGACAGGAAATAAGAAATAGGATATTTCTGGAAAGAAAGTCTCCCCTTAAAGATGTATAGAAAGTAGAAATTATAAGTTTTACAAGTGGACTATTGATCCCTTTTCTAAACTGAATCAGTAAATAGCACATTGCCACAGCAATAGTTGATAAGGCAAATCTTATTTCTACAGAATAACAACTAATCTCACTATGGAGTTAAAGGAAAATGATAGATTTATTGTATGCAAACAAGAGGAGTTTGATAGAAATTAGTCACATAATTGAGATGATGGAAATACAAGAGATTTTTAATAAATAAGAAAAATTAAATTAAACATAACTGGGCAATTGATGTGTTTGGGAAACTAATAGAAAGATAGTCACAGAATGAGTATGCCTACAATATATGAGAACACGAAGAAAGTGAGGGAGGAAACTGGCTAAATGCTAGTACCAAGGCCATGTGCCAGCTTGTTAGATACTAAGGCCATAAGCCAGCTTGTTAGGATGTGTCTTTAAAGGGGAAATTTAACATTTCCACTATTCTGAGAACTAGAAGGCTGCACCTAAGGTTTCTCTTCTGGGGCTTGTCTGCTTAGGTAATAAATGCTCACCTTTCCTGGAGTCTTCCTCGAACTTTCCACAGAAAAATGTCCAAATATTTTCTCACAGACACACCAGTCAATGCAGAGTAGCATCAACTCTAGTGGCCTTATTTTAACTCGAATCCTTTTTTAGATGTTGTGTGTAAAAAATGCAGTTACACTCTGAGGTCCTGAGGTTTAGAAACTCAGTAAGATTTTTAGGAGGATATTCCTGTGAGACAATAGGTGATGTTTAAACACTGGGAAACAATAAAACTTCTTGGGGTAGGGGGAGTCAATGTAGGGCCAAGAGAGAGACTCAGACTAGAGATTTATACATTACTGTTAATATAAAAGATCAAAGACCAAGGGGAACTGGGAATCTTGAAGAAATGAAATGTTGAAATAAAATGACTCTTCTGAGTGTAAAGGATAGAGATGAGAAGAATAAAATGAGACCAGAATTTTGAGTTATCCATATACTTAGAGGATGAAAAAAAAATGAAATATCAGGCGGGAACCTGATGTAGGATGGTCACAGCAGACAGAGACTCCTGAGCACTGAGTGCCTGGCCTTCAGAGGTGAGCGAAGTTAACATGGAAAGATAAAGGTAGGTAATTTTTCTGAAGAGATTGGGACAATAGAGAGAATTATTATCCATGACATTAGGAAAAACTTTATGTAGAGAAAAAAATAGTCTAAGTAGAGATTCAGTGTCCTCCAAATGAATATATTTGATAGTAACAGAAAATAAACCGTAGAAGTAAAATAAATTATTGTGAGAAGAGAGACAATTACCAGGACAATGCCTTGTACTATGCTGTATTCTAATTAAAGTCAGTCTACAGCTTTCCCTTCCCACTCCACAGCCCCACAAAATTACAAGGGCAAGCCTACACTGATAGATTAACATATTCAGTTTTCACAAACTGTCATTTGTTTGAAGACTTCTGGCTTAAAGCACCTTCAAGTCTCTCTTCCATAAGACATGAAATCCTAATAAGAACAGAAAGAATGGTACATCCTTTAAATAACACAAAGCCACCAGTGTAGTGTATCCTCTGCATTGTTTTAAGCATTATACGTGTAAATAGGTGAGATAATTAGAAGAAAGGGAAGAAGATGGGTAGAAATCCCCAGTGATGGCTTATTCCTGTCCCTTAGATACCTGTTGGTTTTCTAACAAGAAACAAAAAGATCGAGGTGGTTGTCCGCAAGGAGTAACTGAGAGGATTAGGAGAGGAAAAACCTTAATCAGAATATACTGTATGAAAAACATCTACTTTCGATGAAAAGAAAAAAAATATTTCAGATCACGTGCCAAGAGTCAGATGCACTGATCTGAAAGCAAGAATTTTGTTGGGGAATCAGTAAGATTGGTACTCAGGAATGAGTATCCGTTTTATTACCATTTTCTTCAGGTTTTCCTCCAGGTGTCTAAGCATAATGGTTTTAAAATATGATTTTCTGAGCATCAGGATTTCTGACCATGGCGTGCAAATTTTCAGGTTCTACTCAAACCTCTTAAATAAAACTTTTAGTAACAGCACTAAGAATCTGAGTTTTGACAGACCATTAATTCTGATTCATGCTAATATTTGAGAATTACTGTCTAAACACAAGTTGTATTGTCTATTTTTCTCCCTTACGACATATTTGATTGAAAGCCAGTATGAAATACATGAGATCATTATTAATTTCTCTTCATCTACATCCATAGTGCAAGTGTCTTCTGAAAGCCTGGCTTTGTTGAGTGTTTTCCCCCCAAAACCACAATGGACACTTTCTGAAAAACTTGAGTGCTCAAGGAGTTGTAGACTTACACTTCTCACTTGGAGATGGAGTTCTCCAATTGGACCACTGCTCAGGAGTTCATTTTTTCTGCTTTCCCTTGCTCCTGGGGAGAGTCTGTCACCTGCTTCATCCCATTGCTCTTCATCTATGCTTTCATCATTGTTGGAAACCTGGTTATCATCACAGTGGTCCAACTCAATGTGCACCTCCACACTCCCATGTACTTTTTTATTAGTGCCCTTTCCTTTCTGGAGATATGGTACACCACAGCCACCATCCCAAAGATGCTCTCTAGCCTTCTTAGTGAACGAAGGAGTATTACCTTGAATGGTTGCGTCCTGCAGATGTATTTTTTCCATTCCACAGGTATCAGTGAGGTTTGTCTCTTGACAGCTATGGCCTTTGATCGATACCTGGCTATCTGCAGTCCTCTTCACTATCCTACCATCATGACTTCCAGACTGTGTGCCCAGCTGACCCTCGGTTGCTGTGTCTGTGGCTTTCTTACACCCCTCCCTGAGATTGCCTGGATCTCTACACTGCCTTTCTGTGGCTCTAATAACCTTGAGCATATCTTTTGTGACTTCCTCCCCGTGCTGCGCCTGGCCTGCACAGATACCCACACCATCGTCATGATTCAGGTGGTGGATATTATCCATGCTGTGGAGATAATTACGGCAGTGATGCTCATTTTCATGTCCTATGTTGGCATTGTGGCTGTGATTCTACGCATCCGTTCAGCTGAAGGCCGCCGCAAAGCATTTTCCACGTGTGTCTCGCACCTTACCGTCTTCTTGCTCTTCTTTGGTAGCGTGGCTCTCATGTATCTTCGCTTCTCTGCTACCTACTCCTTGTTCTGGGACACTGCCATTGCTCTGGCCTTTGCAGTTCTATCCCCCTTCTTCAATCCCATCATCTATAGCCTTAGGAACAAAGAAATAAAAGAAGCCATAAAAAAGCACATAGGTCAAGCTAGCATCTTAATTGGTAAGAGCGGGAACCAACCATAACATACATCTCTTCTTTGGGAGGACATGTTGGTTCTGATTTTTTTTTTTTTCTTCTCAGAAATCTTTTTTTTATCAGCCTTTTACTTAAACTTGTTTCATAGATGTCCCTGATACACAAAATAAGTATTCATGTGTGATGAGTTCATAAGTAAACATTAGATGTCTTCTTCACCTTAACTTTTGAGCGAGGGTCTCTCACTGAGTCAGGAGCTTTTCCTTAAGCTGGATTGACTGGGCTGGAAGTCTAAGGATGCTTTTGCCTCCACACCCCAGGGCCCAGCTTTCGTTTAACGGAAAACATTTTAATTAACTGACCCATCTCCCGGGTTTCTAAACTTAATAGCTTCCTTTTAGTCTTTATCCAACCCAACATATTTTTTAGTATAACTTAAATTGAACATTATGCCACTCAAGTTATGTGCAGTAACTACATTATACTGAAGTTACCCTGATAAACACTTTAATTTTCTTTTCCAAAAGGGAGGGGGTTTATTCAGGGCAGAGGGCAAAGGTAGGGAGAGAAACGGGAGAAGATGGTGGAGAAAGAGGAGAAAGGAGAGAAGTGGAGGTCGGCCATGAACAAGTGGAGAGAGGGGGAAGGGAAGGGCGAGAAGTTAGAGGCAAGAGAGGAAGAGAGTAAGAGCAACACTTTACTTTTAACATAACCTAAACAGTTATTTCAAGACTTGGATTGAAATTCAGTTGTTAGAGTGCTCATCTAGAATGCATGAGACTATGGGTTATTTCTCAGTGCAAATAAACAACAAACAGGGAAGCCAACAAAGCTGCTGCGGAGTCTCATGTCTTGAATCCTAGAACTTGTGAGGCAAAGGCAGGCACATCTCTTTGAGTTCAATGCCAACCAGATCTATGAAGAGAGTTCCAGGATAGTCAGGGCTTTATAGAGAAATCCTGTCTCAAAAAAACAAAAAGCAAAAAAACAAAAAAACAAAACAAAAACCATTTCTTCTTGAGAATATATTAAGTGTAAAATCTTTATAAGACAAAATTCTCTTTATTGTGCCACTATGTATAGAATTAAAGAACAACTCTAACCTATAAATTAATTATTTGAATTTTGATAAATAACCACTGAAGTTAACTTATACAACAAATAATCAGTTTTTCATAATGAATTAAAATTTAATCTTTGTTTTTAGTGTACTCTTGTATGCCTTGCATATTGAGCAATGCATATAATAGATATCTATTGAACTAATAAACTTGCATCATCACACTAAGTTTTGATTGTTGTAGCTAACAGGCCAACATAATGAACAGAAATATTCAAGCCCCTTCTCTCATTGGCTTTAAAGATTCCATATTCTTTATAGTAAAGTGTGGTGGACTTCCTTTGCTGATATATCTTGCCATACATGTTTCATAAGGAATAATTTTGTCTAGGACAAGCACTTCAATTTGGGTGGGATAAAGCTTATTATTCTGCATATACCAACAAAGTCCTAAACATCTTCCTTCCACCAATGGAAACCCTGTAGTTTTCAGCCTACTTTCCTTGCTTCTGTACTTCAATCTTTCGTCTTTATTCTTCAATTTTATAAAAAGGCAAAAGTAAAAAGGAAGGTCTTACATTTCAATTAAATGCTGAAGAAAAGGAGGAAAAATGAGAAAAGTTTTATGTTGAGGGTAGAATAGGTCATCCTCTATTATTGGAATGAGAGAAAAACAGCACAGGGATTCAGCAATAGTCTTGGACTACACATGTCATTATTTGTTTCTGAAAATATGTGATTTTACTTAATATTACACATTCTAAGACTGTGTATTTGCTTGAAATTTCTCACTTCACAAAATTTGCGGGAAAACAGCGTGTCTTTAATACTCCTTAAGTACTTAACAAACACCATGCCCTCTTTTGTTGCAGTATTGTTATAAAAGTGATACTTATGACTCACAGCTGTATAAAAAGGTTATTCCATTTCCTTTTATGACCATACTTTCAACTTTTATATTGCATAGTTATATCCTAGAAACAATAACTTCAGAGGTTGATTCAGCTAATTCTTTCCTATACTTTCCCACATTGAACCCATGTTTCCCACTCTCTGCAGAATGACTTATTTCTTAAAGCTTAGACCTTACCAGTTTGCTACTGTACATAAGAACCTTCCACAGTCAAACATAATGACTACAGATAGTTTTAGTACTTTAACTAACTAACTAACGTGAATGTGTTTGTATTTGTGTGTGTGTGTGTGTGTGTGAGTGTGTTTGTATTTGTGTGTGTGTGTGAGTGTGTACTGAATACAAGCTCAGGGAAAAAATAGAAAGTGAAGGAGTTAAAACTTGTGTGGTGACATAAATGGTGCATTGTAAACCTAACCTTCATAGACACACAAATTCAGGACACACTGTTTCTAACTTGGGGATAGTGAGAGCTACTAACACATTCTCTGTTGACTTTAAACATATTTGTTTAACAAAAGTTTTCACTGAATTTATTAACACAAAAATAACAATATAAATTCATACTTGTATTTGTATTTTGTGATACTAACAGTGCAATTTTCCTCTTATTACACATTCATATTTTAAGACACTGCACTACTTGTCTCATATCAAAAGTAATAAAGGATGAATGTTTCCTTAACTTTCTCCATCTTTATGCCTGTGCATCCTATAGGCAGAACAAATTTTGGGCTAAATATTTTTGGGTAGGTGGATGTCCTCCTCCCTCTACTGGATATCCCATCTGACTACAGGAGGTGGCCACTCAGTCTCTATATTCCTCACTGGAAGGAATAGAAGCTTGGATCACACCTGTGGGCTCCTTGGAGACTCTCCCATTCCAGGTGAAAGCCAATGCCTGACACCATTAATGATACTCAGCTATGTTTGCAGATAGAAGCCTAGCATATGTTTCCTGAGATGCTTTATCCAGCAGTGGATGGAAATAGATGCAGCCAAACATAAGACAGACCTCTGTGAGTTTTATGCAAGAGTGGGGTATAGAAGTGAGTGAGCTGGAAAGATCAAAGACACCACAAGAACACCTACAAATTCTACTAACCTGGGCCTATGCGGGGGGGGGGGGGGTGGGGGTGGGGTCACAGGGATTGAGTCAACCAAGGAACATGCTGGAGTTGGACCTAGACACCATACACATCAGTAGTAAATGTGCAGTTTGGTGTTCATGTGGTACCCCTAAGAAGTAGGGCAGGGACTGTTTGGGTCTCTGTTCTCTGCTACTGGATTTCCTTCCCTGTCGGACACTGCTCACGCCTAGGGATTGCAGGCGGGCGTGCTGGCATGAGCAGAAACGCAACAAGACTCGGGAGAGCAGCTGGAGGAACCACTGCAGAGCACCGAGGGAGGTGGTGGCTGGCGGGGCGGAAGGCGCGGGAGGCAGTCACAGGCCGCCTGAGCAGGAGGAGGCGCTGCGGCAGTGGGCGTCCATTCCAGGCCGGGCCCATGGGGGCGGGCAGAGGGACTCGGGTTGGGGTGTGGAAGGCGCTGGCCGGCCGGCGCCTTCGGCAGCCCAGAGGCAGGGGTGGCGGCAGGGGCGATGAGGGAGAGTGCAGCTGTGAACTAGGGCACACCACGCTTTCCAGTCGCATGGAGCAGGACCTCTGCCCCAGCCTCCAAATGCAGGGGAGTGTTACTGGCTCTTTCAGTTCCCTCTTTCCGGGGGTAGCTCGGGAGAGCCCACGGAAGAAAAGTGTTACAGCTCTCTTAGTTCGCTCTTCCAACTGAGAGGAGAGAGGAGAGTTGTCCTTTGAAATGCACTCACCAAAGGACTCGGAGCGGGAGATCTTACACCACACAGCAGCACTTTACTTTTAGCTCTGGGGTATATATACAATTTTGGGGGGAGAACAGGTAACCTCTATTGATTTGGCTTGAGGGCTTGGGGATGCCTTATTTGCATGGAGGTGTTATTCCTACGTGGTAAAGGCCACGGACCTCTTTGTGGGAAGCGGACCTAAGAGGGCCATATATGGCCTGGGAAATCTGAAGCAACCTCCCGTCCTGCTGACCCTCTTCAGGCCAAGGTCTCTGGGGCTTCAAAGATTTCTACCAAGATTTCTGGCTTTCTCATAGCCTACTGCCCCACACTTCCCCTGTGAATCTGAAGAGTGGTACTGGAAGAAGAGGAGAAAGATTGGGATGTAAACTGAATAAAAATAAATTATAGAAAAAAAGAGTAATTTGTAACATTCATTGTTATTATTCCTGTTACAAAAGAAAGAAAATTTGCTTGTAGTATTAAGTGACTTGTCTAAGTATAGATGTTTTACAAAATGTTAAGTTATAATTCAAACTCAGATCTAACCGTCTCCAAAAGCTTTGCTTTAACCATCATGAAATATTTCCTAGTACTGTTGCTTTGAGAAAGCAGAAGGTATATTATACTTGGGATATTCGTCAGATAGCTGAGGTTGTACTTGCTCTACACAAATTCACAAATATCTAAGATATGATTTCCAGAGGCTTTATCCAGGGACCCAAGATCAAGACTACCAGCACCCAACACTTACGGTTCTGGATCTTAAGAACGAGAAACTTGTAGATCAGATCCAAGCTTCAGTGTTCAGTAATTTACAGCTTGTGCTGTTCAAGTCAGAGGCTATCTATACTGGCACTCAACTGGCTGTGAACTGCATTCACTAAACAGTGACCCATAGCTCATTAGCAGTTGGTGATGGCCAGTGAAATAGATTTCAAATTCTGCATGTCAAAACCCTCAATTCTTGGGTTAGCATTACAGTTTTCAGGTCTTGGGTATCAAGACCTGAGTTGATATATTTCTGGGCATTCTGGAACTCTTCCAGGTACCAACAACACCTTTAATCTCTCATTTTCAGCACTATAGGGCTTTCTATTTCTCACACTCTTTTCTTTCTGCCTTCTCTTGTCTTCTGCCAATTTTTTCTCCATGGTCTCTGCTTCCTAATATTTCTGTTCTCAGTAGCTTGCTGGAGCTCTTCCAATGCCTTCTCACTGTTGCTGTAGCTACTTCTCAGTTGTTATTGCTCTTCTTTGTCTTACCAGCTTAGCATGCTCTACCAATTATACAGCTCACACCAACCAGGGAAAATGCCTTCTATTATGTTGAATGTCACAACACCAACGCAAGGGGGTGCACTCTGACTGACTCAACAAAGGAACTAGAAGGCTTGGTTGGATAGAAAATTTTATTTGTATCGACTAACAAAGCTTCTATTTTCACTAGTCATAGCTTCTGCATAGAGACCAATCATAGCCTTTAAAACAGTCTTACATGTTTCTCCAGTCATGTTTCTCAGTCCTACTGAGTTGCTGGGGAGGTATTTTCCTTGAGTGAGGATTGCTTCAGAGTCACCTGGGTTTTCAGAGGTTTCTCTTTATTTCAGTGCTTCTTTCTAAGATCTATGCATTAATTATAATTTATAGAGGGAGACCACGACTTGAGCAAAGTCTTTTTAAACAGATTGTAGCTGTCATACTCATTGCGCCTGGAGCATAGCTCCTCGCACTAGCTGTCCATAAAATATTCAAAGCAGTCAGATTATTATAATGACATGACATCTGTACAGGCAACAATCAAACATCTCAGTTCTCTCAGTTCTCTGCTTGCTTAAAGTAGTCAGGTATATAAAAATTCTAACAATTGTCAATCAAAAGTTCAAATCAGTCCAGCGCCCAGTATTTAGTTTTAGTTGAAGGAAAAAAATGTCTGGCATTAAATTCCTATCATTAATGTTAGCATTCTCACTGTTATATACAACAGTATGTAAGTGCGAAGAAAATGCATGCAAGAATGGTTGTGCTCTCTCTAAGGGTGTACTGGAGAAGCAGTTACACTAGCCTGGGATGTCTGGGGCTCACAACAAAATAGTATTAATTGCTTTTATATTGCTGTGACAAAACACCATCACTAAGACAACTGACAAATGAGAGAGTTTATGGTTTATAGCTCCAGAAGGTTAGAGTCTATGATAGAGGAGTAGAGGCAGTAGGTGCCAGGCGTGGCAGCTGGAGCATTAGCTGAGAATTCACATTTTAAACCACACACATGAAGCAGAAAAGAGAAAACAAAACGGCATAAGTCTTTAAATTCTCAAGACCTGCTTCCAATGACATACTTCCTCCAGTGAGACCACATCTCCTAAACCTCCCATATAGCACTACCAACTAGTGACCAAAGACTATGGAAGACATTTCATTTAAAGTACCACAAACACCAAAAGAGGAAACCCATTCTGTAGGACTGTGAAGGCGTCTTGGGTTTTGGTAGAGCATTGGATTGGAAATAACCAGAGACCCTGCAAGGGACAGAATACATTTCCCCACGCTCCCAGAATCCAGGCTCCTAACATGTGGGCTACATCTCCATTAACCTGCACCTTGCAGACATTTTGGCTAGCAGGCCCTCCCAGGGAGGTTTGCATCACCATACACACACACACACACACACACACACACACACACACACACACACACACGTAGAGGGCATGACTACAGGCTTCAGCTTCAAGAGATTTCCATATTCATGAGTTACCTAAAGGCCAGGGGGCATAGCTAAATTCAGTTATTCCTTTTCCCAGCCCCTCTTCCCCCTTCCCTTATTTAAATGAGCTCTCCCCTGGCTTAACTAGGGGAGGGTGCACATCCAGATCCAACTAGCACACCATGAACAATAAAACTCTTGGAACCCACAGACTTCTTGTATCATTGGGGCCTGCCATCCCCAAAACTTTCAGCCTTTGGAACTCCGGACTTACTGGAGTTATTGGGACCCACCTCATGGAAACCCTTCCCCCAGCCCCTGGTTCTCCACCGTGGTTTTATCCCACACCATTC
Source organism: Grammomys surdaster (assembly GCF_004785775.1). Taxonomy (NCBI): domain Eukaryota; kingdom Metazoa; phylum Chordata; class Mammalia; order Rodentia; family Muridae; genus Grammomys; species Grammomys surdaster. The sequence goes on from NW_021620862.1 coordinate 122,236, forward strand.
CTGGAACTAGATTTTTTTTTTTTTAATTTGTTGGCCTGTGGTATCTTGCAGGACCTTTGTTACCAAAACTCCATAATGGATTACCTTTATTTAAAGTATATGTGTATGTATGTGTTTTATGAAGCTTCTATAGTAGTATATTTCCATATGACTCTTTCAGACAACTTCATTGTTGTTTTTCCTTCTTACCCCTCTTTTACTTTGCCATTTCCTACCCCAATTTAAGCCTTCCTGCTTCTCTAATCTCTGTTAACTCTTTATACCACAGCATTCTTTCTTCCTTCACTTGAAAAGGCCTCATTCCTATGGCCCTGTACTAGTTTCCTGACTTCAGCAGGTATTCTGTATGGGACTTGGATGTCTATTTTTTTTTGAAAATTTTATTTATTTATATTTCAAGTGTTATCTCCTTTCCCAGTTTCACCTCTGGAAACTCCTTTTTCTTCCCCCTCCCCCTGCTTCTATGAGGTTGCTCTCCTACCCATCCACTCCTGCCTCCCTACCCTGGCATTCCCTTACATTGGGGCATTGAATCTTCACAGAACCAAGGGCCTCTCCTTTCATTGATGCCCAACAAGGCCATACTCTCCTAAATATGCAGCTGGGGCCAGGGGTAATCTGCATATGTACTCTTTGGTGGGTGGTTTAGTCCCTAGGAGCTCTGGCAGGGATACATCTAATACACAGCATCAAACCCAGACTCTAGTGTGGATGCCAAGATGTGCTTGCTAACAGGAGCCTGATACAGCTGTCTTCTGAGAGACTTTGCCAAAGCCCGACTAATATAGAGGTGTATGCTCAACTCCAACCATCAGACTGCATAGAGTACACAAAGGAGGAGTTAGAGAAAGGACTGAAGAAGCTAAAGGAGTTTACAGCCCCATAAGAAGAACAACAATATCAATCAACCAGAACATGGATGTCTTAAGATTCAAAGCTAATGCCTACAAATGAAGGAAACCATCTTCATGATGTTTCTTATTGTGGGTCTGGGTTAGCTCACTCAGAATGATTGTTTCTAACTATTTACTCCTAGCTTTCATAATTTTACTTTTCTTAACAGATAACTTTACATTGTGCAAAAACACTGCATTTTCATTATCCATTCACCAGTTGACAAAAACTTAAGCTGTGTCTATTGCCTGATTCTTGTGAATAGTCATCATTGAACATAGATGGGGAGGTATCTCTAGAGTGGGACAGAGCCTGCTTGGGGATATAGTTAACATTGCTCAGATAAGTTTCTGCTCACTGACAGCAGGTAGTGGAGAGATAGTGAAGTGTTCAAAGTGCTAAGCATAAAAAAGTGAGCACTCACACCTAAATGAACCATTTATATTAGTTCCTACCCCTCCAAGGCTCAAGAAACATTGAATACAAGGAGGCAGAAAGAATGTAAGAGCCAGAAAATGATGATGGGCACTAAGAAAATGTTCCTTCTGGATATGATATGGAATCTATTGCACTCATGGATTCACAGTAGCTGTGCTGGCTTGCCTAAGAGCTGCACAAGACCAAGCCAGCCAACATGGCTGCATAGATTGGTAGAAATATCCAAACCCCATCCATACTAAAAAAAGTGTTTATGGTCAATTGTTTCTGAGGCATGGGAAATCATTCTTCTTTGAGGATGAGGATAGGTTAAACCATTTATTTCTTATAGTTCAAGAGGTTAGAGAGTCTAAGATCCAGATAATAGTTAACTTACTTCTTGGTGAAGGTTCTCTTTCAGGATTACAGATTTCCACCTTTGTGTGTTTTCTCACATAGGAGGGAATTAGAGGCAGATAGAAAAGAGAGAGGAAGGGAGAGAGGACCACTGTCTTTTTCTAAGGAAAACTATTCTTTTCAATTTTAAAAATGTTTTTGTATGTGTATTCCGTGTATGTGTGTGTGAGTGTGTGTTTGTGTGTGTGAGTGTGTGTGTATCTGTGTCTGTGTCTATGTGTGCCCCTATGTGTGTTTCACGATTGCCAGTTCCGATAAATGCTAGAAGAGTGTGTAAGATTACACAGGACTCTAGTTACAAACAGTTTTAAAGTGCATGATGCTGGTGCAGTAAACCTAACCTAGGTCCTTCACAGTGCTGAGGCCATCTCTCCAGGACCCAGATTTTTTTATGGGTTGTAATAGACTGTATATTTTTTATATAAATATAATAGTGATTAGTGTAATTTCAGCTTACATTTTTTGTTAAAGGAGAGGCACAGAATTTGTTTCATAACATGAGGAGTCAATTCATAGCTTTGATTTCTCTTATTTATTTTCTGAACCAGTGCACTGTGATAGAAGAAAGAAGGTGAGAATATGCATGATTTCTCAACAAAAAAGAGATGTCAGGGATGTGCCCTGTTAATTATAGAAGTGTGGCTTTTAACAGGGTTAATTAATTATTCAAAGTGAATGTCATAGAATGTATGGCTAGGAGAATCTAGTAATTAATGCATTTTGGAGCTTTATGCTTTCCTTGATGAACATTTTCATTTTGACATGATACACAGTACATGGCATGAGTAAGTACTGAACAACTTTTGAATGAAAACAATAAGTATATGGAATTAATAAATTGAACCATTAACTACTGGTCAAAGCTAGATGTCCAAGAATATAATCGTTTTTGCCCACAGCTGAGAGGACAAGTAAAGACTAGATAGTAATGTTTGAGTTTGTAGTCACTGTGTGTTTTCTTTGGTAGGACAATGGCTTTTTCTATTACCCTGGTCTTTGTCTAATGGTCATCAGCACAGGGAGCATTGTGATCTTCTTTGCATCAAATTAAGTCTATACTTAGACAGTCCTATACATTTCTTCATTAATGGCTTTCCCTTCAGGGACATCTGGTTTACAACAACTACCATGCCCAGGATGACCTAGTCAATAAGCAAGAAAGCATCTTTTCTTGACATAAGTATTTCCTGCTCATCAATATGGCTATGAACAGATTTCTGACTGTATGTAACTCCTTCTAATACTCAGCAAGCATATCTCAGCTCTAGACTCACCTGAATACTCATTATGATTGCTCATTATTCTTTACGATTATACTATCATTTTACAGTTCAGATCAAGTTTAGAATATCTACTGTGACATTGATCTCATTGAGAATCTGAAATGTATGGACATGAGTATAATGACATTGATCCAAGTCTGGAACTTGTACATACTGTGGAGATCACTGCAACTGCAAAGTTTGTGACTTTGGGTTTTGTTTGTTTACTAGGCACACTTCTCTACAAGAACAGAACTGACAATTAATATGTACTATAAAGGGGATATGTAAGATTTGCTTCCATGCTATGAGCTGGGTAGACAACAATAGTTGTCTGCATACTGAAGAGACTAAGACCTGGTAGCTATTTGGTCAACAATGTTAAATGTCTCAGCAGTCTCTATCTGATACTGAAGACATAAAGAGTTCCCAAAGAGCATCTCCTTTTCAGTCCGTACTAGAAAGCTGACAAGCCTTAGTTTCTATGTCAACAAAGGCAGCTGTAGATAAGATGCACCCACCAGCAAGGATGGAAGACAAGCAGGCAAAATCAGCTTTATTGTATCTTGGCTACCACCAGGAGGCACTACTATTCTGCAAGAGCAACACATACTCTTAACAACTAAACCATCTACTCTGGGGAGAGACTTCCCCTATCCCTCACTTCAGGTAATCTTCCTAGTAAAGATTCACAGAGTCACCCAGAGATGTATTATCTGTTAGTCAAATTGAGATTGAATCAATGTGACAGTAAGATTTACCTATCACAGTATGGTTCCCTGCATTAATCATAAGTGTCCACTCTGTTGACAGATACAAAAAAAGAGGCCCCTTTAAACCTCAGCCTCCCACTTGACTCTTTTCGGAATATTGTATGAGAATATGATCCTGTGTGGGACTGTGAAAAAGATAGCTTGGTTTCTGGTAGAACACTGGCTAGAAATGGCCGGAGACCCTGCAAGGGACTGCAAGGGACACCACACTCCCAGACTCCAGGATCCTGACACATGGTTTAAGACCTCCATTGATCAGTGCCTTCAGTCACATAGGACAATACCCCTACCAGCCCCTCCACAGGTAGAGGGTGTGAATACAGGCCTCAGCCTGAAGAGATTTCCATACTAATGAGATACCTAAAGGCCAGAGGGCATAGCAAATTAAGTATTCCTTCCCAGATCTTACAAATGGCATTTAATCAAAGGCCTGCCCTGGGGGTGCAGGGGATACAGCCAGATTCATCTACTTTCAGCCATAACAATAAGCCCTTTAAAACCTTGGATGTCCTCATGTCTTTTTTTTTGTCCCCTCCCCCCCCCATTCATCTACTTTCAGCCATAACAATAAGCCCTTTAAAACCTTGGATGTCCTCATGTTTTTTTTTTTGTCCCCCCCCCCCCCCCGCCGCTGTGGGGAACTGTGGAGAAGGCCTTTAACTAATGAGCTGCTGTCACTTAATCTCTGCCAGAGGACTTTTCTACCATGGAGACCACCAATTCAAGCAAGCTAGCCGGCCCAGCCAAGTGAGTCCCGGTAACAAAGAATCTCAACCTGTGGGGTGCTGTTGGGGTTTCCCTCCCCTTCGTTCTCCTCGGCTGTGGGCTGATCCAGCCCATATGCCTTTGAGTCTCTGTTCTTCTGCAACTCCCAGCGGTATCTGGGGGCCCAAAAATAGAGGCCACCAATCTCCTGGGTCAGCCACATCAGCCTGGAGATCCCCACTCGAAAGCCCTGCCCCTGTGGGACTTCAGACTGAGGTCTCCCCACACTGGAAGGAACCCCACAGTATCTTCTCGGAGCCCTGTGAAGTAAACTCATTCAAATTCCTGGAACTGTGGGTTCCACAACTTTACCCAACAGAACCCACATGCAAGCTAATAGCTCCACAGTTCTGGGGCACTTATACTGCTGGATTATCCTTTCTCTGAGACACAGTTATCAGCTCGATGTTTGCAGTGTTCGCTGCATTAACTAAATTATCTACACTCCAAAAGGGGAAAAAAAGAAAGCTATGCAAAAAAAATCCCAACCTTGTAAAAAAATGCATGCCAATTTAATATATATCATATATCATATATCAAATATATCATATATGACAAATATCAAATAGGACAAAATGCACATTAGTGCATCTGTAAAATATATACAATCATAATTTCAGTGTTTGTTGTAGCTGACTTGTTTCTGTACATAGAAAGCCAGTGAAGTGTTTAGCAGTTAGTACTCTGGGTGTTAATACTAAATGTTCTCAGAGGTTGACTGGCTCAAGATGTATGGGAGGTGGGATAAGACCTAACACTATCCAAGTGGTTAATTTTGAACCCAAAGGAAGTCCTGCAAGATGCTATCTCTGCTCTGACATCTACTCTTCTAATACACTGAAACAGTAGTAACCGTACCATTCTCTTTCTACAATGTACATTGCATAAACCACTATGTAACATAACTTTATTCTCTTATGTTACAGTTAATCTGGTCTTATGTGCCCTCTAAGTAACAATGTTATTTTAAAGTAGATACCCATTTCAATTATCTCCATATCCACAATGTCTGAGAGAGATTTTAATCTACTAAAACATTAATGAGAGACTAGAAGACTCTTATTTCTTGAAGTTAAAGGAGAGCAAAAATCAGAGTATTCTCAATTCTAAAACAGAATAGGGAGAAAAGTAAATGGAAAAAAAACCCTATTAGTAGGTAGAAACTTTAGAAGTAATGTGAAGCCACAAGCCAATAACCCAATTTGATTCTACTTTGGACATATGTTTAAATGTACGGCTAGGACTTTCATTTGCATCCCTTAAACACAGTCATCAAACTAAGTTGAGTATCTGAAGGAGGTAGTCTGTAGTTCCAGCACTTGACTGGTTCCTACTCATGTCTGCTCTTAGGAAAACTATATTTTTCACTTGAGTTCTTTTTACTTCCCTGAGCGGGACCATGTCACAAACATGCTGCCCTTACAAGGCTTCTGAAGATTGACCTGTATACAGTTGTCATCTACATCACTATATTGAGAAATCTTAACTGACAGATAAGATTAGAAGGGAATTTGACATAAAATTCCAATGATTCCTGTGATAGAATGAGAATCATTCTCTTTGGAAACTCTGGAGAGTTTCCTTTTACATTCCAAGTTTTTTAAAAAAAAATTATGACTCAGAATAAAGTGTATGATTTGGCACAGTCAAAATATACTACTGATATCGTTCACATCCAACTAAAACTGACAATCCATCCAACCCAAAGTAACTCTCCATTTTTAAATTGGGCCATATGCCAATGTTCAAGTAAGTCAATTAGTCATAGCTACCCCATAGCATGCTTAAGAAAATTTAAGTCAATTTACAGTAGCCCTTTTATCTTTAAGTAGTAGATTTGAGCATTTCTGTGAAAGGATTGAACTTCCAATCCAGTGCAACATTCCACTGTTCTAAGTTGTCTTCTAATGACAAATATATAGCATACTGTGGGAAGATAATATGATTTTTAGGTTTTATTACTTCAATAAAACAATATGAATAAGGAGGAAAGAAAAAAAACAGAAAGAAGCTATGAATATTCAACTAGAGTTAAGGTGTAAGTTACTTCACAGATCTTCAGTTGGTAACAGTTGAAGCAGATATTAACTACAGAAGGACTTTCTTTGTTTGTGAAGTGATACCTGCCTATAATTCCAGCAGTTAGAAAGCTAATGCAGGACAGACAAGAGTTCTAGACCAGCTTGAGTCATATATGGAAACCCTATATCCCCCAACAAAATACCTTTTTCATTTTCTGAACAATATGTTCTACTATCTTGACCCATTTAGTAGTCAAAAAACAAAGAAAAATTTAAATAGAAGTAGCTCCAGAAAAACAAGGGAAAAATTGTTAGAGAATATATTAATGATAAATTCTATTCCATGGAAAATGCTAATTTTTCATTAAATTCAGTGCATCTGTCTATATTGACTCCAAAATAAGTTTATTGTATAAAACTGTAAATTTTTGACTCTGGAGCTCTTAGATGCCCTGAGCCCAAGAGGAGGACATCAAACGCCTTACTTTATCCTGACCTGTGAGCCAGGTTGAAGCAAGCTGCTCAGGGCTGATTACCGTTATATGAATACAGATCTGCCCAGAGCTGATAACCAAAGCCCAGAAGGACAGCCCGCCAAATCATCCCACCCACACACAAAAGACTCCTCTTTTAAAAGCCATTCATTTCATAATTTCCTTAAGGCTTGGTTAAAGAATGGGCCAGAATAGTAAACAATGTCATTTAAAACTTAAAAACCCCCTTTGTCACCAACATTTAACTTTATTCTTTCAGGTCTTCTGAGGCCTTTTCCTGTATGTGTACATTAACCTAATTACTATTTTCAATTAAACAACTCCCTTCTTGTGCCTTCTCTTTAACCTATCTGTATGTCATCAATTCTGGATTTTAATTATCAAATAAATATCCCCTATGTACCTCACTCACGGAACACAGTTTTAACTGTATATTTTTTCCATGGGATGTGCTGAGCACTCTTTTTAAAGGATTTTATAAGTTTTGAGATTGTTATTACAGCCTTTCTCCATGCCTTTTCCTCCATCCACATCTTCCCAGATATATCCCTGGTTGCTCATTTTCAAATTCATTGCTTCTTTTTGATAATTTTTATTACATGCATATATGCATATACCTATTTATACCTACATATAACATTCTCGGTCTGTAGATTGTTCCTTGTGTGCATGTTTTCTGTACTGATCTTGAGGTACTGGATAAAGAAAAAAAACCAATTGATGTTTTTCTCTGAGGAAGACTATTTCTCCCATTCTCAACATTTCTTGGTTGTGTATAGTTTTTTTTGGGTAGGTTTGAGGCCTCCTGGGTTAACCCATCCAGTTTGGCAAATCTATTGATATAGTTCTTGTTCATTTCATATGCCAGCCATGTTGGTGAGACTTTATGGTTTTGTAAAATACACTTTAATTCATTTCCTTCTGTTGTATAGATTTTGTTCCTTAGATTTTGTTCCTTGTTTTCTTGACTGCACAGAAGGCTTTTCAACTTGATGTACCACTTATCTTTTCCAAACTCAAGAATACATTATCTAGAGCAATTTCATGAAGCCTCTGTACATTTTCTTCTAGCAGTTTTGTATAGTTTTAATGCATTCAAATAAAACTTGATAGGAAAGTCAAGATCACTAGTTTAGTAAATGCATTGTATCACATGTGCTGAGGAACCTTTGCCTAGAGCTAAAATGGGGAAGGTAAAATATTTTATTCTTATCCAAGAAATTTGTTGAGTATCTACCATGTATAATGTGATTAATTCCTATGCTTTTTATAGCATTCTGCAAGTTATAATATCATTTTTATCCATGAAAACATAATAAATAGACTGGAAGACAAAGTTTCATATTGTTCTTATGGCTTTGAGGTATTCAAATAATGAGTCAAGGCCACACCAATATGAATGTCATGACATCCCCTCCTCCTTGCTTTAATCAGTCTTCTCTTAGGCCATCAGACATCAGAACAAGAAAGTCATATCAGCTGCCGTATGCTGCCTGGTGGGTGGTGCATTGTCTGAGAGATCTCTGGGGTCCATGTTAATTGAGACTGTTGGTCCTCCTACACGGTCACCCTCCTCCTCAGCTTTTTCTGTTTTTCCCTACTTTTGCCACAGGGGGTCAGCAGCTTCTGTCCATTGGTTGGGTGTAAATATCTGTATCTGACTTTTAAGATAGGCTCCTTTTTGTGAGAACTCCATGGCCTCAGTAGTAGCTTCAGGCCTTGAGGCCTCCCCTTGAGCTGTATCCCATTTTGGAGCGTTCACTGGACCTCCTTTTCCTCAGGCTCTTCTACAGTTTTGTCCCTGCAGTTCTTTCAGACACGGACAATTATGGATCCGAGTTTTTGACTGTGGGTTGGCAACCCCATCCGTCACTTGAGGCCCTCTCTGTCTTTCTACTGTAGGTGGGCTCTACAATTTCCCTCTCCCTAATCTAGGGCCAACACATATACAGCAGAGGACTGCTGGGTCTGGGTTCAGTCATAGAAGATGTAACTAACCCTCAAGCGATTGGAGGCCTCAGGGAATGGGGAAGTCTGGTGGAGTGTGTGTGGGGGGGGAGGGGGGCGGGGGGGATGGAGGGAGAACATCCTCCTGGAGACAGGCGGGGATGTGTGGGGAGGTGTGGGATGTGGAGCAGTCAGAGCATAGACCAGGAAAGAGAGAAAATCTGGAGCGTAAAAAAAAGATTAAATAATTTAAAAAAATTTTAAAAAAAGAAAGAAAAGAAAGAAAGTCATGTTCTCTCTGAATTCTCTAGCTCTCCAGTGTGTAATCAGAAGAAAGAAAAACCTGAAATTTCTTCCTGATTTTTAAATTCTCTTACCTTATAAGACCTATGACTGAATACAACACAGCCCAACACAGATACTTGCCTTTCATCTTTCCCTGGTTTTCCTCCATACTTTTGCATCTGAAAACTTTGTTTCCTTTTCTTTGTAAAATACCTATTGAGGCTCTGAGAACCACAGCCCCCGAAAGTGCTGAGTCACCTTGTCTGTGAAGTCAGCAGCTGCCTCAACTGAGAATGTGCCCTGAGATAATGCTGACTGTGTGCGCTTGGCGGGATTCTAAAACTTTCTTTCCTCTGGGTCTTTGCCACATTCACATTTCTGGCATTCCTATTTGAAGTGGATTGGACATTCAAAAAACTATTTTTCTCTCCTAGCTACATTTCATCTTGCAGAGCCTGCGACTCTGAGGAGAGATGGAAACTCCAAAGGAAACTGTGAGTACAGATGAATTCTCATTCCTGATGCTGTTAGAAAATCTTGTCTCCTCTGAACTTTCAAGCCCATCCTCACAGGGTCATTAAAAATTATAACTATTTGACTTTAAAGTTGTAAAGAGTTTTGATATTAATTTTTTGTGAAAGTTTCACTTCTAAAAAATAACCTAGAACTTTACACCTATATAATAATAGTAATAATAATTTAATAATTACCTGCTAAAATCAGATATAACATACAGAAAACTACTAGATAATTTGAAACCAAATAATCCCATTTAAACATTGTGGTGTTGTGTAATGACTTAATTTTAGAGTCATCTCAGGAATTACTGTCTATAAAAACTATTTTTAAAGAATAAAGAAACATCAAAACATAAACACAGAATTGCATATTTTGGATACAAGAAATAAGGAGAGGAATGCCCTATAGAAATATCTCTAAGGAAATATTTTTTCTGAATTTTGTTACATACAAACTGGATTTCTTTAAATTAAAGCATAATTTGGTATTAATTAATAATACAATATTTTATATTCCAAAAATTCAATTACTGAAACATTAATGGTTTATACTTTGTGACAAGTAAGAAGACAGGTTAAACTTAGATTTTCTTTTTAGTAGGTTTTTTTTTTTAGTAAATCAAATAAGAAAAGTACATAATATATGATCTAGACTTTTAATTAAGAAGAAAAGTACTAAGTGTGTGTGTGTGATTCACTAAAAGTAATTACAAACCATCCTGACTATTTCCTAAATTTACAGGATGACCAGGACTTATCAAGGTTGTTTAGCCTTTGAAAAGTATAAAATAGCATTTCTTTTTGTGTATCTGACATCCTGTGACATTGCTTCAGCAGTCCAAATTTGTTCTTTGTATAGAATATTTTGGATGATTAAGAACTATTAATTTAAAAATAGCTATTTATAGTTTAAAATTATACAGCTACATTATAATACCCACAAACCATATGAATTAATAGGCTTAATGGTCTTTAAAAATAGATTCAATGTAGGTGAATGCCTTACTATATACAAGAGGAATAGCTTTCTAAACATGAGAACTAGCAAGAGTTATAGGAATTATTTATTTTTCTTTGTATCATAATAACCGGACTTATATGTATTTTGGGATACAGAATAATATTTCAAAACATGAAGAGACTTTTTAACTTACAGGCTGTCGAAAGCAGTGGACCAAAGGTTCTAGAAACAGCAGAAGAAATCCAGCACAGACGACAGGAGGTGTTAGACCAGTATCAGAGGTTCAAGAAACGGGTTGCTGAGAGGGGTCAGAAGCTTGAGGAGTCTTATCACTATCAAGTTTTTAGGAGAGATGCAGATGATCTGGAGAAGTGGATCATGGAAAAGCTTGAAATTGCAAAAGATAAATCATATGAACCCACAAATATACAGGTAACTCAGTGCTACAGATGTCCTCAGAATTGACCATAAAGTCTCTAGAGACTTGAAATCAGCTTTTTAAAATTTTAATGTTGACTGGTGAGTATAAGCACTTCCTGATTCTCTGTACAGCACAAAGCCAAAATGGTCGAATGGGAACTTTAAAAATTCAGTTAAGAAAAAGGCTAAAGTTACTTCTTATATACAATATTAGAAAGGTGAGCTAGAAGAAAGAATAAAACTGACAGTATATCACTTATTGATAATATGGAATCATACTACATTGTATTGAAGTTTTATTCAGAATTCACATTCATTTTAATTAATTAATACATAGATGTAACAGAAAGATTAGACTGTCTAATAGAGACAAGAGTTGTGCCTCTAAATGTTCTATGCCTTCCATTTGTTACCTTTCAGAGTCTTATCTGCAAATAAAACTCATCAGTCATTATTTTATGATAGCTTATTAGACAAAATAGTGACTGAAAGTTCAAGAAACTTCGATAAACCTTTTTTTCTTTTTTCTTTTTTTTCATTGGATGTTTTATTTACATTTCATATGTTGTCCCCTTACCCCATCCCCCACCCACCCAGGAACCCCTTACTCCCTCACCCCTCCACCTGCTTCTCTGTGGATGTACCCATACCTACCCTCCCACTCCCACCTCCCCACCCTCCAATTCCCACCCCCTGAGGCGTCCAGCCTTCATGAGGCCAACGATCTCTTCTCCCACCTATGCCCACCATGGCCCTCCGCTCTTACATATACAGCTGAAGCCATGGATCCCTCCCTAAGTGCTCCCAGGATGGTGGTTTAGACCCTGGGAGCTGTGGTTGGTTGGTATTGTTGCTCTCCTCATGGGGCCACAAACCCTTTTAACTCCAATGGTATTCACTCTAACTCCTCCATTGGGAACCCCATGATCAGTTCAATGTCTAGTTGTGAGCATCTGCCTCTGAGTATGTCAGATTCTTGCAGACCTCTGAGGAGACATCTATATCAGGTTCTTATCAGCATGCACTTCCTGACTTCCACATCAGCATCTACCTTTGGTAACTGCACATGGGATGGATACTCAGGTGGAATCGTCTGCAGACAGCCTCTCCTTCAGTTTCTGTCCCTCACTTTGTCTCCATATTTGCTCCCTTGATTATTTTGTTGCTCCTTCTAAGAAGGACCGAATCATCCCCACTTGGTCTTCCTTCTTCATGAGCTTCATTTGGCCTGTGAGTTCCATCTTGGGCATTTCAAAGTTCTGGGCTAATATCCAATAATCAGTGAGTGAATACCATGTGTGTTCTTTTGTGATTGGCCTACCTCACTCAGGATGATAATTTCTAGTTCCATCCATTTATCCAGGAAATTCTCAAATTCATTGTTTTTAATAGCTGAGTAATACTCCATTGTGTAAATGTACCACATTTTTTGAATCCATTCCTCAGTTGAAGGACATCTGGGTTCTTTCCAGCTCCTGGCTATTATAAATAAGGCTTCTATGAACATAGTTGAGCATATGTCCTTGTTATATGTTCGAGCATCTTTGGGGTATATGCCTAGGAGTGGTATAGCTGGATCCTCAGGTAATGCTATGTCCAATTTTCTGAGAAACTGCCAGACTGATTTCCAAAGTGGTTGCACCATCTTGTAGTCCCAGCAACAATGGAGGAGTATTCCTCTTTCTCCACACCCTTGCCAACATCTACTATCACCTGAGTTTTTAATCTTAGCCATTCTGACTGGTGTGAGATGGAATCTCAGGGTTGTTTTGATTTGCATTTCCCTGATGACTAAGGATACTCAACATTTCTTTAGGTGCTTCTGGGCCACTCGAGTTTCCTCAGTTGAAAATTCTTTGTTGCCGGGCGGTGGTGGCGCACGCCTTTAATCCCAGCACTTGGGAGGCAGAGGCAGGCGGATTTCTGAGTTCGAGAGTTCGAGACTAGCCTGGTCTACAGAGTGAGTTCCAGGATAGTCAGGGCTACACAGAGAAACCCTGTCTCGAAAAACCAAACCAAAAAAA
>NW_021620862.1:135533-145403 GCF_004785775.1 Grammomys surdaster
ATTCTTTGTTAAGCTCTATACCCCATTTTGTGATAGGGTTATTTGGTTGTCTAGAGTCTAATTTCTTGAGTTCTTTGTATATATTGGATATTAGCCCTCTATCAGATATAGGATTGGTAAAGATCTTTTCCCAATTTGTTGGCTGTCCTTTTGTCCTATTGACAGTGTCCTTTGCCTTACAAAAACTTTGCAATTTTATGAAGTCCCATTTGTCAATTCTTGATCTTAGAGCATATGCCATTGGTGTTCTGTTCAGGAACTTTTCCCCTGTGCCCAAGTATTTGAGGCTCTTCCCCACCTTCTCTTCTATTAGTTCCAGTGTATCTGGTTTTATGTGGAGGTCCTTTATCCACTTAGACTTGAGCTTTGTACAAGGAGATAAGAATGGATCAATTTTCATTCTTCTACATGTTGTCCTCCAGTTGAAGCAGCACCATTTGTTGAAAATGCTGTCCTTTTTCCACTGGACAGTTTTAGCTCCTTTCTCAAAGACCAAGTGACCATAGGTGTGTGGGTTCATTTCTGGGTCTTCAATTCTATTCTATTGATCTTCCTGCCAGTCTCTGTACCAACACCAGGTAGTTTTTATCACTATTGCTCTGTAGTACAGCTTGAGGTCAGGGATGGTGATTCCTCCAGAAGTTCTTTTATTGTTGAGAATAGTTTTCGCTATCCTGGGTTTTTTGTTATTCCAAATGAATTTGAGAATTTCCTTTTCTAACTCTGTGAAGAATTGAGTTGGGATTTTAATGGGAATTGCATTGAATCTGTAGATTGCTTTTGGCAAGATGACCATTTTTATTATATTAATCCTGCCAATCCATGAGCGTGGGAGATCTTTCCATATTCTGGATCTTCTTTGATTTCTTTCTTCAGGGACTTGAAGTTCTTGTCATACAGGTCTTTCACTTGCTTGGTTAGATTCACACCAAGGTATTTTATATTATTTGCGACTTTTATGAAGGGTGTCATTTCCCTAATTTCTTTTTCAGTCTGTTTATCTTTCATGTAGAGGAAGGCTACTGATTTGTTTGAGTTGATTTTATAACCAGCCACTTTGCTGAAGTTGTTTAACAGGTTTAGGAGTTCTCCGGTGGACGTTTTGGGGTCACTTATGTATACTATCCTATCATCTGCAAATAGTGATATTTTGACTTCTTCCTTTCATATTTGTATCCCTTTGACTTCTTTTTGTTGTCTAATTGCTCTGGCTAGGACTTCCAGTACTATATTGAATAGGTAGGGAGAGAGTGGGCAGCCTTGTCTAGTCCCTGATCTTAGTGGGATTGCTTCAAGTTTCTCTCCATTTAGTTTGATGTTGGCTACTGGTTTTCTGTAAATTGCTTTTACTATGTTTAGGTAGGGGCCTTGAATTCCTGATCTTTCCAAGACTTTTATCATGAAGGGATGTTGAATTTTGTCAAATGCTTTCTCAGCATCTAGTGAGATGATCCTGTGTTTTTTTTTTTCTTTAAGTTTGTTTATATAGTGGATTACATTGATGGATTTCCGAATATTGAACCATCCCTGCATTCCTGGGATAAAGACTACTTGATCATGATGGATGATTGTTTTGATGTGTTATTGGATTCGGTTTGCTAGAATTTTATTGAGTATTTTTGCATCGATGTTCATAAGGGAAATTGGTCTGAAGTCCTCTTTCTTTGTCGGGTTCTTGTGGGGTTTGGGTATGAGTGTAATTGTAGCTTCATAAAACAAATTGGGTAGTGTTCCTTCTGTTTCTATTTTGTGGAATAATTTGAAGAGAATTGGTATTAGGTCTTCCTTGAAGGTCTGATAGAATTCAGCACTAAAACCGTCTGGTCCTGGGCTTTTTTTAGTGGGGAGACTTTTAATGACTTCTGCTATTTCCTTAGGGGTTATGGGACTATTTAGATGGTTTATCTGCTCCTGGTTTAACTTTGGTACCTGGTATCTGTCTAGGAAGTTGTCCATTTCATCCAGGTTTTCCAGTTTTGTTGAGTATAGGCCTTTGTAGTAGGATCTGATGATTTTTTGAATTTCTTCAGTTTCTGTTGTTATGTCTCCCTTTTCAGTTCTAATTTTTATTAATTTGGATACTGTTTCTGTGCCCTCTGATTAATCTGGCTAAGGGTTTATCTATCTTGTTGATTTTCTCAAAGAACCAGCTCCTGGTTTTGTTGATATTTTGTATTGTTCTTTCTGATTCTACTTGGTTGATTTCATCCCTGAGTTTGATTAATCTTTTGTTTTAGGATGAAATGTTCTATAGATGTCTGTTAAGTCCATTTGGTTCATAACCTCTGTAAATTTAGAAGTGTATCGGTTTAGTTCCTGTTTCCAGGGTCTGTCCATTGTTGAGAGTGGGGTGCTGAAATCCCCCACTATTATTGTCTGAGATGTAATGTGTGTTTTGAACTTTAGTAAAGTTTCTTTTATGTATGTAGGTGCCCTTGCATTTGGAGCATAGATGTTCAGAATTGAGAGTTCACCTTGGTAGATTTTTCCTTTGATGAGTATGAGGTTTCCTTCTTTATCTCTGTTGATTAATTTTGAATGAAAGTCGATTTTATTTGATATTAGAATGGCTACTCCAGCTTGTTTCTTCGACCATTGGCTTGGAAAATTGTTTTACATCCTTTTATTCTGAGGTAGTGTCTGTCTTTGTCACTGAGGTGCATTTCTTGTATGCAGGAAAATTTTGGGTCCTGTTTCTGTATCCAGTCTCATAGTGTGCGTCTTTTTATTGGGGAATTGAGTCCATTGATACTAAGAGATATTAAGGAAAAATGATTGTGGCTTCCTGTTATTTTTGTTATTAGAGGTAGAATTATGTTTGTATAGCTATCTTCTTTTGGGGTTGTTGGAAGATTACGTCCTTGCTTTTTCTAGGTTGTAGTTTCACTCCTTGTATTGGCGTTTTCCATCAATTAGCCTTTGAAGTGCTGGGGTAGGAAGATATTATGCAAATTTGGTTTTGTCATGGAATATCTTGGTTTCACCATCTATAGTGATTGAAAGTTTTGTAGGGTATAGTAGTCTGGGCTGGCATTTGTGTTCTCTTAGGGTCTGTATGATGTCAGTCCAGGCTCTTCTGGCTTTTATAATCTCTGGTGAGAAGTCTGGTGTAATTCTTATAGGTCTGCCTTTGTATGTTACTTGACCTTTTTCCCTTACTGCTTTTAGTATTTTTTCTTTGTTTTGTGTATCTGATGTTTTGATTATTATATCACGGGAGGTATTCCTTTTCTGGTCTAGCCTATTTGGTGTTCTGTCGGCTTCTTGTATGTTTATGAGCATCTTGTTCTTTAGGTTAGGGAAGTTTTCCTCAATAATTTTGTTGAAGATATTTACTGGCCCTTTAAGTTGGGAATCTTCATTCTCACTTATACCTATTATCCTTAGGTTTGGTCTTCTCATTGTGTCCTGAATTTCCTGGATGTTTTGAGTTAGGAGTTTTTTGCATTTTGCATTTTCTTTGACAACTGTGTCAATATTTTCCACCGTGTCTTCTGCACTTGAGATTCTCTCTTCTATCTCTTGTATTCAGTTGATGATGCTTGTGTCTATGGCTCCTGATCTCTTTCTTAGGTTTTCTATCTCCATGGTTATCTCCCTTTGAGCTTTCTTTATTGTTTCTATTTCCATTTTCAGATCCTGAGTGTTTTTGTTTAATTCCTTCTTTGTGTTTTCTTGCAGTTCTTTAAGGGATTTCTGTGATTCCTCTTTAAGGGCTTCTACCTATTTACTTGTACTCTCCTGTTTTTCTTTAAGGGAGTTACTTATGTCCTTCTTAAAATCCTCTATCATCATCATGACAAGTGATTTTAATTCTGAATCCTGTTTTTCCGGTGTGATGGGGTGTCTAGGGCTTGCTATATAGGGAGAACTGAGTACTGATGATGCCAACTAACTTTGGTTTCTGTTGCTTATATTCTTGCCTTTCGCCTTCTGGTTAACTCTAGTGTTACCTGCCCTCACTGTGTAAGACTGGAGTCTGTATTTCCAGTTATATTGCTTGTGGCAGAGCTCCTCAGAGTCCAGATGTCTCTGTGGTCTTATGATCCTACTCTCCTGGGTGGAAGAACTCCTGGGACTTAGGCCACCTCTTGGATCTGGAAATCATTCTGCTCTGGGTGCTGTGGTTCCTCTAGGATGGCTCAGGATTCAGTATCTCCACAGGAGCAGACCAACTCTGTGTCTGCCCCAGCCCAAAGGACCAGGCAGGGGCAGAAGGGAAGTGGAATTCCAGAGGGGCAGGGTTTGGGTAACCGGTGGGTCCTGAGTGTCCCTGGCTCCCAGATGTATCTCTGGGGCTTAGGGAGTGAGATGGAGTTCTTACTGGCTGCTCTGAGTGCAGTCGCTCCTCTAGGATGGCTCAGGATTCAGTATCTCCACAGGGGCAGACCTACTCTGTGTCTGGCCCAGCTAAAATGCAACCTTGTGCTTTCTATATTGCAATATTAATGATGAAATAATTGATTCGCATTTCTTTTGTGGTGATGAAATACTGTGAATGAATTGTGGTGATGCCTGATCATATCTGTGAATATACTGCAAACAACAGACTGCGTATTTAGAGAGGAAAACATGTATAAGATGTGAAAAACTTATGTCTTACAAAAACGAAATAATATTATATATTTAAAGAGGTTTTAAAAGTTAGTTCTAAGACCTTTCAAAGAATCCTGGTTTTGATTTTTTTCATGTTTTGTATCATAAATCCCTAGCCCTGTTTAATTTCAGATGCCTGATATAGTTCGTCCCTTTCGTAATGCTAAATTAATTAAGAGTCTAGTGGCAATCTTTAAAAAAAAATGTAAAACTTATCAGTGCTTCTAAAGCACTGTCTATTTTCTTCAGCGGGGAGTATTTTCCAAGCTTTTCTCAAAATTGTTATTTATAGCCATTGCTAAATTCAAATAAAAGGTTGTAGGGCAAAAACTTTGGTGGAATGTTCTACATCTGAAGATCAGTGTTGAGCCTGAGCTGGCAAGAATGGAGCAAGATCTGGGTATTGTATGATGTATGTGTCATAATTCACATATGACCAGAGCAGAGGTCTTTATGAACTTTAAACAAATAATTTCATTTTTTCTCACAGTACTTCTTACAAGAGAACTCAGCATTAGCTGTTTGGAAGGAAAAGGACAGTATGTATTACATGGTCTTATTGACAGAGGAGTCTGTGGAGCCTTGAGTAGAATATTATTTTATTGTTAATTTCCCAAAGGAAGTGCCAACAGAAAAGACTGCCTTTATGGCTTTTGACTCAAGAAGTCTCACGTTCAGTTGTTTTTCTTGAGTAACCATTTGATTGTTTCAGGAAATGATTGTTTCTGCTATGGCCAAGGGAAATCTCTGAGTAAATGCAGAATAGGAAGTCTGCTTAGAATTGAGAAGAACAAAAACAGTATTTGGTGTTCCCAGAAGACTGCATTGCATTACTCATATACTCTGATTCCTAAACTGCAGGGGAAATATCAGAAGCATGAATCCTTTGTATCAGAGGTACAAGCCAAATCAAGAGTGCTTCCTGAGCTGGAAGAAATCAGAGAAGCTCGATTTGCAGAAGATCATTTTGCCCATGAAGACACCAAGGTAAATGGCTGGTAGGATCTCAATTCTAGTTGTTGGTTGTATTACCAGGGTTTGGATGGATTATGCAAGATAAATGTCAATGTAGCTGCCTTAGAACACAGGCTGAAAGCTCTTGTTCTCTATTGAAACTGAGGCAGGCAAAATGATAGCACACCCTTGTAGTTCATGGGTGGAGAAGAACTATGGTATGGAACGCACTGGGCATTCTTATACGTGTCCTTATGCCATGATCAAGCTGTCTTCAGCCTATCTCGTGTTTCTCAGATGAAAGTTTTCTAAAGAATCTTATATTAATTAATTCTGACTTCAAAGTGATGTCTATTCATTTCAACTTTTTTTTTTTTTATTTTTTTTTGGTTTTTCGAGACAGGGTTTCTCTGTGTAGTCCTGGCTGTCCTGGAACTCACTCTGTAGACCAGGCTGGCCTCGAACTCAGAAATCTGCCTGCCTCTGCCTCCCAAGTGCTGGGATTAAAGGCGTGTGCCACCACTGCCCGGCAAGAATGTTTATCCATTTCAATCTTCTTTGAAATCTTTCCCTTTGCAGGTAAAGTTTTGGGGTTTGTTTTTCCCACAACACTCCCTATTTCTGATAGCACATTTTTCCATACTTTCTTTTCTACTTAAAAAGAGAGAGAGAGAGAGAGAGAGAGAGAGAGAGAGAGAGAGAGAGAGGGAGGGAGGGAGGGAGGGAGGGAGGGAGGGAGGGAGGGAGGGAGGAAGGAAGGAAGGAAGGAAGAGAAAAACACTAAAATCTAGCAGTTTCAGAAAAATGTTCTTGGATGTTTAGACTTGAAGATCACAGTCATTTCAACAAGCATTTACCACTGTGTGCCTATTCTTAATGTCAGAGCTAATTCTAATTCTTATATTCTCCCTGTCAGATTAGTAAAATTTTCAGCTTATGTAGTCTAAATTACAAAAACAATTTATATTACATAACTTACAATTGAGGCTTGTCTTTCTATATACAGCATAAACATTCTAGCACATATTAAGGGTAACAAAATATGATCAGGAGAGAGACTTTTTAACTGCAAAAATAATCAAATTAGAAAACAGGTATTAACAAGAAAATCTTGAGACTTTTCACTTGCTTACTGTTGAAAAATTGTTTACATTATAATGCTATGTGTAAACTCTTATATTAATTAAAATATTGAAACTAGATATGATGATGTATACCCATAATCTCAGAGTGGAGTGATGGAAGCGGAAGGGTACCAAGTTCAAGTCTAATCTGAGCTACTGTCTCAGGGTTTAATTTCTGTGAAGAGACACCATGTTCAAGGCAACTCCTTTAAAGGAAACATTTAATTGGGTTTGATTTATAGTTCAGGGATTTAATCAATCATAAGAGCAGGAGGAGTGGCAGTGTGCAGGGAGACATGATGTTAGAAGAGCCAAGAGTTCTACATCTTGATCTACAAGCAGCAGGAGGCTGTAACACAGTACAACATGACTACACCTATTCTAACAATGCCACACCTCCTAACAGTGCCACTCCCTATGGGCCAAGCATTCGGATACATGAATCTACAGTGAACATTCCTATTCAAACCACCAAAGCTACATAATTAGATGTTGTTTTCTAAAACTTTTAATGTAAAACAAAATTGAAATGTCTGAGAAGTGTTTAAAACAACTATCTATTACTAACCAGTGAGACTATGCTGGATACCAGAAAAAGATTCAGAGAAATGTGAGCAAGGTGTTGAAGATACAAGATTTTTAAAGGGATGGCACAGTGTTAACCAGTTTCACATGATTGGTGAAACATGATGTCCTGGTCTAATCTGGCATTCAACTGTCTCTACATATTGTCAAATTATTCAGCACCAAAATATTCTTAGAGTTTTAGTATGTTTTTCAGATACTCAGAAAAGTTGTTTGGTGGTATGTTATACTTAGAACATTCTCTGCCTATCATCTATCCATCAGGAATCTTCCCATTCTTAAGGTTCAGTCAAAATGAACACTCTTCCATGAAAACTTCCTCCAGTATCTTGTTTTCTCCCCTTTTGCCATCAAATAACTTGTATTTTAAATTCTTTACAATGTCAAGACATTTTAACAAAATTTTCTATCATGGAAGATTACATTTGGTTTAGCATAGTAACTATTTTCATATTTTTTTTCTCTCAGTAGAAACTTGTTGAACAATTAGTACAGGAATGAATAGGAGGACTAATTTTATTAATTAATTAAGTAATTTATTTTTCATCCTAACTACAGTTTCCCCTCCCTCCTCTCCTTCTAGTCCTTCCCCGTTCATACCCATATCATCCACTCCTCCTCCATTTCTCTTCAGAAAAAGTGGGGCCTCTCATGAGTATCAAACAGCCATGGCATATCATGCTGGTAAGACTAGGAACATGTTCTCCTACTGAAGCTAGACAAAGCAACCCAGTAGGGTGAAAACGTCCCAAAAGCAGGCAACAGAGTCAGAGTAAGAGACAGCCCCTGCTCCAGCTGTTAGGAGACCCACATGAAGACCAAACTGCACAACTGCTAAATATGTGCAGAGGGCCTAGGTCAGACCCAACCATATTCACTGGTTGGCAATTCAGTCTCTGTGGGACCCTGTGGGCTCAGGGTAGTTAATTCTGTAGGTGTTTTGTACATGTTACTGATTCTACACCTACTTCTTGTTTCTATGTTTCATCAATTGTGTTTTAATTATATTTTATTTATGATTGTATTATGTATTTTTATGTACACATAAAAATATGTATATGCATGTGAGTGTGTATGTATGTGTGTGTGTGTGTGTGTGCATGTTTATGATCTATAGCATAGTGTGCTTATAGAGATCAGGGATTCTCTCCTTCCACCAAAGTTTTAAGGGATCAAACTCAAGTTGTCAGGTTTGGAAGGCAAATGCTTTTACCCACTGAACTATTTGCTAGCTCAACCATTTTGTTTCTCTCCCTTAAAGACCCATCTGAAGGAACTTCGCCACCTTTGGGATCTGCTCTTAGAGTTGACCCAAGAGAAAAGTGATGTGCTGCTGCGGGCACTGAAGTTCTATCAGTACTCTCAGGATTGTGAAGACATCCTGGAGTGGGTAAAAGAAAAGGTACAGGCACACATACTTGTGGGTATTCTGATGTCTCTGTCCCAAGCGCTCCACATAAACTCTCTACAGCCTACTCAGGTAGTCTTGAGTAGTTGAGAAATCTGTTCCTTGACTTCATTCTTTGGGGAAAAGGTGAATTTTGGCAAAGATTTGAGAGTATTCTGAAGATTGTTGTAGGGAATAAGGCTAAATCTATGGTTATGGTCATGGCAAGGATAAGATTATCACTACATTTCAAATATGATCTAGGCTCAATTCCCTTCTCTTCCCATGCTCTGGGTCTTGTCTCTGAAATAACCTCCAACTCTTGTTTCTCAGTACATATAGCTATGGCTTTTGAAATTTTCTCTAAATACTTCAAATATAGTTCCATAGTTAGGGGTGATTTCTTATGCACACAAGATCTCAGTGCAATACATTTTAGAAATGCTTGATTCAAAAGGAGACAGACAGAGTAAAAGGAATTGATCTCTCATCTTCTAAAACACAGAAGGAACATCCAGAGGCTCTCCCAGCAACCCCCATACTTTCACCAAAAAATTATCAAAAAAGATATTGATCCCCAGACCAAGCTGCCATCTCTAAACAAACTCCTGCTTGTTGCTTTTCTCTGGAAGGACCTCCTGAGTTATACTGTGATTATAACAGGATCTTGGGGCTTTTGACTTGCAAAAAAAATTTTTTTTTTACTGGTGATTCTGTGAACTTTTTCACAATTACAGGAAGCTATAGTGACACTGGTGGAGCTGGGCGATGACTGGGAGCGAACTGAGGTCCTGCATAAGAAGTTTGAAGAATTCCAGGAAGAACTGACTGCTCGAAAGGGAAAAGTGGATAGAGTGAACCAATATGCTAATGCATGTGCCCAGGTGAGGGAGACACAAAAGAGGCATGCCAGAGAAAGGATTATGAGCTTACAGAACTCTTTCCAAGCCACTAAAAGACAGGATATAATGGGGATGTGACGTTGTAAGAGAGAGTGGAGAGATGGACATCTATGTAGTAACTTGTTGTTTAGCAACATTTTGTTCTCTTCTGGTTTCACTCTCCCCTTTCTGGTCCATGGAAATCAATCTCTGTCTCTCTCTCTCTCTCTCTCTCTCTCTCTCTCTCTCTCTCTCTCTCTCTCATTCTCTCTCTCTCCCTCCCTCCCTTCCCTTCCCTCTCTTCCCCTCCCTCCCTCCCTCCCTCCCTCCCTCCCTCCCTCCC
>NW_021620862.1:145503-152054 GCF_004785775.1 Grammomys surdaster
TCTCTCTCTCTCTCTCTCTCTCTCTCTCTCTCTCTCTCTCTCTCTGTGTGTGTGTGTGTGTGTGTGTGTATGTGTTTAAAGAGAGAGATAGATAGGCAGAGAAAATTAAATCTACAAGTAGCACAGACAATTTCTGTACCATAAATTTTATTGATGGCTGTATTTAAGCATTCCTTGTGAAAGAAACAAGAATAAAGTAGCATAGAATTTATAATAATGTTTGACTATCAACGTATATCTATATGTGTATGTATATACATGTATATATTATATATACTATTTTATAGAGTATTTTATAAGAGAGTGAGAGAAAATGGAGACACACTATCATTTACTTAAAGCAATGCTTACATAAGTTTTGAATGTCTGAGTTAACAAGGATTTACTGGGACTAAATACAATATACAAGAAAAATTGGAACAATTGATTGTGTGTATAAATATTTGCAATCAGAATTACATAATATTTATGAATAGATACATGTATATATAATTAGCCTAATATAGTATATCTACATCTATCTATGTATCTATCTATGTATCTATCTATGTATCTATGTATCTATCTATCTATCTATCTATCTATCTATCTATCTATCTATCTATCTAAATGAAATACATAAAGTCTAACATGTACTTTTACTTCTCATATTTAGGTTTTATTGTACTCTCAGCTCTAAAGTGAATCTGTTAATAGCCATGGTAGTAGCAGCAAGGATTCAGGATGAATGGAACTAGAGAAAGACTAAAGAAATCACTGTTTGCCAACATTTTCAAAGCTGTTTGTTCAACAGTTACTACATTTTCTGTCTTTACCACAATTTTATTGTGCTAAAAAGCTCTCATCTATTTAAAACTTTCTAAAAAACAACTACCACAAAACTTAGAATAAGTATAGTTTTGTGCGTGACTCTGATTCAGCTATGGAGATGTTTGGCTGGGCTGTTCTGATGTCATCTGGTTTTGTACATGGCTGCAGTTATTTGGTGGCTTAGTTTGGCTAAGGAGAATAGGACAATGTCCCTCTTATTTGGAGCCTTGTGAAGACAGCAAAGTCTTTATTTATGTTGTTTGCCATTGCTTGAGAAGCCATGCTTCATTATCTGCCACTGTGACAAAGTATGATGTATAAAGTTCAGTGTTAAGGTGACATTTGGTATGATGTTATCTTTGTTGATTTCCTTTCTTAGGAGAAACATCCTAAGTTGCCTGAGATAAAGGCAAAACAAGATGAAGTCAATGCTGCCTGGGATCGTCTCTGGAGCTTGGCTCTTAAGAGACGAGAAAGTCTGTCGAATGCAGCAGACCTCCAGCGATTTAAAAGGTGTGGTGCTGATACTATAGTACAGTGTATAGAGGCTAACCTAGCACACCAGAGGCCTGGGCTCTTATTCACATCAGCGGAAGTAGAGGCAAAGAGACTATAATCCTAGTCTTTCCCAGAAGTAGAAGCTGGTGGATGAGGACTGCAAAATGTGTGGACTTGGCTGCCATTCATAGACTTCCGTTGAAAAGAAAGAAAGAAAGAAAGAAAGAAAGAAAGAAAGAAAGAAAGAAAGAAAGAAAGAAAGGAAGGAAGGAAGGAAGGAAGGAAGGAAGAGAGAAAGAAAGAAGAAAAATTTAAAGTATAGTACTGTTGAATTGGCTCTAAAGAAGCAAAAGGAGCATAAGCATTAGATGAGTCAGAGGGGAAGAAGGGCATTTATGAATAACTTCTCACATGGCAGACATGAGAATTGTCTCTGCCAGCTCAAAATTCAAGTACTAGAACATCTCAGTGGGAAAAAAATCTGACAGGCAAGAATGTTTTCAGTTACTTTATGTTAGTTTGTTGAAATGAGAGTAGTTGCTACTTGAGGGAACTAAATTGGTCATATTGTGAGGGCTGTGGGTCTCTTTGTACTGCAATGCCTGCCATCTTGGTTTGTTGGTGCTCATGACATTGTCTGCTAGGGATATCAATGAAGCCATCCAGTGGATGGAGGAAAAGAAACCTCTACTCACCTCTGAGGACTATGGCAAAGATCTTGTTAGTTCCGAGGCATTATTTCACAGTCATAAGAGGTTTGAGAGGAATCTTGCTGTCATGGATGACAAGGTAAGCTTCTGCTGGAGAAACAACTAGCCCCTGTGTATAAAAGATATGTGGTCATCCTCCTGCCTAGCATATCTTCAAGAAGATGCAGTGAGTTCATGGCTTTCCATAAAGGACGGATTCTTCTGTGGCACTGTAATATGCCTCCTCATTCTAATTCATATTAGTTCACTGATGCTGCACAGTTTTTATTGTAACTGAAATTTCACACACACACACAATGTATACACATACACAATGTATACGCACACACACTGAGAGACTTTAAAATCTAAATCTATCTTTTAGCTCCCTCCTAAAGGCTAAAATGTTCTTGTTTTTATGTCTAGGGAAATAGACACAGACACGCTAAACCTCACAGCAATCCCATATTCTTGGACAATTTCCATGTTTTATTTCCTCATCTGTTACTGACATTTCTGCCACAATACCCAGAGAAACAGTAGAAACACTTGTTTTACCCAACAATTTTGAAGATTTCAGTCCATCATTTCTTGGCCTCATGTGCTTTGGAAGAACATCATGGTGTTGCAAAAGTGTGGTGGAGGATAGCTGTTTGCTTCGTGGCTGACAGGAAGTAGGGAAAGTAATATAGGAAACGTATACAGTAAAATAGAGCTCCAAAGAACATGTCCCCATTGATCTGCTTCCTGCAACTAGACCCAGCCTCTTACCTTCTCCCCATCCCCCAATGTATGCATCCATCAGAGATTGATTCACTGATTGGTTGGAGCTCTAATTGTTTTTAGAAACATTCTGTTCTCACTGATACCCATAGAAGCGCGTTACTAAGCTCTGAATTTATTAACCAAATCATTTTTATAATCAAAACTTACCATAGTACTTCAGTTCACAACTTTACCTATAATTAGGTAGATTCTCGTGTTTCTGATGAAGCAACAGAATAAAGATCACACCTGCCTGTTTTGCATAAAGCCCTGTGCCTGTGACCCTTTCCACTATCCTCTAATTATACACGCTAAAATTATAGGATTTAATTTGCTATAATTAAAACTCTCAACAATATCTGAGTATGTTTGAGAATAATGAAAAAAAAAAAAGAGAGCAGTGGCTTGTGGAAAGTCACCCATGTCTACATTTTGCTGTATCATCTCTGGCATGAAGCTCGAAAGGAGTCATGTGATTTTCTTGTTTGGGCAAATGAATCCTGTATAATGACATCTACAAAGACATAGAGAGATGGTACAGGATAAACTGTTTCAAATCTTGTTTCAGACAAGAGCTGGGTGACTGAGTAAATTGAACAGCACTTCTCTGCTGTCATTCATATAAGATGGGAATGAGAATCATTTCTTTAAAAAGAAAAAGAGAAAGAAAGAAGAGTTTCTCATAATATTATTAAATGAAAAATTAAAGTAAGAAAATGCTTGCAAAATATTAAACATAGTCATGGATAATAAGGAGTTAATGTTGTCATTAACACAGAATATTTTGTCTTAGTCAAGTACGATAATATAAATATATTTATCAAATATTACTAGTCATATGATTTTTATTGAAATATCTCCCATAAATCTGACAGAAGACAGAATGCTTAGATTTGTAATAGGTTTCTTTCTTATTCCAAAGGTGAAGGAGTTATGTGCCAAAGCAGACAAGCTGATGATTTCCCATCCTGCAGATGCACCTCAGATCCAGCAGATGAAAGTGGATCTAGTCTCCAACTGGGAATGCATCCGTGCACTGGCCACTAACAGATATGCAAAGCTGAAGGCTTCTTATGGGTCAGAATGTGTGTTTATTGTTCCATCTCCTCCAGGGGGCCCCAAAGCAGGAAAAACGCTGAAAGAACACAGCTATCCTGCCTGCTCTGTAGAAGCAAATGAAATTTTAGTTTTCCAAGTGAAGTTCTTTTGCAGACTGGTATAATACTCAGTGTCACACACATCCCTTAACCACACCCGTTTATCTTACCTGTCTATGTAGTAGTTAAATATTATACTGTAGCCTATAAAACTGGAAAGCTCTTGACTCCAGCAAAAGTTGTAAATAAAGTTTCAAGCTAAAAAGAGTCAAAATAGCCCCAGAATTCTGTCTTGTTGAAAGTTATAAAAATCTGTCATAACAAGGGGTTGTTTTGGAGTCAGTAATTCTTATAGTCAGTAACCCTACCATCTAGAGATAGAAGATAGTACTCACCTTGTCATTATAATTTATAACAAAATAATGAGTATTTCGCTTTTTGAATAGATTAGCAGCATTCTTGATTAATAGAGGAAGTATTAGTCAAGATACTTAGGAGAATTCCAACACTACCTCCACTCTGATAGTTGTATGGCATGTATCTATTTTCTGGCTGCATCATGAGACTTTACACTGAGGCATGTGTGACCTTAAAGTGATAGAATTATAACACACACACACACACGCACAGAGAGAGAGAGAGAGAGAGAGAGAGAGAGAGAGAGAGAGGGAGAGAGAGAGAGTGATAGACCTACTCTAGGACATGCATCTCTGTTTAGAAAGGCTTCATAACCTATTTCTCTGAAGAGGAAGTAAAGGGAAGGAATTAGGACCAGTTGAACCTTGCATGCCATAGCTTATCCCACTCATAACCCTTTGTTCATAGTCCTTTCAAACCAGGTATTTCATCCTTGTCTTTACCTTATTTGTTCCACAGGTACCACCGCTTCTTATCGGACTATGATGAGCTCTCAGGCTGGATGAGGGAAAAGACTGCTCTGATCAATGCTGATGAGCTGCCAACAGATGTGGCCAGTGGGGAAGCCCTGTTAGCTAGGCACCAGCAGCATAAGGTAAGGAGCAAAGGCTTCCCTAGCTGGATAAGGAAGGAAAGAAGGAAGGAAGGATGGAAGGAAGGAAGGAAGGAAGGAAGGAAGGAAGGAAGGAAGGAAGGAAGGAAGGAAGGAAGAGATTTTGTTCAATGTTGACCAATCTAGGAAGTTTTTTGCAGTGTTTGAGATGTTCTGTTTTATGATCACAGCATGAAATTGACTCTTATGATGATCGATTTCAATCTGCTGATGCAACTGGTCAAGAACTCCTGGATGGGAATCATGAAGCTTCTGAGGAAATTCGTGAGAAGGTAAGCTGCTTTCACACAACATGTGAACTTTTAGTAAGATATCCAACTCTCATCCATCTTGTGCTCACATGGCAGTCTTTCTTTGGAAAGGGGTCAGGAGTCATCTAAACATGTTAATGGTGTGTCCATCACCGATTTGCTTTTTATCACATATATATATATATGTATATATATATACATATATATATATATATATATATATATATATGTTAAACAAATCACTTGAAAACTTCACAAGATGAGAAATTGCTCTGGGTTGGGCCTTGCTTCATCAATTTTCTGACTTACGTCTAATGCAAAACCTTTATACCATCTTGCCTCATTGCTTTATTTTATCCTCACACTTACCCCTATATGACAAATTCACTGATAAATGTGCCTTGATAAGCTTTGGGCCTCTTACAGTGTCTAGTCCAATGATGCATATCTGTATCACTTCTGTTCTCCTCAAATGAAGCTAATTTTCTCACCACTGACAAGGAGATCATCAAATACCAACCCTCTTTTAGACTAGATTTTTCTTCAAATTGCAATGTATAACCTAAGTGCTCATGTCGTGGCAATATAATTGACCTATGGTCTGATGCTATTCTTCATCCCTGACGCTCTTCATTAACTCTGTACATTTCTTGGTGCTTATATTCCTATATTTCCTTCCCTGGCTCTCCAAGTCTGAAATTAATCTTTTCTTCTTCTTTTTTTTTACACATATAAAATATCTTATGTCTCTTTTGGCATTTATACTATTTTCCTATACTGTACTTATTTGCTTGAATTTTGGGACCTTCAGAAAATAGCTCATTTCTTATTCATTTCTGATCTCTCAAATGGCATTTCATTTATTAGCTGCTAGTTAAATGTAGCATAAAATTTATTAATTAATTTTTTCTGATACAATGTCCCTTCCTTTCCTAAGATGACAATACTTGCTAATGAGTGGGCTGCCCTGCTGGAACTGTGGGACAAGTGTCAGCAACAGTACCGCCAGTGTCTGGATTTCCACCTCTTCTACCGAGACAGTGAACAAGTGGATAGTTGGATGAGCAGACAAGAGGTAACAGGAGGCACTTGCCCAGTCCTCATATATCAATTCTTCACTATCTTGACTGCTATCAGTACCCTCTGTTAGCATTTTGTCTAAACTCTGCCCCAGAGTTACCTGGCATCAGCCAAGCATGCCTTACTCACTATAAAAGGGGCTGCTTTCCCCCTCTGGTCTCTTTTTCTCTTGCCTTTCTGTTCCTGCTCTGTGCCCCCTCCCTATTCTCTTCCCCGCTTTTCTCTCTAAGTGCTCATGGACAGCCTTGACTTCTCTACTCCTTTACTCTTCTCTCTCTCTCTCTCTCTCTCTCTCTCTCTCTCTCTCTCTCTCTCTCTCTCTCTCTCTCTC